>NC_025692.1:20859426-20887275 GCF_000633955.1 Camelina sativa | reverse complement strand
ATATATATATATATATATATATATATATATATATATACACGCAAGATACACACCATGGCAGTTTGAAGATTTGAGCGTGATTAAAAGAATGGCATGTCATTGATGAACTCTAACAATTAATACGACAATGTTCAAGGTTCGCAACTCAACATTAGATATGCTCTCCACCTCTTGGAAAACATATTTTTTTCTCGAGAGAAGACATCCACTTCAAATCTAAGCTATCCAACACCGAGCTATCAAACAACCTAAGAGAGCTCATGCTCCTCCACGGCTCCACCAAGCTATCCAACACCGAATGAGAGGGACAAAGCTACAAGAAAATAATACGCTAATATAAAAAAAAAAAAAAAAAAAAAAAAAAAAAAAAAAAAAAAAAAAAAAAAAAAAAAAAAAAANATAAATAAATAAATAAAAATAATAATAATAATAATATGATAATCACTTGCACTAATGTGGGAGCGATATTTTTGGCCAACCTTAATAATAAGCATCAAATACATAGTTTGAGATTACAAAAATCTTTCTATCCACATTGGAGGCTGATTAAAATCAAATTGTATTACTGGTATTCGTATGATAAGGATTTATGATAAAGTAGGTTTTAAGACATTAATATGTTTCTATAAATGACTCAATATTAATTGATCACTCCATTTGTTATACTAGACACTGTTCTAAAAGTAGCTGTTTAAATTCTCTCTAGATGGCCAAAACCATTCAGGCATCTCGATTTAATTGGCTAAATCGATCAATGGAGAAAGTCAATGATAAAATAGTTTCATAAGAATATTTTGATTATATTGCTCAACCGATATTTTATAGTATACTACGTACTACGAGATATATATATTTTTTTGGTATAAAAATAAAGGGATCAATAACATTTTCTGAAGTAAGATATTATTTAACATGAAAATAAAAGAAATAGTTGTTGATAGACGTAAGGAAGGCTCTAAGGCTTTAAGATTCTAAACCCATGAACAAAGGTAAGAACAAAAACAAAGCTTAACTGCTACAATAACCAAAAGGTTTGAAAATTTAGCTCAAGAATAAAGATTCCCGCACAACTGATATTCATATTTCTACGTTTTCGGCAAAGGTGTTAGCCTCTCCAACTAATAAGCAATACAATTCCGATGTACAAGTACATCAGCATGAGCCACCGAGGTTTATCCTTCGATAGAGATCTTGCCGCGGAGACTTCTGATCTGAATGAAGAAAGAATTATATCTTTTGAAGAAAATGTTTTCGCCAACTATAAAGAATATTGGAAAATAAAGGGAAAAATTTTGGGCACTTACTTGGATACATCATAGGAGCATTTTCCGTAGCCTGCAAGCAACAACATAACAAAAATCCACACATTTTATTACCATCAAAAATAAAACAAAAAAGTTTTTAAAATTAATTACCTATATATTTTAGTAGGAAAAAAAACAAAATAATATCCAATCAATAGTTCAAGTAAGAAGTCGATTATCTTTTACAAAATAGAACAATTTGCATGTATCGTTTTAACTTTTTATACTGTATTATTTTTCATCAATTTTTTTTTTTTGGGCGGAGTCGATTACACTGTTCACACTAGTAGTGAATCGTATGTACTTACTAGGGTTAATCTTGGTGAGTGTAGCTGTTCCACCGAAGTAACAAGCAATGCGATTGTTCCCATTGGTTTGGTAATATGCATTAAACGCAAACGATGCGTGCGACACGATCGTGTCTGGTTCGTAACAATCACCATGTCTCTCAATGACCGAGCAATCCACTCTCCCAATCCCACATGCCCAATCTAGAGCTCTCTGTAGCTCAGCTTGAGACGCACCTGGTCGAGCCACACACCATGTTGTTCCCTCCAAGAACGTTGTGTTCCCTTGTGGCCCTACTAGTGACTCTGACCTGATCGTCATCACTGGCCTTGCCGCTACACATTGAGCATACGTGATCGATGAGATGAGTAAACAAAATACTCCTTAATTTGTTATTTTTTTCATATTAAATAAGTTGCAATACCAAAATATTCACTTTCATGATTATTATCACCTATGATTGACTTTGAATCATTAGGACTTATTAGGAACGCATACATTAGAAAACAAAAATCTAAAATCTATAATTTCTGTTCTTTACTAATTAGAGAAGAAAAATAAGATGATTTACCTTGGCAAAAGAAGTTCAGTAGAAGCAGAAAAAGTAGAAAAACCCAAAATTGAGTTCTCATTTCTTAAACCCAAAGTTTGAACAAGCAAAATTTTATATAAAGGGAAGAAAGAATCTAGATCATCACACCACCTTAAGAAGAAACCTTATATTTTGTGGTACATAAGTCTCTAAATATGATGACCAATATGATCGAGAGGTGTTGTGTTTACTTGTTACAAGAGAACCTAATTAAATGAGAAAATAAGAATCTAGATTTCTTAAGGAATCAAAGGTGCCTTCAAGAGAAGTAAAATGTTCAGTCATATCTTTAAACCAAAGAAAAAAACCAAAAGAACATAATCGCATGAGATCTAATTTTAGAAGATTTAATATTGGAATACTACATTTCCAATCTATATTAACCGATTTGTTTTCTGTTTAACACATAGGGAAAAGTTGAGAAAGAGACGTTTACAAGCAAAGAATTAGCAAGCAACATCTTAAAATAAATATCGAGAAATACTAAAATCTGTTTATAATATATATTACGATCCGACCCAAAAAGGCAGTCCTGTCCGCTTTGCTTCCTGGTTCGATTTAGAAGACAATACTTTCAAGTTTTAACCAACACAAGTTATCACAAAGACAACAACTCAATCAAACTTCAAAAGCTGATGTCAACAAAATCAAAAGAAGACTTTTTTTTAACTCAAGAAAGCATAAAACAAATAAATAAAACAAACGGTTGATTTGATTNATTGAGCATACGTGATCGATGAGATGAGTAAACAAAATACTCCTTAATTTGTTATTTTTTTCATATTAAATAAGTTGCAATACCAAAATATTCACTTTCATGATTATTATCACCTATGATTGACTTTGAATCATTAGGACTTATTAGGAACGCATACATTAGAAAACAAAAATCTAAAATCTATAATTTCTGTTCTTTACTAATTAGAGAAGAAAAATAAGATGATTTACCTTGGCAAAAGAAGTTCAGTAGAAGCAGAAAAAGTAGAAAAACCCAAAATTGAGTTCTCATTTCTTAAACCCAAAGTTTGAACAAGCAAAATTTTATATAAAGGGAAGAAAGAATCTAGATCATCACACCACCTTAAGAAGAAACCTTATATTTTGTGGTACATAAGTCTCTAAATATGATGACCAATATGATCGAGAGGTGTTGTGTTTACTTGTTACAAGAGAACCTAATTAAATGAGAAAATAAGAATCTAGATTTCTTAAGGAATCAAAGGTGCCTTCAAGAGAAGTAAAATGTTCAGTCATATCTTTAAACCAAAGAAAAAAACCAAAAGAACATAATCGCATGAGATCTAATTTTAGAAGATTTAATATTGGAATACTACATTTCCAATCTATATTAACCGATTTGTTTTCTGTTTAACACATAGGGAAAAGTTGAGAAAGAGACGTTTACAAGCAAAGAATTAGCAAGCAACATCTTAAAATAAATATCGAGAAATACTAAAATCTGTTTATAATATATATTACGATCCGACCCAAAAAGGCAGTCCTGTCCGCTTTGCTTCCTGGTTCGATTTAGAAGACAATACTTTCAAGTTTTAACCAACACAAGTTATCACAAAGACAACAACTCAATCAAACTTCAAAAGCTGATGTCAACAAAATCAAAAGAAGACTTTTTTTTAACTCAAGAAAGCATAAAACAAATAAATAAAACAAACGGTTGATTTGATTCAGTGAAGCCTAGTGAGTTCCTCAACTCTCTTACACAACTCTTCCACTTGAACATTCATGGATTTAGATATGTCCTCCATCTTGTTCCTACTCAGATCCAGAAACGACTCGATTAAGTCACCATCCAAGAAATTCCTCGCTTCTGCGGTTCTTTTCTCGTTATTAAACGACCTCCATTGCTCGTGGCTTAAGCCGCCAACTCCTTTAATCACTTTCCTCAAACTTGACTGTAACTTCTCCAAGAAAGTATACTGTTCTTGAGGAAGTGAAGCTATTACTCCAATCACTCCATTGACTGTACCAAAGATGACTGTTGGGATCTGACCAATCTCTGAATCAGGTAGCCTCATTACTAGAGATCCATGGCGGAATCTGTTCACAAATTCCCCAAGGTGATACTCTCCAACTACCTCTAACCTCCCTCGTTCTTCATCAGTAGCTCCTTCACTGTTCTTTTTCACTGTTAACAGATTGAAATTGTTCTCAGCACCAAGGTAAATATCATCATCAAGTATCTCAACCGCTGACATCCAATTCGCATTGTAATCCCGAGCCCGCTCCTCGATTGCACCTTCCTCGTGCTATAACATTCAAGAATCAATCATCAGAATAGTATCAAATAAACAAAGATCAGTTCTTAACCACACAAATTTCATCTATAAGTTATACCTTGTATAACAATAAGGAGATTGATTTCATGAGATCACCAACAACGATAAAGTCTCCACGGGTCTGGACATAGAGAGCTAAAATGTGACCGTGATGTCCGCATTCAGACTGCAGTTCACGAGTGCCATCATCCCGCAGCATCCACTTGTACAACTGAATCTTCTGATTAATAGCAGCAAGAAGTTTTCCATTAAAGGCATTGAGGGAATAAACAGCTCCTTTTGTTTCTTTCTCAGCAATAAGCTGCAACCTCCCATCTTCAACTATAAATACTAAGATCCTTCCCTAAATCACAAAAAAAGAGGTAATTCAAAGAAATATTAAAAAACAAAATTTGTTTTGAGAATGTGATGATACGTCTCCCAGAGAAAACAAATACCTTCGTTGGTTCATTTTCTTCCGGTAAAACATATGCGGTTCCAACACAGTAATAGACATTTTTATCGTCCGTGAAAGAGCAGCTCAGAATGGAGCAACCGTATTCAAAAGAATCCAGAGGGTAAGTTGAAATAAACTCGAAAGTTTGGTCGTCCAAAAGACGGACAAAGTGCATTTCAGATTCTTCAGCATTTGTCTGGTTTCCCAAACTGCAGATACCAAATGTACGCGTCTGCTCCTGATGGCAGATTCGACGAGCATGCTCTCCAAGAGGAATAGTGCGTATGTGAAGCTTCTGAATATCATCAATGGTACCAATAGTAAGTTCACCTTCCCTGGCAATCGCTAAACTGCTCATAAGAGAGAACAGCGAATCAGATTTCACAGCCACTTCACTTTGATCAGGAATTGGAAACCGAAAGCATAATGCAAAAGAAAAAAAAAAGAGGGAGGATGTTTAGTGTACCTGTCGGGAAAAGCAGCAGAGTTGAAAGGACACATATGACTAACTTCTTTAAGATTGACATTACTGTATAACAGCTTCTTGTTGCTGCTATAGATTACGGTTGGTCTATCAGATGCAGCAAAGACATGTGTGGCGCTTTTTGATGAAAATGTACGCAGAGTTATAGGCTGAGTCCCAAGTGATACTTTTTTCCTGTCTTTTAACTGCCCCGTAGTTGTATCCAACTGGAAGTTCAAAAGATGACCATCTCCAAGAGCACACAGCAAGTAAGATATCTGCAACATAACATATGTTAACTTCTACCATGAAATTTCACTCGGTTCTAGGCTTATGTGAAGTAAATACAATGGAATCATACCCCTTCAAATGTACAAAGAAGAACAGATCTGGGAATTATCTCCCCTCCTAGTTGCTCTTTTGTAATAAGAGTCAATTCTGGCAGCGAAAAGATTCTCACACTTATATCTGTCCACATCCCAACTGAAGCTAGCTGACTGTAGTTTGGATTATCACCGATAGGATTTATATCAAGGCAGGAAACCTCGTACTCCAAAAGGGCATGTTGCACTTCCGTTAATTTACCATCTCCAATTTCCAGATAAACCAAATGCCCACCTCCAGTTGCCAAAAGAACCTAACAAGCAAATTTAAGAGTCAATCTACAAATGTTTATCCTAAAACGTGCTGTATGTCTAGACACTCAAAAGTCAAGATTCCTCTTTCAAATCCAGAATGAAAATATATACTTGGCTGGCATTTGCAGTTGCAACATTAACAGCGAATCCAGCTGGGGCATGCCACTCGTCCCGTAATTCTCTAGTTGTAGAACTGACTAGTCTAACAGAATTTGAGGTAACCTGATCCAGAAAAGGTAACAGTTGATTCATATTCAGGAATAGAGAAAAGAGACCAGATAACTATTCAGGTGACATCTGTCAAATGCATGTCTTCTAAAACCCACAAAGCACTAGAAAAGCTTACTTGTACAAGTTGATTGTACACAGCGTCATGGCAAAATAAAGTCTGCACTTGAGATAAGAAGCCCTCAATCTCTGTTTCTTCCAGTTCATCCTCAAGATTCATGGCTAAGATACGAGTTTCACTGATAAAGCTAACTACAAGGAATGTGTCGAAGGCTTCATCAATTGAAGATTTCAATGACCACATTCCTTTGATACCTTGAAGTTCCACAGAGGCCTGTAATACAACGTATTTTGAGATAAGTACCAGAAGAGAAAATTGTGCAATCAAGACATACAGATTTTCGCGACATAAAACAAACCTGTTCATTGATTCCTATCCCATTGCGAACTACGCGAAGAGAACCATCCTTAAATGCTCCAGAACAAGTTACAACCTGACCTTGCCCCTGTCTCTCGAGATCAACTACACAAAAGTCGACAATAGGCCCCAAGTTGATATACCTTTCCAAGACTTCTACATATGAGCCTTTTGCATCAGGATGTAGATTTAGCTTTACTAGCTGCAATTAGAAAATCAAAATGGAAACACTCAGATAGTTGATTCTACCTTTCCTAAAATCCAGATCTAATGAAGGAATTACTTTTTTTGAACTTATGTCTTTGCTAGAGTCTAAATCTGAAGAAGATAATTATCAATGAACAATTGGACACAACTAAAGATCATGGAACCATATCAATTTACATTCTACAGGAACAAGTCAATAAAACAGTGTAGCCAGACATTTTCATTCCTAGCATACCTGAGAGTCGCCATAGCTTGAGCCAACAAAGACAACGGCATTGTCAAGGTACGATATAGTCGAAGCAATGGACGTTTCACCCAAAAGCTCAATTTTGAGGCCAGTGACCCTTCAGATACAATACAAATAAATTCAGCATATGCACAAATTAATAAGTTCACTAAAGCTTTCAATTGTTTAAAAATATGTAAAATGACAGAGTAATTACAAATTACACTCACTTTTCTTTCTCGTGTGTTATAACAAGCAGATGAATCAATCCAGCATGGTCACCAAGAAGATACCTAGAGCCATCAACATCAACTCTTCCATATGCTTTAGTGATAGACTGGAAACGAAAAATAATTGAAGGTCAAATACTAAATTTAAGAAAGAAAACAAGGGGTACTCATTGAAAGCTCAAGCAAATGTTCATACAAGCAGGTGACATTATGTTGAAAGGACTTACAGGTCTTATTGGTATTGCTTTGAATGCATTAGCACTACAATAGACAATTGTTTCTTCGCCGATAATAAGGACACCACAGAGAGGTGGTGGTACAGGAATCAGTAGATCAGCACCATTGTCGAGATTATTCTGTGACCATGGACCCTCGACAAAATCCTTATCTTTTAGAGATACTTCATATGTTTTGACATGACGAGCATCTTTGTTATCCTGTGAAACCAAGCACTTGTTAGTTCAACTGGAGTTAATTCTAGATTGCATTACAAACAACAGATCAAATCATCAAAATAGATTATCAAGTTAAGAGAAAAGACAAAACAAAATCGGAGTCTGTTTTAATAACTGACATTCAAATAAATAGAGTAAAGTTAATTGCTTAAACTCCATAAGCCATCAACAATACATAAATTAACCAATTCTATGAGAGTTCGATAGTGAACTCTGGTAAGACTTAAAAATAAAGAATAAGGTTAATAAATGCCCAATAAACAAATTTAAATGCATGTACAAAAATTCTTTCATAGCATATCCAT
Organism: Camelina sativa; assembly: GCF_000633955.1. Classification (NCBI taxonomy): domain Eukaryota; kingdom Viridiplantae; phylum Streptophyta; class Magnoliopsida; order Brassicales; family Brassicaceae; genus Camelina; species Camelina sativa. The sequence continues at coordinate 20,879,188 of NC_025692.1, read as the reverse complement.
GTTTACATATTTCCATACCTGATAAAGTACTGCAATTGTAGGCTTTGCACATCCAAACAGAAACTTGATATCCAGAACCTGCAATTCCTCTAGCCTGAAATTTAGGCACCAAAATCAATATATCATTCAGTTTGAAAAGGTCTACAGAATAATCATATCGTAAAGAATGTAGACGACCGAGACTATTGAGGATATGCAAAAGAATCAGATGCACGGAAACAAGTGCGCACTAGAACACAGGCATAGGTGACAATCTAAAACTGTACTGTTCTTACTGAATAAAACAATACCTGATATTAAAAGCTTCCTTGAGCTGTCCCTTGTTATCAAAAGGAATAACCTAACAAAAGAACCAAAAAAACAGATCACATCATCATACATTGTCTAAGAAGAAAGATCAGTGGAAGTTCAGTAACATGATACAATTCAGCAAATGAGCACATATGACAAATATATACCTTGAACAAGCCGTCATACAGATGGAGTCCAATTAATCTACAATCTGGATCAATTATGCCAATCTACAAAATCCAGTCAAATCAGAAGTAAGCTACATGACTATCAAACCGTTAATCACAACGTATACTTTTAAATGAAGGAAAGAATAAAAATTAAGCATTCTGAAACGAACAGTGCAAGAATGGAGATTTTTTAATACCTGACCATTGTCTGTTGGTCGGCCTATACGATCAGAAACATCCCCCATTGCTCTGAAAAATGTCAAAACATCATAAAGAATCAGTAATAAAGTAGAGAATGGTCATCTAATATATTGCTTCTTTTATTAACAACTATGCGAGAACCATACATGTTTAATCTATGCTTTGGATATACAGCAATATAAGAACATGTATCAATTTTGCGAAAGGTAAGACCCTATAAACAAACTACCTAAGAACATGTATCAATTTTGCGAAAGGTAAGACCCTATAATCAAACTATCTAATAAATGCTCAATAAGATTCATGATCTGCAATGTTAAAGGTAAGAACCTAAAACAGATTCCGAACAGCAGAAAGATGGTGTAAACTGCTATCTAAAACAAGCAAGTTGGTACCATGCACTAATCTGTGCATCGGCGGCGAGTGTAATGCATTCTAACAAAACAAATGACAGCACAACTGGTTGGTTAACACCAAATTCAACGCATGAAAAGGTAGTATTATAATCTGGAAACTATACCTTGTAATAAGCTCAGAGGACTCAGCATCCCATTGAAGAACACAGAATTTGTATCTCTCCGTTGCAATGAACAAAAAGTCTTGCGCTTCGCCCTACAAAAGACGGTGGACAATACTATCAGCATTGTAACTTACTAATAAGACCATAATAAAAGAACACAATAAGAGATGTATATACTCACATGTGGCCGGAACAATTCCAGAGTAGCGATTCTTCCATATATAGGAACATCCAACATAGGCTGCAATATAGGAACATCCAGCAGATTCTTATATCATTAACAAAACAAAGCATGGCAACAAAGTTTTAAAATTTATACTCTAATGCACATGGAACTTATTCCATATAAACTCGACATAATAGAGATGTATGTACCTGAAGTCCTTGTGGGGTAAGCAAATGGATCTCAATTCGAGTACATTTCCTGAGAAGAGAACAACACTGCTGTCAACCTAACATTATAGTGGATCTGATATAATAGATGTTACAACTCAACGAGACAATGCTAAACCTAAAATTGAGATAACTTTCAAACAAATTTACAGTACTGAAAACTAACGATGCTTGAAAATTATCCACAATCGAAAAAGCCACGATCTTCAACATGCAATTGAGTTCAGAGCAGTAACAGCCACACCCAAAAAGAAAAAAAGACAATTCTTTGTAGCATCTTCAAATATCCACTACATCAAAGAACACAGAGACACTAAGATCCATATACTCAATCTCCCAAGTGTGAGAGGTTCTCAATACTCAAACTTCTATTTGATTAAAGCTGCAATTGTAAATTTCAAGAACGACTCAACCCTACAGTTTTGTTTGCAAAGTGAGCAAATTTACAAAAATTGACTCGTGACACAAAATTCATTGAAAACCCTAAACCCAAATCAACAGCTTCAATTCAAAAGGGAACGAATCGAGGAAAAAAATTTGATAAGAAGTAGAGGGAAGGGATAGTTTCATACGCTACAATGAGATTAAGCTCTTGAGGACTGGTGAAGTTGCCAACGCAAGAGTGAGTCACACTGGTCGGTTTGTGAGCCGTAACAACGTAGTTCCATGAACTCATCTTCTTCTCCTAATTTTTCCCCAGGGAATTTGAGTTCCACTGCCTAACACGCGAGGGCCTCGAGGAAGCTTCTAGATTTCTCTAACGAGCTTTTGGAATTTTGACATAGAGAAGAGAAGAGAGAGAGAGAGAGAGAGAGAGAGGCCAAAATCGAACAAGGAAGAAGAAAGAGAAACCTTCGACAAAGACTGGTCGGTTTTGTATTATTCAATTGACATATATGATGGAGATGATCCGGTTCGGAATTCAATTTAGAGATCTGAGAGAGATAAACCGATGAAATAGACCGAACTGATTCGATTTAAGTTAAATGAAAACAAACTTTGGTCTAAAAGCCCCACAATATTTAATGGGCTTAGCATTAAGTTTTTTAACTGATGGGCCGGGTCAGTCCGGGTAAATCCCGGTAAACCCGATTTCTGAAGAAAACCTAAGTGGGAGATTTTAAAGTTGTAAACTTTTCTCCGACCAAAACATACAAAATCGTTTTCTTAGCTTCTTCCGTCGCCACTAAACCCTGAGGCTAAACCTAGACGAGTCAAAGGTGCGATAAACGTTAAACCCTAAGGAGAGTGAGAGAGAGAAATATGAAGTACAACAACGACAAGAAGAAAGGTGGAGGCTTTAAGAGAGGAGGCAAAAAGGGTTCGAATGATAGGGATCCATTCTTTGAGGAAGAGACGAAGAAGAGGAGAAAAGTGAGTTACGATGACGACGACATCGAGTCTATAGACTCTGATGCGGAAGAGGATGGATTTACAGGTGGAGATGAAGATGGGAAAAGAGTTGATGTGGAAGTGGAGGATGAGGATGAGTTTGCTGATGAGACGGCTGGAGAGAAGAGGAAGAGATTGGCTGAGGAGATGCTTAATAGAATGAGGGAAGCTAAGCGTAGAGAGCGTGATGCAGAGGATGGTGATGATGATGATGAAGATGAAGATGAGAGTCTTAAGAAGAGTTTGATGCAGAAGCAGCAGGAGGACACTGGTAGGATTCGAAGACTTATTGCATCCAGGTAATGAAGAAATTTTGAACCTTTCATGTATTTTCAAATTCCAATTTTTTAGGTTTGAGATTTTTTTGTAATTTAGGGTTTATGGGTAGTTAGTGCTTTAGGGAAATGGTTTAGTTGTGAAGGAAATTAGTGATTTTGTACATTTGTTATTATGTCAATTTAATTTTATTGTGTTTGAAGATTAGTTGAGAGTGGTATTGATGAAAGTTTTTTTTAATGAATCAGGGTTCAGGAGCCACTAAGTACAGATGGATTTAGTATTATTGTCAAGCACCGACGATCTGTTGTATCGGTAGCTCTATCGGATGATGATTCTAGAGGGTTTTCAGCTTCGAAAGATGGTACTATTGTGCATTGGGATGTATCTTCTGGTAAAACTGACAAATACATATGGCCGAGTGATGAAGTTCTGAAGTCTCATGGGATGAAACTGAGGGAGCCTCGAAATAAGAAACACAGCAGGGAATCTCTTGCTTTAGCTGTTAGCTCTGATGGTCGTTATTTGGCCACTGGAGGAGTTGATCGTCATGTTCATATTTGGGACGTTCGTACCCGAGAGCATGTCCAGGTAAATGAGATATTTTGGTTTTTGTTTAGTGTTTTATCTGTTTGTTCTTCATCAAGTCTTGCGCTCAGCTTTTATAATTATGTGTCTACAGGCCTTTCCAGGTCACCGGAACACTGTTTCTTGTCTATGTTTCAGATACGGAACTGCAGAAGTCTATTCTGGTTCGTTTGATAGAAATATGAAGGTGTGGAATGCAGAGGACAAAGCGTTTGTAGCTGATAATTTTGGACACCAAGGTGAAATTCTAGCCATTGATGTGCTACGGAAGGAGCGTGCACTTACGGTTGGAAGAGATAGAACCATGCTGTATCATAAGGTAATAGTTATATCCTTCATCTGGACACTATTGAGAGCTAGCTATCATCATAAGGTTTCTATTATTACTCTGTATTTGTTAAGCTGTGTTATATGATAATAGGTGCCTGAGAGCAGCCGTATGGTCTATCGTGCTCCTGCATCATCTCTTGAGAGCTGCTGTTTTATCAGTGATAATGAGTACCTGTCTGGTTCGGATAATGGAACTGTTGCTCTTTGGGGGATGTTAAAAAAGAAACCGATGTTCATTCTCAAGAATGCGCATCGTGATAAAACTAACGAAATTACCACCAATGGAAGCTTAGGTAAAACTTCATTTAGATCCTTTCCATCTCATCTCTGTTGCAATTGAATCTTGACATTGCATTATATAGTTACAAAAAACACTCTTGTTTTCGTTTCAGCTCCTGATGCTCTGAAATATCTAATTCTTGTTTATTTGCTTAACAGAAAACGGTGCTCATGAATCAATCGACAATGACTGTTCAGCAAGTTCTTGGGTCAATTCAGTTGCTAGTTGTAGAGGTAGTGATCTTGCTGCATCTGGAGCTGGTAATGGTTTTGTGCATTTGTGGGCTGTTGAAACTGGTGCCATTCGACCTTTGCACAAGCTTCCACTGGTAAATTTTCTTTCACTAGCTCTGTTCTTAGTGTTGTCTGATGAATCTGTTGTTTGTTAATAATTTAAGCATTTCACTCCATCAAATAATAATCCTTGCAATGTCTTGTATGATCTTACAGACTGGATTTGTGAACTCTTTGGCTTTTGCAAAGTCGGGTAAATTTCTGATTGCCGGTGTTGGACAGGTATGTGATCATCTCATATTTTCTCTTTTGTTTCTATCTTTTTCTTCTTGTGTGTTGAAATGCTAGTATCATAACCTGTTGTGTATTGTGAAATTGATATGATGACAGGAAACGCGATTTGGAAGATGGGGCTGCGTAAAGTCTGCGCAAAATGGTGTTGCAATACATCCCTTAAGGCTGTCATAAGTATTTCATCGGGATTAAAAGAAGTGTTGTTACAAATATTTTTGAGTTGCTAAGCCAAAAAGATGGAAACTGAAGTAATATAGGGATTAGAGGTCTCTGCAACTCTTGAAGTTTTTGCTCCCTTTTTTGTTTGTGCTTTGTACCATTTTTTCTTTTTAATACGAGAGATAAGAACTTTAACATTTTGAAGTTTTGATGAATCAAAGAGGATAAAATTTCCCAAACATTTTGCGCTCATATTTCACCTTTGGACTCTAGATGATGTTGAAGTCATTTGACAAATGGAAAATTATAAGCCAAAAATCATAAAATGCAGACTTTATTATTTGTGAAGGTTTGGACGTGGATGGCTTCAGAAAGTCTCGTTTGCAAGCAAGACTTGAAGAAGCAAAACCTAAATGCAGCTTGTGAACAGGCTTGTGAAATTTCTTGTGTGTAGTACTTCTTGAAGAAGCAGGTCTCGTTGCTATTCCATTCTAAACATAGAATCAACTGGATAACAACAAACAGAGAAATCATTAGGCAAGCTCTGAGAATGACTTCATGCAGAGAGATAAGAAACCGCAAAGGAATCAGTGAACACACAGTCACACATACATCAATAAGAAACCACAGAACACATAGATAAGGAAAGGTCCGAGTAAGCGTCCATACATAAATTGAATACCACAATATGAGGACTAGATACATGCTATATGCAAACAGGATAGATATATAACTAAACAAGAGCACACATCTAGTATATAAAGATACCGAATCATCCAAAGAGCCATAAATAAGACTCTGCCTACATGCAGAAGAGCCACCCTAGAGAAGAGAATGCTTCTAAGGGTAATCCATTCAGCTTTTCTTAACACTAGCTTAAATACAAGAGAGTGATTATCATTCGTCTACTTCACCGGTTCAATACTATGCTCATAATTACCTCTCAACAAGGAAATTTAACAGAAAAAGGTTGAACTTTTGATTAGTATCATACTGCGTGAATTCTAACCGGCCAAGTTTGAGCCATTTTCTACAACATCATAAACCTAAGACGCCAGACTACTACTATCAATTCCGAGCCATTTGCCACAACAAAGTGAATCCAACACTCGGTACTAACAATTTAATCCTGAATGGTTCCATTGATCAATACTACTAAGTACTAACCATTTAATCCTGAATGGTTCCAATGATCGGTAAAAACAAACGGTAATAACTCATCTCAACTTTAAGCAACAGCAAGATAAAGACAAAAAACTCTTAACCTTTAAAAACGAAATCATCTCAGCTTCTCTTTACTTGAGCTCTTCTTAGCTGCATCCATAACCTTCTCAAGATACCCTTCAATAGGCGGAGTAAGAGTAGCCATACCACGATTCGCCGGAAACGGAGTCAAATCAGGCTCTAACGCAGCCTTCTTCAGATTCTCCGGTAACGCCTCAATCGCAGCTTTCTTCAAATTCAAAAACGCAGTCTCAGCTGCACGACGCTCTCTATGCTCTCTCATCAGCACTTTACTATACTCCTTCGCAAGTCTCTCTCCATCCTCTTCGGTCAGCTTGTACTTCGGCAACTCATCGGCCTCAAAGATCCCTAACGAAACGTAATCCAAACCAGCGGTACCAATCCGGATCGGTTCATCGGTGACTCCCATTGAAGCAGCTCCTCCTTTCTTCTGGATCTCCATATCTCGTTGCTTCTCTTTACTAATCAACCCTAGCTTCTCACGCTGCACCTCGCGCTCGATCTCCTTGGGTGTCAAGTAGCGAACAGGACAAGGAGCGTTTAAGCATTGCTCGTAAAGCTTCTGCTTCTCATCTGAAATCCTTCCTTTTCCTTTAACCGCTTCTTCTCCGTCTCCAGCTGGTGCTCCGCCGCCGCTTTTCTTGGTGGCGACTTTGTTACGCTTCAATGGCTGACCTGTCTTCAGCTTAGCTTTTCCTTTAGGAGTTCCGCTTGCGGAGCATCTTTGGAGAAGGTTGTAACTCAGTGATTCGATGATCGGTTTTGGTCTTGTCACTCGAATCATGTTTTCGTTTCTGATTTCTTTCTTCAAAGCTTTCGTCTGAAAATGGAGATTTAGGGTTTTGCGACTCGACTGTGGAAGAAGAAGAACTCACTAGTCCTACGACGTCGTTTACGTCCAATAAAGCACGATGTCAAAATTGTAAATTCGTCTTAACGTTGAGGGTTATCATGTCATAACATAAACTCCAGTTATGCAAGGTTTTCCGGTTTGATTTTTTCATTTCCCGTATACCGAATTAGAACCGATTTTGCATTGTTTTGGTACAATTTGATTTAATTTTTTGGTTTTGTTTTGGATACCGCAGAACCGATGCTTCTTTTGTAAAAGGGTATGTTCTAGTTTTAGTACATATTTTTTTATTCAAATATTTGATAATATAATTTTTTTTTATTTTTTTCAGATACAAAAATACTATTATAATTTGATATGCATTTTGTTTTATTATTTTTAATTTTTTTAATATTACAAGTGATGTATATGATTGTTCTGTACACATTTATTGTTAGATGGTTGTTAATCCGCACACTGGATTGTTTTGATCAGTAAAAGTTTATGGCTGGATGGTTTTGATCTATACATGTTTATGGCTAGTTGATTATTATACATGTTTTTTTGTTGGAATTGATCTGTAAACGTTTATGGCTGGATGGTTTTGCTGGAATTGGTATATCTAATAATCCAGTGTACGGATTAAAAACCATTCAGCAATAAATATGTACAGAACAATAATATACATCAGTTGTGATATAATATATATTTTTTAAAAAATGCATATCAAATTATAAACATATAATTATTAACAAATATTTTAATGATAAAAGAGAGGGATGTGATAAAATTTGTAAAAAATATTTAATATTATCAAATAAAATCATCAAACAAAATGCATATCAAATTATAAAGAAAAAAACATAGATTTTTTGTATCTGAAAAAAATAGAAAAAAAATTATATTATCAAGTATTTGAGTAACTAAACATGAGAGGTATGATTAAAAAAAAAATCTACAGTGTGAGAGACCGACTATTTGTATAATTATGAATATTAAACGTACTAATTTGCCTATTAGTTTCCAAAAACATACTAAAAACACAAATACCTCTTTCTAAAACAAGTCAGATGGTAACTTAACAACCTAGAGAAATTTGCTGAATTCAGTTTCCTTTTTTTTTTTTTTTGGTGTAATGAATTCAGTTTCCTGCAACTTGTTAAGTGTTAAAACTTTTTAACAAGGAATTTGGCTTCGAAACTGTAACCTCCAAATACCAATAGGAGTTAAAAATACAAATAATTTTGCTGAAAAGTAAAAAACAGATCCAGCACACACAAGTAGGTAGAGAAACAAACAAACCAAAAAAAAACTCAATAAGAGCAATAGTTAAGCAATTTGTCCACTAAAATCTCTCGAGGAGCCAACAAAGTTTTGAGAATTTGCAGTCAGTATGGGCTGCTGCTCTGTTGTTGTCTCTTCTGGGCCTTGAAAGGATCTTTTCTTCTTCAGCTCACCTTTTTTAGTACTACTATTTATAAACCCAGAACAAAGAATCCTCTGTTTCTTCTGTTCCTCAATCATTTTTTTTTTCTTCCAATTATTATTCTTCTGGAGAAATCTCGTCTCTTTTCTCCATCGCCATGGCTCTCTCAACTCCTCTTTCTCAGGTTTTTTTTTTACTTTTGCTATTATATATGCTCTTTTAACCTCTTTGATTCCTGAGATTTTGTTTAGGATTTAATGAAAGTTTTGGTTTTTGATTTCAGATATCCGTTGCTCTTCCAACTGGAATTGATGGGTCCAGCCGATCTATGATCAAGGTGATCAAAACCAATCTAGATTAAGATTACTCACTTTTGTTGATTTAGATGCTTAGATGGTCCTGAAATTTTTTGTCTTTTGGTATTTTTGGTGGGTTTTGTTCTGATGTCGACTAGTAGTGACCTTTTTTTTGTTTTGGTTTTAATGTGAAGACTTTGTAGTGAACTTGGTACTGAAAAGGTACACTCTTTAGAAGTAGAAGATGTCAAAAACTTGATTTTGCATCTATTGAGAAACGAAATGGGAATCCTTTGTGGAGTTTAAAATCTTTCATTAGCATCTCATCTAGAAAGTGGAAGGAGGAAATGTTAACGTTGACCTTTTTGGTTCTGTCTCAGCTGCAGAGTATAAGCTTCACTGAGAAATCATGGGGTCCTCGGCTGAGACTAGATTCCAAATCCAGAAGCTTATGTGTGAACAAAAGGTCCACAGTATGTATGTCACTTCAGCAAGCAAGCAAATCCAAAGTCTTGGTTACTCCTCTAGAACTTGAAGATCCCAAAGAGACTCCGTTAAACTTGTACAGGCCTAAGGAGCCTTACACAGCAACTATTGTTTCGGTTGAAAGAATTGTTGGTCCACAAGCACCTGGAGAGACTTGCCACATTGTTATTGATCATGATGGTAATGTTCCTTACTGGGAAGGACAAAGCTACGGAGTGATTCCTCCTGTAAGTGATTTTAACTCTGACACATTGCCTTTTGCCGATAAATGAGTTGCTCCCTCGATTTGATAACACTTCTTGTTCCATTTTCTTGATTCGTAGGGCGAGAATCCCAAGAAACCTGGTGCACCTCACAACGTTCGCCTTTATTCGATTGCATCAACAAGGTATGGGGATTCTTTTGATGGGAAAACAGCTAGCCTATGTGTCCGTCGAGCTATTTACTATGATCCAGAGACAGGAATAGAAGATCCATCCAAAGCTGGCGTATGCAGCAACTTCTTGTGCAATGCCAAGCCTGGCGATAAAGTTAAAATCACCGGTAACTTTATGTGCTTTACAGATACGGAACCCCTTCTTTTTGTTGAATGTTTCTAGTCTAAAATGTATGATGTTGTTGACAGGTCCATCTGGAAAGGTAATGCTATTACCTGAAGATGACCAGAAAGCTACTCACATAATGATTGCTACTGGAACTGGAGTTGCTCCATATAGAGGATACCTACGGCGTATGTTTATGGAGAACGTGCCAAATTTCAAGTTTGATGGACTTGCGTGGCTATTCCTTGGTGTAGCTAACTCAGACAGTCTTCTCTATGATGAAGAATTTTCCGGTTACCTCAAGGACTATCCAAAGAACTTCAGGTACGACAAAGCGCTGAGCAGAGAAGAGAAGAACAAGAAAGGCGGGAAAATGTATGTGCAGGACAAGATTGAAGAATACAGCGACGAGATCTTCAAACTTCTGGACAGTGGAGCTCATATTTACTTTTGCGGGCTTAAAGGAATGATGCCTGGGATTCAAGATACGCTTAAGAGGGTCGCTGAAGAGCGAGGCGAAAGCTGGGAACAGAAACTTACTCAGCTCAGGAAGAACAAGCGGTGGCATGTTGAAGTGTATTGAGTTAATAGTTTTGTTTGTGGTTTTTAACATTTCTGCAACTGAATAATCGTGTCAATTAATGAACACAGGGTAACTAAACTACAACGCTGCAGCAGATGGAACAATCAAAAAAGTCCCAATATATCTTTCCTCTAATTTCAACTATTTCCAAGAAACAAAATAAGCTAATTTGTTTCCTTTCTAGCCTGATTTTACCAGTGGCAGGCACTCCTCTTAACGTTCCTTCCGGGTTTGCCTCCTCCGCGCTTCCTAGCATCACTCTTCATCCTCCTATCCACTCTCTTTGGACCTTTCCCAACCTTAACCCCAACTCCTTTCTAAGACACAACCAGTTCTTTCTTTCTTAGGCTTTCTTGTATAGCTTATCTATCATCTTGTCTTTTGAACAGTTTGATGTATCCGCTGTGTCATATTATATGACTCATATATAGTGTTTGCCTTCTTCCTCACTTAGGAAGAGTGGAAGAAACGTAGCATACATAAAGACAACACATATGACATTTCTTGACATAACAAGCTTTGTAAGTCAGAGGCAACGAGGCCTATGCATGATTATTATTAAGTAACTACATACGTACTAGATTACTTCCATGGATGATGGATCCATATCCATCAGTCCTACTAAATCCCAAATGAAATTGAGACAAAGAGTTATTTAATTACTACATAATTAGTGGTAAACTACTTCACTGGATCCTTGAAGCTTCATGCTTCTGCCTCTTTGATTTCAGAATCAACACTCTCCTTGGTCAATTTTTGCTTATAAGAAACTCAACAATACCCTTAAGCGCAACTTCCGGGTTCTTGCTCACCATAAGCTGCTCTGTGATTTCAGCTGGAGTTGCTTTCACCTCAAGTAACATATTCCCAATACGCTCAACCAAAAAGTGTTCTTCGATGTTGAGATACAATGCGGCGAGTTTCTTGAAAACGGCAGGCGTACAGTAGTCCATGAGAATATGAACATCCATCCTTCCTGGTCTCAACAATGCTGGATCGAGTTTCTCCTTGTGATTCGTGGTGAATATTATGATCCGTTCCTCTACACAGCTTGACCATAATCCGTCAACAAAGTTAAGTAGACCAGACAAAGTTACCTGCTCCAAAAAAGACAAGAATGATCAGAACACAAAACACAGAGAAATTAAGCCGAGAAAGAATGTAGTTTAGTGTGTACACTCCATGGAACCTGGGGATCCTTCTTCTTCTTCTTCTTCTTCTTCTTATTCATATCCTGAATATTCTCGTTATCTTCTTTATCCTCGTTTCTAGCATCCGCTCCAGCACAATCAAGATCTTCTACGAGAAGAATGGAACGGTTCTGAGTCATAGTGAGAATCTGTCTAAGCATTTCATCATCTTCAACACTCTGAATCTGAAGATCATAGACATTAAAGTTCATGTAGTTAGCAATTGCAGCAACAAGCGACGATTTCCCGGTTCCAGGTGGACCGTAAAGAAGATAACCACGTTTCCAAGCTCGTCCTACGGTTTTGAAGAAGTCTTTCCCACTGGAGAAAGCGTCTAGGTCACGGATCAATGTATTCTTGAGCTCAGGTTCCATTGCTAGGGTTTCAAATGTCGTGTGATGTTGAAAAATTGCTGATTGCCATTCGTGACGGTTTGAATTGTAGGTGTAGATTTTTAGATTATCTCTGTGTGCCAATATCTTCACCGATGACTTGGCAATATATGAGAAGTAATCCGACATAATCTTGTCTCTAAAATCCTTTTTACACGTCAAATGAAAGTACCTGAAACCCCAAATAAAACACCAAACACAAAACAGTCAGAATACGAAGCATACAGAAAGTACTTACACACTCAGGTTAGAAGACTACAATTGAAAAAGGAAAAATAAATTTTAAAAGTTAGGGATCTGTATTGAGAATTTAATGTCTAAATTACTAGCTGATTACATAGTAAGCGTAATTAGGCACACAACAAAAAAAAACCCAAAATTTTAAGGGTTACATGATGAGAAAAGTTACCGTATCTGTTTACTCTTCTGGAAAGGATTAGTGTCAGTGTCTTTCTCCGAGTGAAGAGTCCATTCAAGAGGAATCCCTTCGAATTCATCGGTGATTTTGGCTTTTACGGGTATTCCAAATTTGGGTTTAGCAATCGGATTATTGAGGTTTCTGGAACTGACGAGGAGACTCCCGGTGGAGATTCTTGTGAGAAGGGTCGGCAAGTAGACTTGGGCAGCACGGAAAATCTGATTCGGGACGAGGTCGCTCTTTTCTTCGATGATGAACGTGAAATTGGGGTTGAAATAAGAAGAGAAGTAGTCTTTGAATTTGGAGACGATGAAGTCACGGATCTTGGTGGGAATGATCTCACGGAGAATGGTTTTGAAGAGCATCGTGAAGGCGGAGAGAGATGTGTAGATCGAGAAAATTGCAGAGAGGGAAGGGATTTTAGTAGAGAATCTCGACGCCATTGTTATCAGTTCTCAGGTGATGGTGTGGATGATTTAAGCAAGTCAGTGGTGGGTGTGTGTATTTATTAAGAGAGAAGAGAAAACTTCAGGAGCAAGTTTTCGAGTTACTGTTTGTTTTTAGTAACGGGGAGGAAGCTTAGAGAGTAACTTCGTGCTTTCCTCATATGGAATGAGATGTTTTGTTGGTAAAGCTTACAAAAAGGGATACATATTAAGAAACGCGTTTTCATAATTTTATAAACGATTAATCAAAATTGAAAAGGGATACTATATACAGAAACAGCAGTAATTAAGGCTCTTAATTTAACTACGACGCTGCAAACAGAAGTGTATTTACTTACCATCAAGAGCCCCACCAACATGTGAGCTTGTCTTGTCTTTAACTGAAAATATGTAACCAAGACGAACCTGTGAATCCCGAAGCTGATTTGTGTCAATGACTTTTAAGCCTTAGTAGTATGTTTTAATCGCTCTGGTTCATTTATGTCATCATCTGAACTGTGAAGGGCTTTTGGATTCAAAGAATTGCTTCTTCTTTTTTTTTTTTCTTTTCTAACGGCTAAAATAGTGAGAGTTAATGATTCTTTTTTTGTTGCAAAAATATTTTGTTGCAAAAATAATTAAGTATGTATGGTAGCACCTAATGGATAATGATTCTTTTTTTTTTTTTCAACAATAAAAGATCAGCTCATGAGATAATGATTCTTTTTTTGTTGCAAAAATATTTTTTAAAAAATGTTATTTATCCCATATAATTTTACTAATCGTCTCGATCGTGGGATAATTCTTTTTGGTGGAAACGATCGTGGGGTATTGAATCCTAATTTCTTGCCACTACATTTCAGCATTAAAAGTAAAATAAAAAAGGTAACTAAATAAAAGCTTTTTCTACGCCAACAACAAAAGTATATTAAAGCATCTTATTATTATAAGAAAACGCATGAAAAATTATAAATGACGGCATAATTAATAATTAAACCATAAACCCTAAATGACGGCATAATTAGGGTTCCAAGGTTAGCCATATCTTCATCTTTTCAGAATGTGAGTAGCATCCATCGGATGATATTGGGTAATTTTCAGTCTCTGTATTATGCGGTTTTGCTTAGATTGGATATTTCCTCTGTTTTTTAATTTATAAACCGCCCTGTTACTTAGGAAAGCATTAAACTTTGAATATCATAAGCTCTTAGTTCTTCTTTTTGAATTTTTTTGGTGTTGTTTCTCAAGATTACACAGATTTGAAAATGTAATAATTTGAGTCCAGGTCTCCTCATTGCTGATTTGTTTTTTTTTTATTTTAATTTCTCCGTGTTGACAGAAAAAAAAAATCACTGGATTGATTGAGAGAATACAATGGACAGGATCAGTTTCTTGCCGGATGATTTCTTGTTGCAGATACTTTCATTGCTTACCACAAAAGATGTCTTGAAGACAAGTCTTTTGTCGAAACGTTGGCGGAATCTTTGGAAGTTGGTTCATAAACTCGAGTACATCGATTATACTAAGAACGCTGCTGATCATGCGAGGTTTCTGCTGTTTGTGGACAGGTCTTTGCTATTAAACACGGCTCCAATCTTAGAGAGTTTATCTTTCAAGTTCGATAGGCAATGCAATGACGTAGATATCGGATTTTGGGTTAGAATTGCGGTGGAACGAGGTTTACGCCATTTCGATTATTATCCATACGTTCTTCAGCAGCCTAGCAAATTACCTCAAAGTTTGTTTACTTGCGGAACACTCATGGTACTCAAACTCACCAATGTGTCACTTGCGGATGTTAAGTTCCCTGTTAGTTTCCCGTTACTCAAAGTATTGCACCTTCGTTGGGTGATTTACTTTGACGATNTATTTCGATTATTATCCTTACGTTCTTCAGCCGCCTAGCAAATTACCTCAAAGTTTGTTTACTTGCGGAACACTCATGGTACTTAAACTCACCAATGTGTCGCTTGCGGATGTCAAGTTCCCTGTTAGTTTCCCGTTACTCAAAGTATTGCACCTTCGTTGGGTGATTTACTTTGACGATGAAACCCCTCAGAAGCTTTTATCAAGCTGCCTTATTCTTCAAGAGTTGGTGGTGGATCGTCAAAGGAATGATAACGTAACAACCTTTCCTATCACGTTGCCTTTACTACAAAAGTTAATCTACGTTGGAGAATCTAATGACGAGATGTTTGAGTTGAATGCTCCTTCTTTGAAGTGCTTAGAGATTAAAGATGTCGGTTACGATTGTATGATTGAGAAAATGCCGGAGATCGTGTCTGCAAATGTGGAGGTTATCTACTCTGATACCGATGACATGCTTGATTCTCTTACATCACTCAAACGCCTCTCGATATGTTTACCCTCAGAGGTAGATTACTAAACACTATTTTGGAAGTAGCTAGAAAACCAAAGTACATAGTTTTTTTTTTTTTATATATAATTAGTCTTTATGATTCTATTTGCAGTCGCCGTTTCCTACTGGTAAAATATTCCATCAGCTTGTAGACTTGGAGTTTTGCACATGTGATTCAGAATGGGATCTACTTCTGTCTTTTCTCACACATTCTCCAAAACTACGAGCTCTCAAACTCAGTGAGGTAAAACTTTTCGGGCTTCGCTTGTTTTTTTTCAGTCTCATCTCTAATCTTTTTAGTACTGGTATAATGATATATATATATATATATATATCCTCATCAGAGACATGGCTGTTTTTTTGGAGAACGAGCGTTACATTGGGATGAGTCAAGTTCTGTTCCTGAAACGTTGCTGTCCGGACTTGAAACTTTGGAGTGGAGAAACTACAGAGGATGGAATGTAGAGAAAGAACTCGCAACGTTTATCTTGAAACATTCTTGTCGTTTAAAGAAAGCGATTTTCTCACCAGAAGTCACCAATTTGGAGAAGA
Organism: Camelina sativa; assembly: GCF_000633955.1. Taxonomy (NCBI): domain Eukaryota; kingdom Viridiplantae; phylum Streptophyta; class Magnoliopsida; order Brassicales; family Brassicaceae; genus Camelina; species Camelina sativa. Next base: position 20,863,315 of record NC_025692.1, on the reverse strand, counting down.
AACATGGAATGCTCATAGAGTTGGCTCTTTTGTCCAGAGGTTCAACGACGTGTCAGCTCGTCTTTGGCTAAAAATTCTGAAACCAGCTGCTTCAGAAGCAGTTCGAGAAAACAGTATTAGCTCTAAACCTGTTTTGTTGCATCTCTTAAAGTACCATCTGCTCTGTTTCTCTACATGGTCTCAAGCCTTTTCTTCTTTGTTGACTTTAACCTTTATTTACTTTTAGTGCTATAATGATTTTACCAAGGGATCACATGGTTGTCTTTGTTTCTTTTGTAGTCATCGTGAATTTTATCGATAAAACTATAGTGGAATACATGAAGTGAATAATGTGATGATACAAAAGCTCACGTATTAACAACTGTAAATTTTTGCTAAAGCCTCTAGAGTCAGCTTATCTAATCTCATCATTAGGTCACAGTTGACCATTTGAAGAAAGTTCAGGCGTCAACTTCAGAGTTATATCGCTGTAGGGTTGGTCTTGCTTCAAATCTATAAGTCCTCTAGACTTCAGTACCTATATAACAAAACAACCCATCTCAGTTAGAGGTATTGTATAGAGAGATAATACGACCAACTCTGTATCGAGAATCGATTACCAGTGTCTCGTAGAACATTCGAGCAGCTATCGACCTTGTCTTTCCTTCCAAGATCTTGTTCAAACTTAGATCTCCAGATGAATGGCTTGAAGTGGGACTACTTGAAGAACGTTCTTTAATATACTTAGCCACGTCTCTGCAATTAATGTTCAATGAATATGTTATTTAGGTTAGTAGAGATATAGTAAGGCTCTTTAAAAAAGCTACATGGTTTTTTTCTGAATCTTTTTACCTTGTTCTTCCTGACAAACCATAAGAATCTTGTGTATTCGGTGATCTTACTGGGGTATTGCCACCTAACTCCAGGAAATAAAGTTCCTGTATGGCACATGGCACAGCCAGATGTTATATGCTATCAATGTTAGCACAGGGACAAGCATGGTAAAGAACAAAACACACGAAAAATGTGAAAGCAAACCTCGTCCGTCATTTCAGGAATCGCAGAAACCCCCGGGTCCTTTTGTCCAGGCAGATCATTTGGCTCTGTTCTGTAAGCTCTTGTCTCCCAAGGTCCCGGTTGAGTGGTGAAGTCATCACTTCTGTAAGGTGAAGAAGATCTTGGAGGTAGTGATGGCATGTACTCAGGTATGTTTACTCTAGGTAGATCCTCTGGATTTTTGGAACTTGAAGGCTTTGTTCTATAAGATCCTGTCTCCCAAGTATCAGGCTGAGTGGTGAAGTCATCACTTCTATAAAGTGAAGGTCTTGTAGGTGGTGACGGCATGTAGTTAGGGAAACCACCATTTCTGAAACGTTCGATTTCCATGTCGTCATCATTATTAAATGACTGAGGAGATTGTGATTCTGCTGCTACAGACTTTTCATGCACGGAATGAGGACTTGCAACACCTTGGACATCTTCAGTTTGTTGACCTGGAGACCGCTGAACTGTATTGTCTAGTTTCGTAGAATCAGGAACTGGTGATTGTGGTACTGGAGAGGCCGGGTTAATTTCTGTTTCAGCTTCTCGAGTAGGTGATGATGCAGGTTGTGGACAAGTTTCATCAGTAACAGCAAGATATGGTTTTGAAGCTACATAGTCCTTATCAAAGAGACTACGTAAAACATTTGAGAAGCCTGCAGACAAACATATAGAGGAGTCAATACTCATTCTTCAAAAACAAAGGACAAAGGGAAAAAGAAGGTAAATCCAAAATGAAAGAGTCACTATGAAATATACCAGTAAACAAGGGCTCATTAAAAAGTTGATCCTTCTTTGATTGGTTATCCAGTCTCCATAAACCTACTCTAGATGAAGGCAACTTCTTTCTCTTTCGAACAGTATTACTAGGATCTTCAAGCCTTTTTTTCATGATCCTGTCCAAATTCATTGATCAGTATGCAACAGGTAATGAAAAAAATCAAATAGTGTCAGGAAGCAATTAATGGAAAAGTTATTACTTGTTAGATAATAATACTGTGGCCTTATCATAGTGCTTCCTCTTCCTCTTCCTTGGTCTTGTTTGTGGTGGTGGAGGAGGAGTAGTTGGCTGGAGAACCAGCTCAGGTGATGGATGCACTTAACATCAAAACAAAACCAAATTTTAAATAAGACGATGCTTTAAGCATGGAATTATTAGACTATGTTGTTTACTCACCAAAATTTGCACGTTCTTCCTCAGAACCAGCAGAACATGGAGATCCTAAGCGAAGCTCAAATGTCGAATGCCCTCTAGAATCTAACACTTCTTCATCAATACTAGGGATATCGGGTTCCTTAACCTTCAAAGTTTCATCTAAAGGTTCAGTAAGCTCAACTCTGACATTATGTTGTTGCGGATTATATGACGGATGGGACACAGGGCTTAAAGCGTGTGCAGCATCACGCCTTTTCTCAATCTCGGGAATACATCCAGGAGAACTGGTATTTCTTCTCTCAGTAGTGGGATTGAGAGGTTCACTCAAGTTACTTGGTCTATAGGCTCCAGTATCTAGAGCAACATTGAACTTTCCTAGTTCATTGTTTCGTCCTGCCTCATAATCCATTTCAACATCAGTTTCTCCAAGATTCTCACTCACAGGTACTGTGACTTGGCTGGTTAATTCATACAAAGAGGTGACCACATCAAAAGGGCATATACTTGCACAGATAAGGAAGATAATGAAATAGGTGTAGTAGAGGAGCCTCACTCGACATCCATCTGGTTAGATTCTGGAATGATGTCCTGTAAGAAGTTAGACATACAAACTGTCCTTCAATAACATGTTCTTTGAGACATGAAAACTGGTCAGAATCAACTTCAAAGTCACACAAGCAGGAATCTTACCTCGTCAAATGTTATAGCAACATAAGGATCAACACCTGTTGGAATTTGATCTGCAAAATCAACATCACCATCATAATAATCATGGTATGATGCAATTTACAACAAAGAAAATAAATACAAAAAGGTGTAATTAAAATGGTACCTTCCTCACTGCAAAAATGGTTATCGAACTCCCTAGGATTCACAAGGAAAAATGAAACGTTAAGATCTCTCAAGCTTTGTAAGAAGTTAAGAGCAAATGAAACTCGAATAAACTGTGAAAGAAGATGGATACATGTCGACTGTGTCATCTTCCAAATTAAGTGTTTGAGGAAAAGTAATCAACTCAACGGGTGCCTTTCTCTTATCCTCTGGCAAGTCAAGTTGTGGAATAGTAAGAGCCTCCTCCAACTGTTTACGAAGTTTCTTATAATCATTGCACAGATGTTCAAGTTTCTTTAAATATATTCGCACTACACCAACTCGAATGACACCTAACATTGTGGCTGATATTGGTAGTAGTAACCGATCAGAATCCATTATAAGATCTGCAAATACAGTTACATAATCCTCAAATTTACAAATAAAATAACAGTTCATGCATATACTCAAAGCGAAATGATGAGAATCTCAAATCACTAGAATCGTATTATTGGCACTTTTACATATGATTTGACTAGTTATGAAAAAAAAATACAAACTTCAGATCATAAAAAGCAAAAAAAAAAAAAACAAGAGGAAAGACGAACCAACTGTTTCGGATATGTTCGTGTCAATGTATTTACACTTCTTGAGGCGTAGGCTATCGTCTGGCTCTGGCACGTGAGCGGCGAGCCACGCCATCATCACTGAACTACCTGGAGGCTCACGACAAGCCCTATTATGCGGATTAAACATTTGTTCTTTCGTTTTCGCGATCCAAATTTGAAACGAATCCTAAACAACAAATCGAAAGATCTGATGAGGTCGAAGTTGAAGTAATCGTGGAACTAAAAAGACAAAAAAAAAAAAAAAAAAAAAAAAAAAAAAAAAAAAAAAAAAAAA
>NC_025692.1:20749218-20859056 GCF_000633955.1 Camelina sativa | reverse complement strand
AAAAAAAAAAAAAAAAAAAAAAAAAAAAAAAAAAAAAAAAAAAAAAAAAACCCTTACCTTAACGTTGTTGAAGACTGTGTTTTGGCTGTATGCTTGAGAAACGAAATCAATATCGAATACAGGGGACGAAGACAGAGGTTTTAGGGCTATATGTGATTTTGGAGAGCAAGAAAGTGCTTTTTAATAGCGCGGGGAAAAACGTTTCAGTGGCGCTAAATCATCCCAATATGAAAAAGAATAAAAGTTACTGTTTGACTAAAATATCCTTCTACTCTTCCCTATATATTGACGATATTAGGGGTATACCCGTAATACATTCGAATATTTGCTTTTTTAGAATTTTATGGATTAGTAAATATCATTTATAGTGAGATACTCAAATCTTTTCATACTTAATTTGGTTCAATATATGAACTCCTCAAGAGTTTCTGAAACCAAGCTTCCAGCTTACATCGATAAAGTACTAATTAACGATAATCCCAAATATGAAACTGAGACAAAGACCTACTTAACCACTAGTTTAGTAACTATAGACGTACTTCCACGGATCCAACTACTAGTTTAGTAACTATAGACGTACTTCCACGGATCCTTGAGTTGAAGTCTCATGCTTCTGCTTCTTTGATTTCAGAGTTTACGGTATCCTCCTTAGTCAACTTCTTGGTTTCAAGAAACTCAACAAGAACCTTAAGCGTAACATCCGGATTATCGCTCACCATAAGCTGCTCGGTGATCTCAGCTGGGGTTGCTTTCACCTCGAGCAGCAACTTCTCAATGGCCTCAAACGAAACGTGTTCTTCGATGTCGAGATACACTGCAGCGAGTTTCTTGATAACAGTTGGTGTACAGTAGTCCATGAGAATATGAACATCCATCCTTCCTGGTCTCAACAATGCGGGATCGAGCTTCTCCTTGTGATTCGTTGTGAATACTATGATTCTTTCCTCTACACAGCTTGACCATAACCCGTCTACAAAGTTTAGTAGACCAGACAAAGTTACCTAAACAATAACAACAAAAACAGAATCAAACACACAACAATTCAGATATTGATGAATCTTCTTAATTAAATACTCAATACCACCTTAGGATCCTCGTCCTTCTTCTTCTTGTTCTGACTCTTGCCAGGTTCACCATCATCTTTATTTTCATTTCTACAAGAAGCATCCGCTCCAGAACAATCAAGATCTTCGATGAGAAGGATGGAGCGGTTCTCGGTTGAAGTAAGAATCTGTCTAAGCATAGCATCACCTTTGACACTCTGAATCTGAAGATCATAGATACTAAAGTTCATGTGATTAGCAATCGCAGCAACAAGCGATGATTTCCCTGTTCCAGGCGGACCGTAAAGAAGATAACCGCGTTTCCAAGCTCGTCCCACGGTTTTGAAGTAGTCTTTTCTTTTGGAGAAAGCGTCTAGGTCACGGATCAATGTGTTCTTGAGCTCAGGTTCCATTGCCAGTGTTTCAAACGTCGTATGGTGTTGGAAGATCGTTGACTCCCAGTCATTAAACTCTGAGTTGAAACTGTGGATCTTGAGATTGTCTCTGTTTGCCAACATCTTCGCCGATGATTCCGCAATATATGTGAAGTAATCTGACATAATCTTGTCCCTAAACTCCTTCTTACATGTCAAATGAAAGTACCTAAAACCCAAATTTATCATTAAGATTATACAAAAAGAATTACTATTCAGTCAAACATATTCTGAATTACTATTCAGTCAAACATATTAATATACAAAAATTCTTTAATTTATCAAACATATTTCTATTTCCAAAATCAATTTTTACTTCGTAAAAAATGAATATTAATATTACTATTCAGTCAATCAGTAAGAAAATTACCAATCCTCTCAAATTTGAATATAACTAAACAGAAAATTATCACATATTTTATTTACTTGAATCAAAACTCAGTTATATATTCATATAAAAAATAATATATATATTTTCATAAAGGCAGTATTGTAGATGAATATATAATACAAACAACTATCGTTTTATAGATGAAACATATTTCTATATAAAACAACCTATAGTCATTAAACATTTTGGCAATTATAATAGATTATATATATATATATCTAGTTAATCCAATATTGAATGTACTTACTACTTATTTTTCTCCGCCTAAGATGCTGGTTAATTATCCCGAGTCACACATAAATAAATATTAGAGGGAAAAAATAATAGTTAAAACTTATAACAATAAGTTTAGGTGTATGATGTAGCATCACAATGTGCGCGTCTAAGGAAGATGGTCGACCAAGGACGATCGGGTTCATTGCTCTCTCACGCTCCTCGTTTTTTTTTGGCAGTCAGAATCCAAAACCTTTTCAAACTTTTAAAATAATTCATATTCAGTATCTTTTGTTGTTAAGATTTCAATTTGAGTGTATTATGACTAGAACTAAATATACAAATTTCCTTAACCTATATAAAGTTGTAGATAAGTCTTTGTCGTCAAGATAGTTTATTGGACAATCATCTCAACCGTCAATTTTCTGTTGATCACCGGTTTTCCATCTCCCAATAAACTGAATATTCCCAACAGTAGAAAATATAATAGAACGAATTTTAATATTTTATTTTTATTTTTACCTTGATATTTCAAATCAGATATTTTAAAAAAAAAATAGAAATATAGAAATCCATATTGTTTTCTATAATACAATTAGTTTTCTAATCAAAAAGTATGGAGTAGACAAATATATGCTTGTGACAAAAAAAAAAACCAAACATATACGAGCCAATATGCTCTCATTTTCTGAAAAACCAACTTGAACCACATTTTTTAACAGCTAAAAACAAAAATTTTGGTTTGGATTCATACCAATAGAATGATAACCCTCGATGAATAGATGGTTAAAGAGAGTATCTTAAGATTACTTAAACGAAAACAAAAAATATTTAAATATATTGAGTATTGTAGACACAACCATAAATATCAAATTTACCAAAAAATTACAATGGTTCATAAGATAAATCAAAAGTTTTAATGGCGCTTTAAATAAACAAAATTTGTCGTGGTGTAATTAAAAGGTTGCAACAATTTATTTAAATATATTTTAGCTATTTAAAACTAATAAATAATAATTTATGAATATTTTATCCAAGTAATGTGATCTTAAATATTAATTATACCAATATTGTAATGGTTCAATTAAACGGCTAAAATATATATTTTAATATATTAAAATTAATAAATTATGAAGATGTATACCTAGAGACTGAATATAATTAAATATTACAACGATTAACAAAATATATCAAACTGCAATAATTTTTTCACAGTGATTAAACGCCATTTCTAACAAATTCTCTTTTAATTAATACAAAAAAAAATTGAATACAATGATAAGAAGTTATTTATATATAGATTTCTAAAGAAGTGAACATTTAAATAGACACAACTGTTTGTAAAAGACACAACTCTATATTCAACAGACGCAACTTTTGAGAGAGACGCAACTGTAAAAAATTTATGTCAAAAATAAACAATTCTCTTTTAACTAATACAAATATAAAGAAAATTTGAATACAATGATGAGAAGTTATTTATATATAAATTTCTAAAGATGTGAACATTTGAATAGACACAATTGTTTATAAAAGACACAACTATATATTCAACAGACGCAACTTTTTAGATAGACGCAACTGTAAAAAAATTCTGTCAAAAATATAAAGTAAAGAAAATTTGAATACAATGATGAGAAGTCACTTATATAAAAATTTAAAAAGATGTGAATATTTGAATAGACACAACTATTTGTAAGAGACACAACTCTACATTTAACAGACGCAACTTTTTAGAGAGATGCAACCGTTGAAATTTTCTGTCAAAAAAATATATATACATATTTTACGGAAAGGTACGACGAAAAATCGCAACTGTTGTTGGCATTTATTCAGATTGGTATTATTATATAGATTATTCCAATAAATGAAAGGTCCTTTATATGGTTTTGCTTGATGGCAAAGTAAACCTAGTTTACAAGTAATTCTAGAGACTTCTAGAAGATAGATCTTATAATGGGCATTCATCTATTATTCATAACACTCCTCCTTGGATGTATATTATAATAATATAACTCAGAACGCGCCGGAGATGCTACCTCATTAAAAACCTTACCGGGAAAACCCAATGGAAAAAACCATGGTTAAGGGAAAAAGAGTGCAGCGCGCAACTACTCCCTCTAATGAGTACACATGTTGAGGTTTTTGAGATGACGTTATCCGAGATGATAAACCAACTTCTTGAAAGTAGCAGTAGGTAGCGCCTTGGTAAATAAGCCAGCCAACTTTTCACTCGAACGAATATGTAAAACGCGTACATCGCCATTTTTCTGCAGGTCGTGTGTGTAGAAGAACTTTAGTAGAATAGGCTTCGTTCTATCGCCTTTTATGTATCCGTCTTTAAGTTGTGTGATGCATGCAACATTGTCTTCATATATAATTGTTGGAGCATCTTTTCCTGCACATACACCACAATCTTCTCATTTATGATGAATTATGGATCTTAACCATACACACTCGCGACTAGCTTCATGAATGGCTAAAATTTCTGCGTGATTTGAAGAAGTGGCTGTTATAGTTTGCTTCATAGAACGCTAGGAAATAGCAGTACCTCCGCATGTGAATACATATCCTGTTTGCGATCTACCAGTATGGGGATCAGATAAGTATCCTGCACCTGCAAAACCAATTAAATCTTTCTTGGATAAATTGGAAAAAAAAATAAACCCATGTCTTTCGTACCTTGAAGGTAACGAAGTATATGTTTAATCCCATTCCAGTGCCTTCGAGTTGGGCATGAGCTAAACCTTGCTAATAAATTCACCGCAAATTATATATCAGGTTTTGTATGACTAGCAAGGTACGTTAATGCCCCTATTGCACTTAAGTATGGTACTTCAGGAGAATCAGGACCAAGAACTTCTTCATCATTTTTCCGAAGGCGGAATGGATATTTTTTTCACATCAAGTGTTCTTACATCCATTGGACTACTTAAGGGGTGTGATCCATCCATATAGAACCTTTTAAGCACATTTTCCGTGTATGTCTCTTGATGCACCAAAATACCATTTTTTAGGAGTTCAATTTGTAGTTCCAAACAAAATTTTGTTTTCCCGAGATCTTTCATCTTGAACTCTCTCTTCAAATATTCTATTGTGAAAGAAATCTCTGCAGGAGTTCTCATGATATTTAAATAATCGACATATACTAAGATTATAACAAATCTTTTTTTAAATCTCTTTATAAATATGCAGGACTAACAGGGTCATTCTTGTGGCCTACTTTTTGTAAGTACTCACTAAGACGATTATACCACATACGCCCTAACTGTTTTAATCCATAAAGAGATCGATTTAATTTTATGCAGTATTGATCTCGAGAATCAGGTTTCACTGCTTCAGACAGTTTAATCCTTCTGAAAATTTCATATAAATATCATTTTCCAATGGTCCATATAAATAGACTGTGACTACATCCATTAAACGTAAATCAAGTCCTTTTTTTATTGCCAGACTAATGAAGAACCTGAAAGTAGTTGCATCCACCACAAGAGAGTATGTCTCTTCATAATTAATCCAGGTCTTTGTGAGAAACCTTGTGCAACTAAACGTGCTTTATACCTCACAATTTTACCAATTTCATTCTTCTTTTTTATAAAACCCCATTTATGTCCCACTGGTTTTACACCTTTAGATATACAGACTACTGGTCCAAAAACTTCTCTCTTTGCAAGAGATTTTAGTTCGGCATCTATTGCTTCATTCCATTTTGGCCAATTACTTCTTTGTGTACACTCTTTAATAGATGTTGGTTCATGATCCTCATTCATAACATCAACTGCTAACATTGTATGCAAACATATCATCGACGTCGATTTGCTTTCGGTTCCATTTTGTTCTAGACAATACATAATTAATTGAGATCTCTTCATTATCAGGTACCTGAATTTCTTTTATTGTCATGTCTAAGATCTCTTCTAGAGATTTTTCTTTCATAATTATTTCCTCTGTTTCACCATTGCTAATTTCTGCTCCTTTTCTTTTTTGAGTATTATCTTTGGAACCAACGGGTCTACCACGTTTGAAACGTGTCTTAGACTCATTAGCAGTTTGATTTTGTCCTTCTGGGATATTTATTCTTATTGGAGCATTTACAGCTGGTATATATGATTTGATTACACTTTTTGGGTCAGTAAACATTTCTGACAATTGATTTGCTAAACTCTGTAAATGAATTATCTTTTGGACTTCTAATTCATACTCTTTTGTCCGAGGATCAAGATAAGTCATTGACAATTGATTCCAATTTATATATTTTTTCAGCTGTTTATTTTCTCCCCCTACTTTTAGAAAAACAGACTCATTAAAATGACAGCCTACGAATGGAGCCTTGAATAAATTCCCTGTGGATGGCTCAAGATACTTTATTATTGATGGAGAACCAAATCCAACATATATTCCCAACCTCTTTTGAGGTCCCATCTTAGTTCGTTGTGGTGGAGCAATTGAAACATATACAGCACATCCAAAAATTTTAAGATGGGAGATATTGGAACTAATTGTGTTGGGGAAAACTTACGATAACTTGTTGGCCTGATGAGAATCAGTTTTATCGCATGTAATATAGCATGTCCCCAAACAGATATAGGGAGTTTTGATTTCATGAGTAATGGTCTAGCAATCATCTGAAGACGCTTGATTAGTGATTTCGCTAAGCCATTCTGTGTGTGAACATGTGCTACAGGATGTTCAACACTTACCCCAATATACATGTAATAATCATTAAAAGCTTGAGATGTGAATTCACCAGCATTATCAAGACGGATTGTATTCAAAGGAAAATCTGGAAAGTGTGTGCTCGTAGTCTGACTAACTGGGCAAGTAATCTTGCAAATGCTAGGTTTCAAGTTGATAACAAGGATACATGTGACCATCGACTAGATGCGTCAATTAAGACCATAAAATACCTAAAGGTTCCACATGATGGGTAAATCGGCCCACATATATCTCCTTGTATACGTTCCAGAAAATTAATTTGTTCTAAATTTATCTCTGCTGGCGAAGGTCGTATAATCAACTTGCCTTGTGAACAAGCAACACATGAAAAATCATTAGGAAGAATCTTCGGGTTCTTTAATGAATGACCACATGAATTCGTTATTATCTTTTTTATCATTGTTGTACCTGGGTGACGTAACTGGTCATGCCAAACTTTTAAATTTTCTGTGGACTTCTGGTTTGCTATATCATTTGTTTCAATTATATCAATTGTAGTATAGTAAAGCCCAGTGAAAAATGAAGGCAGTCTTTCCACTATTTTTAGAGCCTTGGGTATTATTTGTGATTTGAAGGTATTCAATGCTACATTTGTTCATTGTTTCGATATAGTATCCATTTATGCGGATATCTTTAAAACTTAATAAATTTCTTTGAGACTTAGGGGAGTATAATGCATCAACAATTTCTAATTGTATTCCCATAGGCAATGATATATTAGCTCTTCCACAGCCTTCAATTATCTTTGCACTACCAGTTACGGTACTTACACTTGCTTCTTTCATTATTAAAAAAGAAAAATAACTCCTATTTTTAAAAATAGTGTGACTAGTTGCATTGTCGGCCAAGCATAAATCTCCACCATTCATTGTTATTTTAGCTCAAAGAGCAGTTTGAGCATGCTGATAACATGTTTATTACTAGATAAAAAAAAAGGAAGATCTTGATATATTATTCCAATGAATGAAACGTCCATTCTATAGGAATACAAAGAGAGGATTTTGCTTGATAACAAAGTAAACCTAATTTACAAATAATTCTAGAGACTTCTAAAAGATGATACTTATACATAATGGGCATTCATCTATTATTCATAACAGATTTGAAATTTTCACTTTTATTTTTTTTTTGGTAAATGAAATTTTTTCACTTTTATTAGGATTATTAATTTTTTTTTTGTCAAGAATTAATAGCTCAAATGAATTTTGTGAATTATTGAATTCTTGGTTTAATTCTTGAATAAATTTTATTTCCAACAAAAATTCTTTTACTAATTAGGGAGTCAATTTCTTGATGATATTTTTCATTTTTATTTATGAACTGATTAAAAATACCAAAACCTTTGGACCAACGCCGTATTTGTCCCATAATTTAATAATTGACTTAAATTTCTCTATTAAAAAAAAGGCTGAAAAATGTTTTTTTTTTTCTTTTTTGTTTTTGTGGTTCAACGGCGGAACAAAGGAGCACGTAGTAGTTTTGGTCATTTTGCCATTTTTATTGTAAAAAAAAAACAAAATCAGTCATCTCTTTTCCTTTTGTCTCTATCTATCCTCCCTTCCGCTACATTGTAAGAACACCAAATCTGTCTCTTTCAATTCCAGTTTTTGTATGTGTTTTTTTTTTTTTTTTTTTTTTTTTTTTTTTTTTTTTTNTGCGTGCGATTATCTTCTCTTTCTTCTTTGATTTATTTTCCTTTTTTTTTTTTTTTTTTTTTTTTTTTTTTTTTTTTTTTTTTTTTCATATTTTAGATAATCCAATCCCTAATTCTTCAATTGAAATGATCCTCTTCAAGAATGTTAAAAAAAAAAATATCAAATTTTTATTTATATTGGCTGATTGCCCCTTCGGAACTTTTGCTTTTTTGTTTGATCAAATTGATTTCTTTATAAAAAAAAAAATTGGGACTTTTTGTTTGTTTGTGTCATTAACAACAATTTGTGCGTGATGGGTATTTGTTGTTGTTGTTGAATGTAGGATCTTTGTTTGATGATTTTTGTGTTTTGAAAGAAGAGCAATGAGCAATTATTCAGCCGGACTCGGCAAGCCTGGCTCAGGTATTGACCCATCATGACATTACAGATTCTTTCTTTTGTGGGTTTACATGATTGTGTGTCTCTCTCTCTGTGTGGGGTTGTTTTCTATAGATTCAGATAAATGGTTTTGTTATTATAATATAATGGCTGGAGAATTCACAAATTGTTATGAAAGGTTTCTGCTTATGTTGTGACTCAATATACATTGTGTGTTTGAATAGGTAAAAGGAGATTAAAGGATCTTTTAAATCAACCTGATAACCGAGTCTGCGCTGATTGTGGCGCTTCTGATCCTAAATGGGCGTAAGTTGTCGCTTCTGAATTTCTCTTTTTTTCTTACAATCTTATTGTCGTTTGCTGATCAACAAAATGTCATATGGATTAGAAAGCTGAAAACTTCTTAAATCCATTTTATTATAGCTCAAATTTATCCACTTGTGTCTTTAGTTATGTATCTTTGTGTTTGTTTCTTTTGTTGAATAATCAGTTAGTAGCTTGTTTTCAGATCAACAAATATCGGAGTATTCATTTGCTTAAAATGTTGCGGTGTGCACAGAAGCCTCGGCACTCATATCTCTAAGGTGATATATAGCCTTTTTGCTTTACTACATTTTGGTTTTCCATTTGTTGTTTCGTTTCTTCATTACTCAGATGAAATGATCTCTTTCATTGTGTACTCATAGTTTGGCTTCTCCAGGTTTTGTCTGTGACACTTGATGAATGGTCAGAAGAGGAAGTTGATTCCATGATTGAAATTGGAGGAAATGCTTCTGCTAATTCAATTTACGAAGCTTTTGTACCTGATACATGCTCTAAGCCTGGACCTGATGTTAGTCATGACCAGCGTATGAGATTCATTAAGTAAGATTCAAAATAAGATACTCTGTGGCAGGACAATTCTATCGCTGTTGTATTGTGAGTTACTCAAATCCTTGAATCTTTTTTCAGGGCAAAATATGAACTGCAAGAGTTTCTGAAGCCAAGCTTGCGGATTAAATCCGGGAAACGCTCAACAAAGAGTTCAGCTTTTCTTACATCAAGTCTTTCTAGAAAGATCATGGATAGTTTTAAATCAAATTCATCATCACAGAAGATGGTAAAGCTTCTAACTTGCATAAGTTTTCACTTGTTATACCTTCTTCTTGCATGTTTTCAAATCGGTAAAATTTGACAGTTTCAGGAAGGAATGGTAGAGTTCATTGGATTGTTGAAGGTGACTGTCAAGAAAGGTACTAACTTAGCAATCAGAGACTTGATGTCAAGTGATCCATACGTTGTGTTGAATCTAGGGAAGCAAGTAAGTGACTTGCTTTTGCATCTGTTTATTAGCTTTTGCATGTCGTTAATCTTGTGAGTCTTGAATAAAACTTTTGCTCTTTCTTTGTCTGTTCAGACACTTCAGACAACTGTTGTGAATAGTAATTTGAACCCAGTATGGAATCAAGAACTCATGCTATCTGTTCCGGAGAGCTATGGCCCAGTGAAATTGGTAAAAAGCAAATTGATTTCTCATTGATGATCTTGGTTATTGCTGATATGTATAACCTCACAAGTTCTTTTCGATTTCTATGTGAATGCAGCAAGTGTATGATTATGATACATTTTCTGCTGATGACATAATGGGAGAAGCTGATATTGATATCCAGCCTTTGATAACATCTGCAATGGCATTTGGTGATCCTGAAATGTTTGGTGATATGCAGATTGGGAAATGGCTAAAATCGCATGACAATCCACTAATAGATGACAGTATCATTAACATTGTTGATGGGAAAGTGAAGCAGGAGGTCCAGATCAAGCTTCAGAATGTAGAGTGTGGAGAATTAGAGCTAGAAATGGAATGGTTACCACTTGACCAATAATTGTCAAAATAGGTCTCATAACGTTTGCGTTTTGTATTGATTCATTCTTTGTTTTATTGTCACTCCGTTTGTTGGAAATTTTTCTGAACTCTTCTGGCATATTATATAAACTCATTTCAGAAGAAAATGTATTTTGAAGTTTGTATAACCCTATCGATTATTACAATGTCTTGATTGATGCTTCAAAGCTTGAAACTTTCTGAAAAAGAAACGTCTACAGAAAATAATGTCGAAAGCATTGTCAAACACTTTTGTCTTTGTCTCCCTCATTAATCTAAGAAGCTTATAGACTCTGCATTGTCCCCTGATTTTGCTTATAGAATTTTATTAATTTGCTTTCTTCCAAGTCGTGGGGCAATTTAGACAGTAAGCAACCATGACCATGACCATGACCAAAAACTCTAAAACTCACCTTTCTCATCAACACTTTACCATCACCATAGATGTACATACTATTAGCTTCGGAGGACCCTGACAAGTATTGCAGAGCAGCAAGAGATAAAGAGTGTGAATGTCAAGCTTATCTAACAAGCTGTTCTTTTTTTTTGGTCAAAAATAGCAACTAGTTCAGGTTTACCAAACAAATGAAGAACATACATGTAGAGAAACGAAGATAAAGAGTAGAAATATTTCAATAGAGAAGAAGTTCGATTTGATATCTGAAAGATAAAAAGAAACGGAAACATAGTTCAACAACTAACTTTATAGTACCCCAAAACACAAAGCACTTAGTTTTTGAGAGGAACTTCTTGTGAAACCACAAGAGACATTTTAGAAACCACCACGGAGACGGAGGACCAAGTGAAGGGTAGACTCCTTCTGGATGTTGTAGTCAGCCAATGTGCGTCCATCCTCGAGCTGCTTACCAGCGAAGATGAGACGCTGCTGGTCTGGAGGAATACCTTCCTTGTCCTGGATCTTAGCCTTGACATTGTCAATGGTGTCGGAGCTCTCAACCTCGAGTGTGATGGTCTTCCCGGTCAATGTCTTGACGAAGATCTGCATACCACCACGAAGCCTTAGCACCAAGTGAAGGGTCGACTCCTTCTGGATGTTGTAGTCAGCCAAGGTGCGACCATCCTCAAGCTGTTTGCCAGCGAAGATGAGACGCTGCTGGTCCGGAGGGATACCTTCCTTGTCCTGGATCTTAGCTTTCACGTTGTCGATGGTGTCAGAGCTCTCCACCTCCAAAGTGATTGTCTTCCCGGTAAGAGTCTTCACGAAGATCTGCATACCTCCACGGAGACGCAATACCAAGTGAAGGGTCGACTCCTTCTGGATGTTGTAATCGGCCAAGGTGCGACCATCCTCCAACTGCTTTCCGGCGAAGATCAACCTCTGCTGGTCCGGAGGAATACCTTCCTTGTCCTGGATCTTAGCCTTGACGTTGTCGATGGTGTCAGAGCTCTCCACTTCAAGGGTAATGGTCTTTCCGGTGAGAGTCTTCACGAAGATTTGCATACCACCACGAAGCCTGAGAACAAGATGAAGGGTTGACTCCTTCTGGATGTTGTAGTCGGCCAACGTACGACCGTCCTCGAGTTGCTTTCCGGCGAAGATAAGCCTCTGCTGATCCGGAGGAATGCCTTCCTTGTCTTGGATCTTGGCCTTAACGTTGTCGATGGTGTCGGAGCTTTCCACCTCTAGGGTGATTGTCTTTCCTGTAAGAGTCTTAACGAAGATCTGCATCTGTAATTACAGAACACAACCCTAAGATCAATACAAAGATCAAATCCAAACAAAAATTTCAGATCCGATCAAGAAACTTATACCACATCTATCTTAGAAATCACAGCTCTCAGCGTAAATAAGAAGACTGATATGATAAATCTAGAATCGGAATCAAAATTTAACTACGAACCCTAATCGAGAATTCAGAGAACAGAGACACAATTCACGAACGTACGAAACAGAAACGAAGAATCAGAATCTGAAGTTTACCTTTGATTACGAGATTTGAGAGAAGGTTTTGTTTTTAGGTTTTGAAGAAACTGGAATCTGAATTGTGAGGAAGAAGAGGCTCTATAGGTTATTTGATTTATAGAAAAGGATGAAGACGACTTGGTCTCACGAGAAAGCTAAAGCGGTGAAACGTTAACCAACTAGAATTTGACACGTATGTATAATGGCGTGTATTGATGAGCGTTGTTTACACGCAAAAGTTTTATTTTCCTTTTTTTAATTTTGGCCTTATTTTTAGGTTAAGGAAAGGTATATATTTTTTTTGTGCTTTGAGTTGATAAAAACGACTCGTGTGCCTGCTGCTGCAACCACTTGTAAGCGCCGTTTAGTTACCAACTTGTGTCGACAACCACAATTTCTAACGGAGCCGACGTTGAGTTTTAACGATCGTTACGATTTTTGATTATTATTAATTTTTATTTTATTTTTTAATATACGGTGAAGCTGAAAAATTGGCAATAATTGAAACCTTATCTCGTCGTTTCTAGAACTTGGTGTTTTTTTTTTTTTGTGTTTTTTGGTTTTTATTCTTTTTTATTATTTTCCTAAATGCAAGTGGGCTTTTAAAAAACAGAGATGTTTTCGGAAAAATAACTTATTTATCCAAAACAAATTGTGAAATAATCCATTTTTTCTCTGATATTTTTGAATGATTTACATCGGGTAATGTATTTTTGTATCAAGTGGTTTGGTTTTGGTGTGACTCGGTTTAGTATTATTTATAATATAATTCAGCTAGTATAGTATGTATTTATTCATCCATAGAGCTCTTGTGCTGCTGTTACTAAACATGGATCCAACGATACACAAAGCATTGTTCTTGTGCTGCTAGTGTTTCTAAGTTGTGTTTGCTGCAATTAGGGTATGTGTGTACTGTGCTGCTACAGGTTCGTTCTCTTCTTGTTCTGCATTTCTCTGTTTCAAGTGTATGATTGGATGAGTATTATTAGAAAACGAGCATTAAATGTTTGAGAGAATTGAGAGACATCAAACTAGTACATTGTTCTCATGTCTTTTACACAATATAACACATACAAAACTTCTAAAGAGAGTAAACTAAATCTACTCTCTGATTTTTTTACCAACAACTAGACAAACACTACCACTAGTCTTAATTAGTAATAGTACTACAGACTATCTAGCTTAGTCTTACATGCCGCTTGAACAACTAAGTACTAACCTAACATCTCCAATAGCTAAAGTAGACTGATTCCATCTAGTTTAGACTGTTAAGTTCTTCTGATTTTCTTACTTGTTTTGAATACAAAACCGGCATTACTCAACAGTATATGTATATGTTTTCTCTTTCTGTCCTGTTTAAGCTAATAACATCATTGAGAAATTTCATAAATGTCAAAACAAAAGGTAATCATCAATAACAGCAAGTCTGAGTTCATATCTTTGATTAATTGCAGAAAGCTGTGAAATGGAAAGGAAACTTTGAACAAAGCAAGAGAACTTGAAGAAATACTGAGAACTAAAAGCAAATTAAAGAGGAGTCTACACAGAGTTAAACCTCGGATAGGATAAAATCCACATAACCTTTTCTTGTTGCTGAATGTATCATACACAAATTGTCTAAAGAACATTTTTTTTTTCTGAATCTAAAGAAGTGTGAGTTAAGAGGCACGAGTAACAGACCTATTGCATGGTAACACGTCGTGGAACCATCCAAACTACATCGGTTGGACCAGTAAAACCGTTCCACGCGAATGACTCATCTTCGTTCATCACTTTCTGCTCTCTCTCAAAGTAGTACCCTTGTTGAGGCAGATTTAAGTCACCCCTCCTTTGACTTTCAGCCAACACGTTTCTTAGTATCTTCACGTGATCCGTCAAGTTTACATCCACCTCAATTTTATTCTTCGCACCTTTACACTCATCAGAAGATGGCAATACAAATACTTTAATCTTCCTCTTCGGGACGTTCGAATACGCTGCTGCTGGAGATTGCTTCGTTTGTGGCAGTTGAACCCTCACAGTCGAATCTTGAGAACTGTTGTTGATATGCTTTGTTGAATATGACTGTGGAGATTGCTTGGTTTGATGAAACACTTGATTCTTGTTTCTGCTGCTCCCAAACGTCACATGTAAATCTTGAATCTTACTGGTCTGTTGGATAACATATCTGGGAACCATCACAATTGTATCCGCGTCTTTAACACCGTTCCACTCGTATGACTGATCTTCGTTCAATACTTGCTTTTTGTGCGTAAAGAAATACTCATCTAGTGGCAGTTTTTGTATATCACCTCTCTGAACAATCTCCTCTCTCAGTTTTTTCACGGCATCCGTAGGGTTCACATTCGCCACAATTCCAGGTTTATACTCACCAGGATAGAGCGACACAAATACTACCATCCTCTCCTTCGGGACTCTCTTCATCACCTTCGCAGGCGGATTTTGAATCTTGGTAGTAATCTCTTTGACTGATTTTGACTGTAGAGATTGCTTCGTTGGTGGCACTTCATGACCACTGTTGTTGTTGTTGTTGTTCTTGCTCACGACCTTCACATACGAATCTTGAATGTTAACGGTCTCTTTAACTGAGTTTGACAGAGGAGATTGCTTGGTTTGATGAAGCATTTGATTCTTGTTGCTGCTCACGACCGTCACGGGCGAATCTTGAATCTTACTCATCTCTTGAGTTGTCTCAGACCGATAACTGTAAATCTTTTTGATCTCTTCGGATGTCAAAGGCCAACCTTGTCTCTCAAAGTACTCTTCAACTGGAATCCACGGTGCTGGAGATGGCTCGGTTTGCGGCATTTGATTGTCGTCGCCGTTGTGATTAGGGTTCTTGTCAGAAGACACGTGGAGTTGGAGAAGAGAATCGTGGACGATCTGGCATTGTTTGACGGTAAGATCCTCTCGAAGAATGACAATGCCGTCGACGAGAAGGGTTTGTTTCGAAACTGGGATACGTTGAGACTTCTCGATCTTCTGTTTTACCTCTAAGAGTGTATCCTTGTAATCCACTTCAATCTCGAACGATGAGCCACTCAGAACCTCATGAACGAGAAACTTCATAACTGTGTCAATGGTGTTTCAAGATCAATGGAGACTGGTGAAGATTGAAGAAGAGAGTTAAGAGAGAGAGAGAGCGAGCAAGAGAGAAAGTGATTGTTTTGTAAAGAAAGTTTCATCATATTTTGGTTTCTATACCATCTTATTCATTCACGTATCAAATGGACCTAATTTTGGCTTGGCCCATATTAGCCTTCTTGGTTACGTGTTTCATAAGTCAATGAAGCGTCGCCGAAGAATCTAAACCGTTCATAGCCGTTCTTACTAAATTGATCCAACGGTACTAGTTGTAGCATAATGTACGTACTTCTGTAACTTCAAGTACAATACTCTAGCTAGTAGATGCAGAGGATTTCGAGTTTTAAAAGAACTCTGTTCCAGTGGAGACGAGCTTAATGAGTGGAAACACTGACACATGTCATCATATGAGAGGAGCTATTAGTCTATTTTAAGTTTAAGTCGTAACCGACTCTGCAACTTGAAACAGAGCACAAAAAGGAACTCATAGTGGCTTGTTCTTATTCTTACTCTTTTTTTTTTGTAAAAAGATTGGTTTGTAACCGTGAGGAAGTGAGAAATCTTCATATAAACAAACATTTGTATCTTTTGATTCATAACGAATTTTTTTTAAAAGGCAAGAGTTACCCCACCAGATATAACGGTAAGTCGGTAACTATTCCATGAAATGGTTAAATCGGTGGTGCAACTTCGTTTACAGTATTAATTGTTCTTGAATCAATTGAAGATTGTAGGTCAGATCCCGCAACATTTATTAGGAAATATTTTTTTTTATTCTCAAGTCATCTACACCATTTCATTTGAATTTCTTAGTGAAGAGATGAAAAGTAAAATTAAAATTTACAGTATAGAAGCATATGTCCATATTCTCTCTCTTATTAAGAGTATAAACAAAGAGATGCATACATCACAAAATATTCTAAAAAAGATTCAACTTTGCCATTTTAATTTTGCTAAACCAAACAGAATCTACCTATTCTCACTCGTTCTATCTGTCATGTTTCTCTGCTGCGGTTAATCCAAATTGTGTTTTGTTGCAACTGGGATTTAAGTCCAAATGACTAGTAAATGTAAATCAAGATGGATTAGGTTTTTTTAAAAAGATGAAAATTTAACTATGAGTTTATGACAAATAGGAAAAAAGAAGAAATAAGTAAATAACAAAGAAGGAGATCTTATGACAAAGAGAGGAAAAAAGAAGAAATAACAAAAATGGAGATTTGGGTGATTATATATCATCACACTCAAAAAATCATTTTGGAGATTATATCATCACACTCAAAAAATAAAAATAAATAAAAGAATTCGATGTTTCCTAAGTGGAGATTAAATCGTTTTATTAGTAAAAACAAATAAAATAATTAGAGAAATAGTCAATACAACTTTTAAAATATTTTTGGTAAATGAAAACGCAAACGTCAAAGGGAAACGCAATCGGAAGGTTTCCATTCGGCATTTACAATAACAAAGAAATTTTGCTTGAGTGTTTTTTTTTTTTAATGATGTTTCCATGATTTTATTCCTCTTCCCTAGGCCGTTTGCAACCTGATTGCTGCGTTTGCGGCATTCGATCGTTGTTGTGATTAGGATTATTGTCATAAGAAAGATCGAGCTGGAGACAAGAATCGTGAGCGATATGGCACTGTTCGACATTAAGATCCTCTCGAAGAATAACTATACCGTCGACGATAAGGGTTTGTTTCGAAACAGGAATACTCTGAGACTCCTCTATCTTCTGTTTGACCTCTAACAACGTATCTTTGTAATCTACTTCAATCTCGAACGATGAGCCACTCAGAATCTCCACGAGAAACTTCATATTTGTATTGACAAAAGCTGATCGATGAGAAAACAATTAAAAAAAAAAAATAAAAAATAAGTGATTGCTTTGTTAAAAAAAAATTATGTAGGATATCATTTTCCATAATTTAATTAAGGAAACGTATCAAATGGACCTGATGAGAGGGAAATATATTTATTAAGTTCTCTTGATCGTCTTTGATACCACTTTATCACTGGAGATGAGACTAATCGGGATTTGGGCCGGGGGAGAGTGAGAGATGTGAAGGGAGGAGAAGAGAAATGATCAGTCTATATATGAAGTCATGAAGAGGAAGTAGGATGGAGTTTGTGTAATAGAAGGATTAGGTTAAGTGATACTTGAAGAGTGGTCAGCGTTTGGTCAAAATACTTTTGACCAGTTGTTGATTAGTAATATTCTAATTAATCTAAAAATAATATTTGACTAGGTGCAATGATGCAGAGTGGTCTATATGGTAAGTAAATATTGACCACTGTGTCAAATAATTTGTTCATAAATGTTTCTTTGATCAATATTGTTGTCAAACATTTGAGTTCGTCAACAATTAGAGAATCTCTTATCATTTTAAAACAGTGATATATGTGGTCCGTAACTAATCAATTAATTAGACCACTTTGCGTCGAATATTTTGTGGTCGTAACTCAGAAGTTTTTTGGACTAATTTTCAACTAAATTTTGAATTGGTTAAAAAAATTCAGTGAAAGTTTTGACTATATCGTTGAGAAAAGAATTAGTCACATATTTTGTTATGGTACAGCTGCAGGAAATATTTAGCTATGAAATTCTAAAAACTTTAGCTTAGTTCATCTTCTTAACTAACCTACATATAAATAGTACTCTATATCAATTCTAAAAACTTTAGCAGTTCATCTTCTTTATACTTCTTCGATTTTTTTTCCCCTCTTGATGATGTAAATGAAATGTAACTTGTTGTTGAAGTTTTCTATTAGCTAGGGTTGTTTTGTTTTCCTATTTTAAGGTTGTTCTGCCTCGTTATATCGATTAAAATTTATCTTAATAGTGAGATTCATTAGATCAGAAGTTTCTCGTTCAATCTGAGGGATCGAGATTCAAGTTTGGAACAAAACACTGTCGTATTTTCGTAAACACAACCATCGTGATTGAGATTCTGCTTCGGCTCTACTGTATCTTGAGTTAGTAGTAATTTTGTAAACTCTTTTCGATATTTCATAGATTGTGATTCTAAACTTCTAATAACCTTCTCAAGTCACACTGATTGATTTTTTTGATAATGATATGATCTGTTCCTTCCGTGGAAAATATGAATTTATACAATTCGATCCAAAATATTTATTTTTGGAGAATGCAGAGAAGCTTAAAGCTAAGAGGTTGATCACTGCTAGCCACAAGAAGTAATTCAATAACAAAAAGTTTCAACTCAAAGTTATTTATCGGTAATTACATGTCTTCTGCAGAAAGCTGTGAAACACAAAGCAAACTTTGAACAAAGCAAGAAACTTCAAGAAAGACTAAAAGCTATCATATGAGACTGCTGAGAGCTAAACCTTCAATACAGTAACGTTTTTGTTCTATTTATGGACATGCAATGTTGCTAGAGACTGGCCTCTCTTTGAAGCCAAAGAGTTGTGACCTAATTGAGCCACTGGTCGGGAACGATCTCAACTATCTTCCTCATGTTATGCTCACTTTTACAGGCGAATCTTGAATGCTAATCTTCATCTTAACTGAGTTTGATGGTGGAGACTGAAGTACTTGATGAACCGTCACAGTCGAATCTTGATGACCGTTGATGATCTGTTTCGCTGCGTCTGACGGTGGAGATTGATCGTTGTTCCTCACCGGCGAATCTTGAACGTATATTTCATCGGTCTTCATCACAGGGAAGAAAAGTCGAATATTCAAGACAGCTTCGGTTGTCAAAGGCAAATCCTCACCGTAGATGAGATCACCGATCGGGTTTGACGGTATTGAAGATTGCTCCGATTGAAGAACTGGATCGTTGGGGTTATAAGGGTAAGGAGAGACGAAGAGTATAACTCGAGAGTTGTGGACAATCTTGCATTTTCCGATATAAAGATGATCTTGAAGAACGTTGCCTTGGAAGACAAGGGTTTGTATCAGAACAGGGAAACGTTGATACTTCTCAATCTTCTTTTTGATCTCCGACACTGTGTCCCAGTACCCCAATTCAATGCAGAACTTTTTACCACACTGAGTTTCGAAGAGCACATCCATAGTTGAATCAGTGGTGTTTCAATATCAATGAGAGTCTGTATGAGAGATACTAATGAAGAAGAGAGTGAAGATAGGAGGGAGAAAGAGAAATTATCCATTACTTATAAAGTCAGCGAAAAGCCTCATCAAAGAATCTTAACCGTCAATACTTCCTTTTACTAATATGATCCGACGGTTGTAAGTAAGCATTATTTTGTTACAATTCAACTTCCAAATAGGATCGTTGAAACGCATCGCTTTAGAGAAACATTAAGATCCGACCCATTAGTCCGAAAGCTTGACCCGGCTCTGTTCTTCCACAGATTAGTTCTTCCTATGAGATATTCATCAATGGAAGCAAATTCTTCTTTTGTCGTCGATTAGGTTTCTTTTTCCTTTTGTTGTGAATCAAGTTTCCAATTTTATTGGTGATGTTCTGCCTCGTTAGATGTACGTATCTTGTTATTGAAGTTTCCTTGTTTTATCTGATGTGAGTGTATCAATTTGGAAAAAAAAAAAAAAAGAGAGAAATTATGAACACACCGTAAATCCATAATCTTTAGGGTTCTGCTTGGTTAGGTTCATGGGCAGAGCTAGGTGGATCAATTGACCCTGGTAAAATTTTAAATTTAGTTGAATTTTTAGGAAAAAAATCAAATTGACCCTGATAAAATAACAGACCTCTTAAATTATAACAGACCTCTTAAATTATATTTTGATCCTGATGAATTGAATTCCTAACTCCGCCGCTGGTTAGGTTTTTATCTTTCTCAAGTCATGTGCTCATGCATGTCCTTTGAAGTTTTAGTAAAGTGGTAAAAATTATGGGCTTTGAGTATTATCAATGATGTTACAGAAAAAAAAAACTTTTTTATATTAACCAGTGATTTTTATTTATTAAAGAAAAACCTTAACGTTAGATCAAATCTAAAATAATCAATAATTATCTAAACTAACTTTTAAATAGATAATAAATGTATTGACGATAATAATGAAAGATTTCCAAAGATCTACGGTGCATCAACCTCTCATCTTCGGAGGCTTCCAAGGCGAATATTGAGCTTGATTGGTTTGAAGCACTTGATCATTGTCATTGTTGCTCTCAATCTTCACTCTCGTCAAGACTCTCCTGTTGCCTCTTACCATCACATGCGAATCTTGAACCTTATTGATCCCTTGGGTTGTCTTTGTCTGATAACTATAAATCTTTCTGATCTCATCGGTTGTCAAAGGCCAACCTTGCCCCTCAAAGTGCTCTTCAACTGAAATCCACGGTTCTGGAGGTTGCTCGATTTGGGGTATTTGATCGTCACCGTTGTCATTAGGGTTCTCGTCAGAAGACACGTCGAGTTGGAGAAGAGAATCGTGGACGATCTGGCATTGTTGGACGTTAAGATCCTCTCGAAGAATAACAATGCCATCGACGATGAGGGTTTGTTTTGAAACTGGGATACCTTGAGACTTCTCGATCTTCTATTTTACCTCTAACAGTGTATCCTTGTAATCCACTTCAATCTCGAACGATGAGCCACTCAGAATCTCGACGAGGAATTTCATAATGGTTTTTGTAAAGAAAATTTAGATTGAATTTGGCCTTCAAATATATATATATATTTTCAAAATATACTACTAGACCAAAATAAAGTAAAAAGACTTTCAAAAATAAGAACAATATATACAGTATATTATACTTTATAGAAATTTTGAGATGAGAAAAGTAATTAATTTGTTCATATTTGTAAATTAACTATAAGAACATGTTTAGTAGGACTCTCTCACCCTTCAAAAAATTAAGAAATTACTAAATAATATTATCATTGCACATGCTCTAATGATTAATAATCCTATTTAAAAAATATCGATTGCCAACGGAAATATTTTTATTAGTTCTAAATATATTTGGATTATTATTCGTCTTAGAAACAATTATTTTGGCAATATCAGCAAGTCATGCCTTCCTTCCACACTAGACATGACTAAAATCAAATCATAACTTATTTGAACCGTAATCGGACCGTTTTCGATAATTGAAGGCTTGATTGGTTAACCTAATCGCAATAATCCAATTTGATTAAGTTGATTTTTGTTTGTTTGTTGTTATTAACACATGGTTAACGCTAAAAGATGTTGGTCACGTATTTCATACCCTATTTAAAGGAAAACCTTCTTAATATTGAATCATATTTATAATTAACTTGAATGATAAATATTTATAATTAACTTGAATGATAAAGTAGATAACTTGTTCTTCCACGTGTTCGGTCAGTTTTTCATTTAGCTACCTATGTAAACAATATATCTTTCTATTGGCTCGTTTAAGCTGATCTTATATTATGTTGTTAAAAAAAGAGATATTACATAAGGAAAACATAATAAAATCAGCATCCCTAAAAAATGCAAGCCACCTTAACTAATATCTAAATTATTAAATACAAATTATCTGTATATACATTTTTGGAGACATTTAACAAATAAATTTTGGAGTTGGAATATATTTACAAGCTAGTATTAATTATTAATTTGTTTTTCATTTAATTAATTAATATTAAGTTTCTATTTTTGAAAACAAGATGTTTCATCCTAATAAAATTTCAAAAACAATGGAAACCACTCCTTTTAACATTAAGTATTAAGTTTATAATTAATTTAATTAAAATTAAGTTTCCAATTTTGAAAAACAATATTTTCTTCATACACAAATTTCCTAAACAATCGGCTTATCAATAAACAAATTGATCTTCAATCTTGGAAGATGATCTGTGGCCAAGATTTTGATTTCAACGCATTGATATCCAATTATTTTCTATAACATATGTTCAAAATCAAATAAAATTTAAACGTTATTTTCCCATGTCTAACAAATTATACACACATCTTGGGTCCATATTAATAACTAAAGTTTATTAAAAAAAAACCATGTGGAATTCATGTCAAACAAAAAACTGTTAACAACTTTGATTTGCATTACTATCGGCATTCCGATCCTTTGGATCCAATTGCGGAGTATAGTTTTTGCTCGCTCTCTGGTTAATAAAGGACTTATTAAAAAGGTAGGATCTGGTGCTTCCATTTTTGTATGTACTGATCCATGGATCTCTGCTCAATCCCCGAGACCAGCTCTGAGCACAGGGTTGTCATCTGATCCTCTGCTCCGCGTTATAAATCTTATTGACAGGAGTTCAAATTTTTGGGATATGGCTCAGCTTACGGCTACATTTATACTGTAATATGTTGCTATAATTTCTGCCTTATCGTTGCGACAACCGGATAAACCGGATTTGCTGGGATGACATTTTACTAAGTCTGGTAAATATTCTGTAGAATCAGGGTACAATATTCTTCGTTCAAGTGTGACGACTCCCTCTGAGTCGGAGGTATATGGACCGGACTTTGTACCTCTTCAGGCTTGTGTGGAAAATTTGGTGACCACCGAAACTTTGTCACTTTATGTGGCAAGTACTTTTGGGTTGTGTGGTGGTTACAACTAATCTACGGAAACGTGGTATGAGTTGTGATGCTGCATGTGGCCTTTGTGGTTTTCGGGAGGAGACGATTAATCATACCCTCTTTAAATGTCTGCCAGCTTGGCAGGTTTGGGCTTTGTAGCAGTTCCTGACGGTCCTAGGTGTTTTTCCTTTGGAATCAGTTTTACAAACATGGATTTTCTCTTTTGACGGTTTACAAATGTTCCAACACAGGAACTTTTTTCCTGGATTTTGTGGTATATCTGGAAAGCACACAATGATAAACTTTTCAGTAATCTGGACTCAAACCCCCTTACAATTCTGTAGTTAGCGGAGGATGAGGCAAAAGTATTGGTTATGGCTCAGACAGAGGATATAGTATTAGCATCGAATATTACCATTGCGGCCGTCCCCTGTGGAAGTGGGGGATTAGGGGTTCCTAGGTCTTTGTCGAGTTATATTTGTTTTGTAGATGGTTCCTAGAAAGCAACAGATCGTTATGTGGGTAAAGGATGGTTTTGCACGTCGCGCTGGGGTGACGCCCCTACTATGGGAGCTGCCAACCTTCGCTGTAGTCTCTCCCCTCTTCATACCGGGATTGAAGCCCTTATTTGGGCTATGCATTATATGATTGGGATGGATAACCAATCTGTCATCTTCCTCACCGACTGCTTTGACTTAGTCAAAATGGTGTCTTCGGCTTCCGAGTGGCCAGTTTTTACGTCTTATTTGGAGGACATACAAGCGGAGAAAGAGGAGTTTGCTTCTTTTTCATTAGTCTACTTCCATCGCTCTCAGAATGGTAAAGCGGATCATTTAGCGCAACGTGTTCGCACAGTTCCACACTTAGTTACCTATGTAAACAATGTTCCTTCGTATTGACTTCTTTGAGCTAATCTTGTACTATGTTGTCAAAAAAAAAAACTTTTATTTGCATTGCACAACTAAACTATAATATACTAAATACAAAACTACAATACAAAATTATATTGTACATTTAAAACATACAAAACTACCATACACATTTTTTTTACAATACAAAATTATATTTTACATATATTTAAAATAATAAAAATACTACTATCTGTAAAAAAAAAAAAAAAACACACACACATACAGTCTATAAATCACTACTTATTTAATTGTATGTTCCTATAATAAAACAATGAATCTCAAACAAAATACTATATACACTAACTAATATATCTATATTTGTAAGATTTGTACATTTAAAAAAAATACAAATTAAACATTAGTTATATAAATAGTTAATCTACGAAACAAATTAAATTTTTTTTAAATAGTTCCGTAGTGTATCGCGGATGAATATCTTTGCGAATATTAATCAGTTAGCGATTATGCATCGCAATACTTAAATTGAAATTCATTTTTTGCAAACAAAATTGATAACAATAATAATTAGTGATGATATTTTATTTTACATATCATTCAGAATTGTAACAAAAGGAAATCTGTTGTTAAGATAATATTTGATTATTTGTATCATCGGAAATCTTGGAAATCACAACAACCAATATGTTTAACGGTCTACAATCGACTCACAACTATTATAAATACACACCATGGTTTTTCCCAATTATTCACTTGAAATATTTCAAACGTAATTCAAAAAAATCCTTCCTCTGCATAACAGAACATGTTACGAAAGATATACATGTTTGTAATACTACTCATATATCTAATATATGTGTGGTTTTCTCATAAATTGTGTTAAATTTTAACAATCTTATTATTATTTTTTTTATCAACAAAAAGATCAATTCATATGTGCCAATTAGAAGAAAAAGAATCTACAAACAAAGTATGAGACAGAATCTACAAACAAAGTATGAGATAGATACGTATGCGCTTGGCATGCCAGTGAATCCACACTTACATTTTCATTTTTCGAAATAGAGGCATTTACATTTTAACAATCTTAATACAACTAACATATACAATTTATTTACTGTTTCAGACTTTCAGTAGATGTTCGTCGAGTCGTGCATATGGAGATGAAATAGAGAAGGAGACTGATGTGGTCCTAGAACCAAAGTAAGCTTCTCAACTTATAATTTATAAAGAAGTTAATAGTCGACAATATATATGACGTTAATGATCAAACTGTTAAACGTGAACATGCAGCAACAAAATTATACTGTTAGATTAAGCTTGAGATAGTTTAAGGCTCAAAAAAGTATATTTAGGAGAAAAACTAAATATACGTATTTGTATTTTAAGAGATATCTAAAATATGTTACATTTCCTATTTAGATTAGGAAATTTATGCTAAGGGTTTTTATATTTAAGGAGATGCAATGATGTTGCATAACCTATGAGTTTTAGAGAGATTGTTTTGAGAGTTTGAGAGTTTAAAGGTTTTGAGAGAGTTTCCTTTGAGATTAATAAAGAGAGTAATTCTTTAGATTGAGTTCTTGAATAATCTTTCTTATTCTATATTTGGTATCAGAGCAAGGTTCGTGAGATATCATGGGAGAGATTACGGAGACATCGAACATGGTGCCGAGGAAGATAACAAACAAAAGCTCGGCGAAGCTAAAAGAAGGAATTTCCTCTTCGATCAAGTGTCCTATGCTAAACTCAGCCAACTACACGGTATGTGTCATGCGTATGAAGATTCTACTCAAAGCTCATAAGGTCTGGGATATCATTGAAAATCCGACAGGAGATGCTGAGCAGAATGACATGGCCACAACCTTGTTGTTCCAATCAATCCCGGAGGCACTTATTCTACAAGTAGGAGAGCTAGACTCGGCAAAGAAGGTGTGGGAAGCTATTAAAGCAAGACACATGGGGGCAGAACGTGTTAAGGAGGCAAGGTTACAGACTTTGATGGCTGAGTTCGATCATTTGAAGATGAAGGATACTGAAAAAATTGATGACTTTGCTGGCAAGTTATCCAAAATTTCCTCAAAATCAGCATCACTCGGAGAAGATATGGAGGAACCTAAACTTGTTAAGAAATTCTTAGAGTCTTCCCCGCATAAAGTACATACACATCGTCACTTCGCTTGAGCAAGTGTTGGATCTTAAGAGCAGTAGCTTTGAAGATATTGTAGGACGTCTCAAATCCTATGAAGAACGCACAGCTGAAGAAGAAGAGGCTCAGGAAGAACAAAGCAAACTGATGTACACTAACATGGAACATCAGTCACCTCAGGAGCAGCGTGATTTCACCGGAGAACATAGAGGCAGAGGAAGAAGAGGACGCTTCTATGGTAGAGGAAGAGGTCGAGGACGCTACAATGGAGGACGAGATACTTCAAGAATAACTTGTTATCGGTGTGATAAAACTGGTCACTTCGCCTCGAACTATCCTGATCGTTTGCTGAAATTTCAAGAAGCACAAAAAAGTGATAACAAGAGTACAAGGGAAGCGGATGAACTCATGATACACGAGGTAGTATACCTCAATGAAGAGAAAGTTGTGCCAAGCAAGTATGAAACGAATAGCGGAGAAAAAAATACATGGTACCTAGATAATGGAGCTAGCAACCATATGACTAGGGACCAAAGGTATTTTTCAAAATTAGACACATTCATTCAAAGAAAAGTAAGGAAAGGGGTAATTTGTATCACACGAATTCAATGATTTTTGTGCTAACTCCGGTATAATGCGACATCTTACAGCCCCTTACACTCCACAACAAAACGGAGTTGTGGAAAGACGGAATAGGACGCTAATGGAGATGACTCGAAGCATTTTCAAGCATATGCGAGTTCCGAATTACTTATGGGGGGAAGCTGTTAGGCACTCTACATATCTTTTAAACCGAATTGCTACAAGAGCACTCAAGGAACAAACTCCATATGAGATGTTTCGATCTATGAAGCCCAATATCAACCACTTTCGAGTGTTTGGCTGCATCGGGTATGCAAAAACAGAGGTACCACACTTAAAGAAACTGGACGACAGAACGCGGGTGTTAGTCTCTTTGGGTACGAAACCAGGATCAAAGTCTTATAGGATGTACGATCCACGATCCACAATACCGGAAGATAGTGGTAAGTCGTGATGTTGTTTTTGATGAAACAAAGGGCTGGAGCTGGAATCAAAACAGAGATGAGGAGAATAAAGCTGGAGAGTTTATGATCAGTCTCGGAGTTTACAGAAACTATGGTATTGAAAACGCAGAACAAGTCCGTAGCGAAGCAGAATTTGACACAGCTGTTGGGACCACAAATAATGATCAATCAGAGATTGTGGCTACAAGAGATGCTGGAAGTGTTGAAGCAGATACCACCGACAGTAGAGATGATGATAGTGAGGATGAGGACCAAAGAGTAATTGAGCTGAGACGATCACAAAGAGAGACACGTAGACCGAAGTATCCCAATGATTATGTGCTATTATCCGAGGAAGAAGGAGAACATTTGTTAATGTGTCTTAACAATGAACCATGTAACTTTGGTGAGGCAAGAAATTCTGAAAACTGGATGCGTACTTGCGAAGATGAGATTCAGTCGATCACAGAGAATTATACATGGGACCTTGTTGAACTTCTACTAGGAGCAAAACCAATTGGTTTCAAGTGGGTCTTTAAGCTTAAGAGGAACAATGACGAAAGCATTAATAAATACAAAGCTAGACTTGTTGCCAAGGGGTACGTACAAAGACATGGGATCGATTATGAAGATGTTTTTGCTCCGGTGACAAGAATTGAGACAATACGACTCCTCATCAGTCTCTCAGCGGCAAATGGATGGGAAATCCATCACTTAGACGTTAAGACGACATTTCTTCATGAGGATCTAAAGGAGACTGTTTATATGATGCAACCAGAGGGGTTTGTTGTTAAAGGAAGTGAAGACAACGTCTATAGACTCAACAAAGCATTGTACGGACTGAAGCAAGCTCCAAGGATGTGGAATGATAAGTTGAATCGAGTTCTCAATGAGCTTCAGTTCAAACAATGTTCAAAGGAACCTTCGGTCTATCAGAGAAAGGTGAATCGAGATATTCTTCTTGTTGCGGTTTATGTCGACGATCTCTTTGTGTTAGGAACCAATGTTGAGGCTATAGAAGGATTCAAGAAAGAGATGTCATCTCAATTTAAAATGAGTAACCTTGGTAAGTTGACTTATTATCTAGGTATTGAAGTATGTCAAAACAGAGATGGAATAACTTTGTGTCAAAGACGATATGCATCTAAAATCTTGGAGAAAGCTGGGATGTCAAAGTGTAACTTGACACATACACCAATGGAGTCTGGCCTAAAACTGTCAAAAGCTTTGGACGAGAGAGACATTGATGCCACAAGATATAGAAAGATTGTGGGATGCCTTCGCTATCGGCTCCATACTCGACCAGACTTGTCCTTCTGTGTAGGAGTACTAAGTTGATATATGCATAATCCTAAGAATCCCATGGAGCGGCAATGAAGCAATGTTTAAGGTATTTGCAGGGAACGATGACGCTAGGACTCAAGTTCGCAAGATCCACCTCCACGGTTCCAAAACTGATTGGTTTTAGTAATAGCAGTCATAATGTGGACCCAGATGATGGTAAGAGCACAACCCGCCATGTTTTCTACCTAGGAGGGAGTTTAATTTCTTGGTGTTCTCAGAAACAAGAGACAGTTGCTTTGTCATCATGTGAGGCTGAGTTTATGGCGGCTACAGAAGCGGCAAGACAAGCGATATGGTTACAAGACTTGCTCATCGAGATCACCGAGTTGCCACGTGAAAAAGTTGTCATCCGAATAGATAATGAATCGGCTATTGCCCTCACCAAGAACCCAATATTCCATGGTCGAAATAAAAACATACACACAAGGTACCATTTCATAAGAGAGTGTGTTGAGAATGGACAGATTGAGGTTGAGCATGTTCCCGGAGATAAGCAAAGGGCGGACATCTTAACAAAAAGGGAAAATCACATTTTAAACCTTCAAAGTGTTACTGATAGCACTTTCAATCTCGAGAGAATTTCACTAACACTATAAACCTTTAAAATGATTTCACTAACATTTTAAACCTTAAAACTAACTTTTCTATTTGTACCGCCATGAAAGATGACGGAACAGTAATATCCGTCAACGTGAAATAGTTAAATTATGTTGGTTTGATTTAAATACTTGTTTAATTATTTTAATTTAATTATTTATGACGATGGATAAAAAAAATAAAAATACATCAAAGCTAGAAAAAATGAAGAATCAGAGATAAGGTTAAAACATTTGACAAATGTAAAATTGAAGACGACAATATATTTAGAAGATTTATTGGTTTCCAATGAAAAGTCAATCGATTTGAATCAGAATCCAGTGGAGATGCATTTATTAAAAGGTTAATAATGTGAAGAGTAATGTCGTAAAAGTTTTTTCTATAATGAAGATGAACACAAATTTATTTTTTATATTTTTATTTATTTATAATGATTAAAACTAATTAAAATTTAAATTAAACCAACATTCTTTAACTATTTCACGTTGAAGAATATTATTATTCCATTATTTTTTATGGCGGTACAAAAATGAAAGTTGGTTTTAAGGTTTAAAGTGTTAGTAAAATCATTTTAAAGGTTCAAAGTGTTAGTAAAATCATTTTAAAAGTTTATAGTGTTAGTGAAATTCTCTTGAGGTTTAAAGTGCTACCCAGTGACACTTTGAAGGTTTAAAACGTGATTTTCCCTTAACAAAAGCATGTGGAAGGATCAAGCACAAAGAGATGAAGGATCTCATTGGCTTGAAGGATACGAGTGAAGAAGATTTCAAGCTTAAGAGTGAGAATGTTGGATTAAGCTTGAAATAGCTTAAGGTCCAAGAAAAGTATATTTAGGAGAAAAGCTAAATATACATATTTGTATTTTAGGAGATATCTAAAATATGTTACATTTCCTATTTAGATTAGGAAATTTATGTTAATGGTTTTTATATTTAAGGAGATGCAAGGGTGTTGCATAACCTATGAGTTTTAGAGAGATTGTTTTGAGAGTTTGAGATCTTAAAGGTTTTGAGAGAGTTTCCTTTGAACTCAATAAAGAGAGTAATTCATTAGTTTGAGTTCTTGAACAATCTTTCTTATTCTATATATACGGTGTATTGCAATTGGAGATTATGATATGAGAAGGATTTGATCTAACTTATAAGAAGGAACCTCTCTCTTACGTGCTTGAGATTTTGGATATTCCATGAAGGTAATAAAACAAAATTTATAACTTCCCCGAGATTATTTGATCTGAAAGAAAGATTATGTGTTTTATGACCTATAAAATTATACATCTTTAGGTAAGGCATGTCTTATGAATGGTCATGGATTTTCCAAGACGATGACTCAAAAATATCCAGAACTAGAGATGAAAAAACCATGTACGTAAACTTTGTACTTATACCAATTTAAGACTTTCATTGTTGCCGTCCCCATCAGAATTTAAGGAACAAGAACACGACATCTTTTTAAATAGGTAGTTATGACTACTTTCTATGGTTTTTTTTATTGCTTTATATAGAAGAGACTATTGAGCCTAAAGAGATAAGGATAACACCAATAAAACGATAACACCAAACGAAAATGAAAATATCCAAAACCAAATAAAAAGCAAGAACACCCAACACCAAATCTTCGAAGTTTCTTCACCGCCTAGACATCATAAAGTGGATTAGGTTTTCTCACTCGAGTGGGCCTTTTGTCACGAACGAGCCCATCAATACCCTCCCCACGAACAATAACCTTGTCCTCAAGGTTTGGTGTAAACTCGGGAAAACTCTCCACGACCTGCTGTTCACTCTCCCAAGTAGCGTCTTCATCAGTTAAGCCCTTCCACTTAATCAGCAATTCAACATGAGATTTGCCTCCCAGACGAACATGTCGTCGACAAAGTGCACTCATGTTGCAAATGGAGGTAGCCATTCTCCCGCAGAGGGGGAAGCTCACCCGTATGCAGTACCGTGGAACCCACGTATGGCTTCAAAAGAGCCACGTGAAACACAGGGTGGATTCGCGATCCTGCAGGCAAGTTGAGTCTGTACGCAACTGCTCCTACCTGTTCTTCAACATGAAATGGCCCAAAAAATTTATGAGCCAACTTCTGTGATGTACGGCGAAGAACAGAACGTTGTCGATACGGTTGAAGTCGAAGATAGACCCAACTACCGCATTCCAACTTTACATCACGACGCTTGGCATCCACCAATTGTTTGTTGCGGTTGTTAGCCTTGTGAAGATGCTGCTTAAGCTCCGACAACAGCTCGTCGCGGGACGCGAGTTGTTCATCAACCTCCGCCAGCGTGGAGGACCCTACCTCATATATTGGAATCGCCAGTGGAGCTCGCCCGTAGAGAGCTTGGAACGGAGTCATGCCGGTGGAAGCATGATACGACGTGTTGTACCAAAACTCGGCCCATGGAAGAAGAGCACTCCACTGCGTAATTCGGTTTTGAACAAAGCATCGGAGGAATTGTTCGATACACCGATTAACCACCTTAGTCTGTCTGTCCGTCTGCGGGTGGTAAGACGAAGACATCCGCAACTTCGTGCCTGCCAGCTTCCAAAACTCTCGCCAAAATAAGCTCACAAACACTGGATCACAGTTGCTTACTATCGATCGCGGCATACCATGCAGCTTTACAATCGAGTCCACAAATCGTGTAGCCACTACCTTATCCGTATACGGGTGCGTTAGTTGAACCAGGTGCGCTGACTTGGTTAGCCTTTCGACAACCACCATGATGGTCGTGTGTCCATTCGACCAAGGCAACCCATCAACAAAGTCCATTGACACATCCTCCCATACCTTATCAGGAACCGGCAAGTGTTGTAGGACTCTCGCGGACGCTAAGGACGTCGACTTGGCCCATTGACAAACGTCACACGGTGCATAGATGGCCAATAGAAATGTCTTGCCAGCCGTTTATAGGTCCGTAGGACACCGGAATGGCCGCCCATAGGGGTGTCATAGTACTCTTGTAGAAGTTGGAGAACCAATGGCGATTTAGGCGGTACCAAGACAAGGTTCTTGTAACAGAGCAGTCCATCTTGCCATGCATATGGCTCACCTGGCCGGATATGCGCCAGCTTCCCTAGACGCTGCATATACTCGTCCATCTTAGATAATTCCTGAATGTCATCCCACAAAGACGTTCGTTGCACAAACATATCATTGAGTACATGACTACCGGACACCCGAGACAATGCATCAGCAACGACGTTACTTTTTCCGGGCTTATAAGTAATCTCGTAATCGTAGCCGACCAGCTTTCCCATACACTTCTGCTGTTCCGGCGTTAAAATTCGCTGCTCTAAAAGGTAGCGCAGGCTCATTTGGTCCGTTTGTATACAGAATCGTCTTCCCAAAAGATAGGGCCTCCAGGTACGTATCGCCACCACGATTGCTAACATCTCTCGCGCATACATAGACCAAGATTTTTTTGTCACACCAAGAGTTCGACTCATGAAGGCAATGGGCTGATCACCCTGGGTTAGTACTGCCCCAATGCCTTCATCCGACGCATCAGTCTGGATTACAAATGGCTTAGAAATATCCGGTAATGCAAAAGTCGGTGTCGTCGTCATTGCGGTCTTTAACGCATTGAAGGTTGTTTCCGCTTCTGGCCCCCATCCAAAAGCTCCCTTGCGCAACATGTTCGTTAGAGGCCGCACTATCACTCCATATTCCTTGACGAACTTCAGGTAATATCCGGTTAACCCAAGGAAGCCACGCAATTCCGTGATGGTAGTAGGTGTAGGCCAATCCAACATGGCTTGGATTTTTGTCCGATATACCCGTACACCCTAACCCGAGATCATATGGTCTAAATACTCCAACTCCTGCTGATCAAAATCACATTTTTTAAGCTTAACCGCGAGTTGTCGACTTCGCAGAATTGAGAAGACTTCCCTCACATGTTCCAAATGAGTCTCCCAAGTGGCGTTATACACAAGTTTATCGTTAAAAAACACCAAAACAAAATTTTGCAAAACAGGCCGAAAGATGTCATTCATCAATGCTTGGAATGTCGAGGGAGCATTACCAAGGCGTTACAGAGTCTGAAAGGCATTACCAAGTACTCATAATGTCCATTATGTGTTCAGAAAGCTGTTTTGGGAACGTCTTCCAGATGCATACGAACCTGGTGATATCCCGCAGTTAGATCAAGTTTGGTAAAGAAGACTGCCCCATGAAGCTCATCCAGCATGTCCTCGATGGTGGGAATTGGGAAGCGATCCTTGATGGTTACCGAGTTGAGAGCCCGGTAATCAGTACAAAATCGCCACGTTCCATCTTTCTTTTTTACCAAAAGCACTGGCGATGAAAACGGACTCGAACTGGTCCTTATGATTCCCGTTTGCAACATTTCACTTACTTGTTTTTTGATTTCTTTCTTCTCAAAATGGGCATAACGGTACGGCTGTACGTTGACCGGATCGGTTCCTTCTTTCAATATGATGTGGTGTTCAATCTCACGATGTGGTGGCAACTGTGTGGGTGGTTCGAACAAATCTGCGAACCACCAACCAATGTACGCATCTCCTCTGGAATAGTCGGTTCACGCTCCGTAGTTGCACTAACGTGAACAGCAAACAGATCCTGACCAGAACAAACTTCTTTTTCTACCTCGGGTAAAGCTGCCTCATGTAGCTCTGATTGCAACCCTTGAAGTCTTTGGACCGTGCCTTCCCAATCAAACTCCATAGTGTGAGCCATTGCACCCCAAGCACCATGTCTAAACCTACTAAAGGCAAGATGTACAATGTCATGATAAAGTCCGCTCCACCGACTCTCACCGCAACGTTAGCAAATTTTCCCTTGCACTGCAAGGGTTTTCCGTTGGCGACCTTTAGTGAAAACGCATTCACCGGTGTCACTAACAACTTAAGCTCTCGGCCAATCCTCTCACGGACGAAGTTGTGTTGGGAACCATTGTCCACCAATGCGGTCAGCCTTTGTTTGCCAATCACAGCTTGAAGTCGCAAGGTCTGAGGTGCGCTCCACCCGGTTAGTGCGTAAGCTGAAATCTCGGCTGACTCTGATTCCTCTTCCTCCTCTCCTGCAACTTTGTACCCAGGGTCATCTTCCCCTTCCATAACGAACAACTGAGGTTGCTTGCACTTGTGTCCCGGTAGGAACTTCTCGTCACAGCTAAAACATAGTCCCAAGCTACGTTTTCTCTTGAGCTCCTCCCAGCTAAGCTTACGCGGGGTTTGTGAGTTGTTCTCCTTGGGTGGCGGTTCGCTTTCCTTGAATGCACTCACACGATTCACCGGGCTAGATGCATATGTATGTGGTGCAGATGTCTTGAACTTCCTCTGCTGTCGTTGAAGTTGTTCATCCTTCATTCTCGCCAGGTTCAAGACCTCTTTCAGTGACTTGGGCCTGAACATGCGTACGCTGTCAGCAATGGTCGGGTCCAATCCTCCTACATACGTACCAATTAAAGCCTTTTGCGTCCACCCCTCAACCTTGTTTTTGTAACCGCTAAAACTCTCGCTGGTATTCCTGTAAGGTGCCCGTTTGCTGAATTTTTGACAAAGCTTCATCAAAATCCTCACCTTTAGCTGGACCGAATCGCACCCACAACTCCTCCTCGAATACTTGCCAAGTGAGAACGACAACGTTGTCCCGTAAGGCCTTCGAAGTAGCCTGCCACCACTCATTCGCTTCTTCCTCCAGGTGGTACGATGCAAATCCGACCTTCTGATCCGCCGGGGTTTGGTTGTAGTCGAAATATTGTTTGACTTTACTTAACCAAGCTGTCGGATCTCCCTCCTGGAACCTCGGAAAGTCAAGCTTCACGGTCCTTCCCGTTGCCACTGGATTTATCATGTCCCCTCGAATCACCGCTCCATGAAGTTGGTGGAACGTAGAACACTTCCTTCTCCTTCACGATCAGCCGTTACTGCCGTAGTCAATCTGTCGATCGCTGCTTCCATTGCCTGAAACCGGTCTGAGAATCCTTGATTCATCTGTTGAACTTCTCCCTTCAAGTCCAACACATTAGCCTCCAATTCTTCAATTCTCTCTTTGTTAGTACCTGCCATGTTTGATACCACGCAAGGGGTGGTCCAGATCAAACTTGATATTGATAGTGGATGTAGGGTGATATTGATACCACAAGGTGGTCCGGATCAATAGCAGGATGATGGTTCTGATACCACTTGTTGTGGTCCCGATCAGAGTTTAAGGAACAAGAACACATGATTTTTTTTAATAAGTAGTTATGACTACCTTCTATGGTTTTTTTATTGCTTTATATAGAAGAGATTATTGAGTCTGAAAAGATAAAGATAACACCAAGAAAACGATAACACCATACGGAAACAAAAATATCCAAAACCAAATAGAAAGCAAGAGCACCCAACGACAAATCTTCGAAGCTTCTTCACCCCCTAGACATTGTAACGTGGATTAGGCTTTCTCACTCGAGTGGGCCTTTTGTCACGAACGAGCCCATCATTCATCCATTTACAAACTATATTGAATCCATATTTGAAAAAATTAATGAAGCTATGAAATCTCTGTTCGAGCTAACCATAACTACGAAGGCGAAACTCAAGCAACGCTTTCAAGTTTCCTAATTAACATCTTCTTATGCAAATTTCCTAAAATCTAAAATGTATATTATATTATCCTCTAATTGGGTAAAACTAAGAAGCATCTCAACCTTAATTATTTGATTTCAAACAACTGAAATTTCACGAAATCCATATCACATTCTACCAAACGAAGTCTGCCAAGATCAAATTGTAATATGGACATAAAGATTATTAAATTGGATAATTTAAGTCAGCTTGTGTAATGAAATGTAGAAAAACACAAAGAAGGTTGATAAAAAAAAAAACACAAAGACATTATTTGTTTTATACAGTATATATATATATATATATATATTTAAATTTCTTTTGAATGAAAAATATATTAATTAATAAAACAGAGTATATATGTGTGTATATATATATATCAAATTGATGGGTTAGTGATTGACTCATAAACCCATTATAACCAAACTCATTTGACTCATGAACTCATTTAATCATCAACTTATTTAATCCAACAACTCATTAGGGTCAAAATTTTGAACTCATTAGGTTTCATGAATTGAATTGAATTAGGTTGGCTCATTAATCTTGACCATTTTGACACTCATAATATCAATACATAAAGTATATATTGTATTGGACAACAAAGAAAAGCATAATCAAACTCTATTAATATGATTAAAATTAATGACTTTCTATCTTCTCCGTTTCTCAAATAAACATCAATGCCTTTAGAAAAATATACCACTTAAATATATTTCACATGTTTATAATTTGATGTTTTTAAAATTTACCTGTTCTTATAAAGTGGTTCATTTTATTAAGTCTACGGAAAATTACTAGTTTGACCCAAATTGAGCAGTTAGTTGCTAGCTCATAAAATTTGAGGGTTAGTTGGGTTATTTTCATACCTAAAATACCCTTTTTGTTTTGTTAGAAAAAAAAAGTCAATATACCCTTGGTTAAAAATTTCTCCAATTTCGTTTTTTTGTTTTTTATAAAAGTCTGCCAAACAAGTAATGGCAGATTAATTTTTAAGTGACAGATTTTTTTAATGCGACAGACTTATTTATAAAGTCATGACAGATTTTCATTATTTTAGACAAATTTTTAGTAATTTTGTGGCAGATTTTTTATGATTGTTGTAACAGTTTTTTTTTTCCTTCAAAAATCTGTCACATTGCGACAGATTTTAAAACAGAAAAATAATTACTAGTTTGACATCTAGTGGTGACAGATTTTTTTTTAAGTTATGGCTGATTTTTGGATTGAAGAAAAAATATGTTGTTTGATAACAGATTTTCTAAAGTCTTTTTAAAATTGCTATATTGACCTACATTCACACTATACGTTATGACAGATTTTCTTAAGTTATGACAGTTTTGTTTTTTTCTACTAAAAAATCTGCTGCTTGATAACAAATTTATTATATATGAATACAATGATAACAGATTTGTTTTTCGTTAATATAGTGACAGCAGATTTGTTATCTGTAATGACAGATTAATTATTATGGAGGTTAATGACATTTTTTCTTATATTATTGCTTGATAACAGATTTCTTTTCAGGGTAATGACAGATTATTAGTGTGTTTTGCGACAGATTTTCTTTACGGTTAAGCGACATACTTTTTAAGTAGTTGACATATATGGCGAGAATCTAGGTTTTACCTTATTCTTTCGTGTTTGTCTCGTGCCTCCCCCAATATCGACTCCAATTTTTTCTCTTTTGGATTCATCTTATTTTTCCTCTCTAATGTGGATTAAATCATGCTTTCTTTCCTTTTGAGGTTCATAATTGACTTCTCTATTATTTTCCTTTTAGGTTCTTTTTTTTCATTGCTTCCTTCACGTTTCAGAGTGCATTTGATCGTTACACAACAAGGAGAATATGAAGCAGGTGATTCTCGTTTGTGGTAATTGGATCTTCGACAACAATAAATGGTTGTTTGTTGTCGATAATGAAAGGGGTTCACGAATTCTAGAATGTGATGGTCAAAGTAGTTTTGATGATTGCATTGGAATGGTATATGAGGATTACAGGCTGGATAACAAGGTATTTGATGTTGTGTTGAGTTACAAGATCTCGAAGAGGTTATTGCAGGTTTTACCCGTTGATACAACACCAGTTATTATTGATAATTCTCGTCAGTTGCACACTTTTCTGGGACAATTGAAAAGGGATACATCTCGTCTTTGTGTTGAAGTGAAGAAGAAAATACGGACTGATTCGAATCACAAAGGTAAGAAACGAGGAAGAGATGAAAACGATTGGTTGGAGAAGAGTATCTTGATTTGGCCAGCCAAGCAAAACATGAAGAGATCGATGAAGATGATAGTAGATTTGATTATTGTGATGATTCTGACGGAACAGATTCTGATGATGAGAATTTTACCCTGTATGGAATTCCACTAGAAGAAGAGGATCAAAAAATTGCCAATCAAGAAAAGGAGTTGATCTTTTTTTATTGAAGAAAATAAAGAACCAGTTGATGTCTCAAAGGTAGACTTGTCTTCTGTGAATTTGGTTGTTGGACAAATGTATGATACAAAGGAGCACCTAGAAACACAGTTGAAGATACTAACCTTGGTTCAAAGGTTTGATTTTTATGTTTACAAATCGAGACCAACATTATTGATTGTCAAGTGTTGGGTTAAAGGATGCAAGTGGAGGGTAAGAGCTGCAACATTAAGACGCTTTCCAAAGCTTTAGGTTCGTGTGTTTATTTCAGCACATACATGTTCAGTAACAGAGCGCTCTATGCGTGCCCGACAAGCAGATCATCATATTCTAGGAGAGTTGTACAAAAAATTTGTTGCTGGAGTTGGTCCCAAGGTAATGTCAATTCATGTTGCTGAAGCGTTGAATAAACGTTTTCAAATCAAGGTAAAATTATTCCTTCGAGTTCTATTTAGCAGTATACCGTTTATTTAGTTTCACAAGAATTTAAAATAATATTGTTCTTGATAGATGGATTATTGAAAGGCATATCGAACGTTAAGGCATGCTCGTGAGTTGGTCAGGCGTAGTGCAAAGAGTGGTTATAATCAGCTTCCTACATATTTGTATATGATAAAAAGGGCAATCCTGAAACTTTTACACAGCTTTATGTTGATGAAGCTCAAAGATTTAAGTACTGTTTTCTAGCATTTGGTGCAAGCATACAGGGATTTCCATTCTTGAGGAAAGTGGTTGTTGTGGATGGTACTTTTTTACAAGAAAAATACTTAGGGACACTTCTGACAGCAACAGCTCAAGATGGCAATTTTCAGATTTTTCCGATTGCTTTCGTCGTGGTTGATACAGAGAATGATGAATCATGAGAATGGTTTTTCAAGCAACTCAGTTGTGTGTTACCAGATGATGAAAGCCTTTCCATTATTTCTGATAGGCAAAAATCAATTGGGAAAGCTATTAAAAAAGGTTTATCCGAAGTCTAGTAAGGGAATATGTACATACCATATGTACAAAAATATTTTGGTCTGGTTTAAAGGTCGAGCATAATTTGCTTTGGTTAAAAAGGCGGCGAATGCTTGTAGACTTATCGACTTTCAAACGATATTTGATCAGATAGAAGCCATGAATCCAGCACTACATGAGTACCTCGTAAGGGCTGATGTGCGTATTTGGACTCGTGTACATTTCCCAGGTTATAGGTACAACTTGCTTACAAGCGACATTGCAGAATCAATGAATAAGATCATGTCATATGCTAGGAGTTATCCTATTGTACAACTATTGGAAGAAATAAGGTCAATGATGACTAGGTGGTTTTCAGATAGAAGGAGTGATGCATTGAAGATGACAACAGTTTTGACACGTGGTGTAGAGAAAATTCTCCAGGTTTATTCTTTTATCCTTTCTTACGTTGATGTTGGTTATTTATGTTTCAAATATGATGTGACATCGTATTTTATATTTTATAGGGTCATGTGGATTATGCTAAGTTACTTACTGTCCAAGATATCGACGAATACCAAGTACAAGTAACAAGTGGGACATCTCTGCATGTTGTCAATTTGAGAGATAAAAAGTGTATGTGTCGCAGGTTTGACTTGGAGAAACTCCCTTGTGCACACGCAATTGCGGCCGGTGAATACAGAAACAGCTCTCGCATTTCAATGAGTCATCCTTATTATCGGAAAAACTACGTGTACACTTCCTACGCGAATGCCATCAGGCCAAGGGAGTTTGATAAATCTGTTCCTGGACATGTGAGAACAAAGGTATGTTCAGCACCGATACCTAAACAACAACCAGGAAGACCAAAAAATTCAAGAATTAAATCCGCATTGGAGGT
The DNA here is from genome assembly GCF_000633955.1 of Camelina sativa. Lineage (NCBI taxonomy): Eukaryota > Viridiplantae > Streptophyta > Magnoliopsida > Brassicales > Brassicaceae > Camelina > Camelina sativa. Next base: position 20,819,073 of record NC_025692.1, on the reverse strand, counting down.
TGCAATGGAAAAAAAGAAGCCAAAAAAGTTATACACGTGCGGTAATTGCAACCAAGTAGGACACAACCGTAAGACATGTACTCTATAAATTCCAAGTTATTTAAATTCTTGTTGAGATTGACGCTGCTTTCATTGACATAGAACTCTTTTTAAATCCAAGTTCTTTTATATTCTCTTGTTCTTTCTAAATCGTAAGACATATATTATATTGATATAGAACTCTTTTTTAAAAAAAATACAACCATTACAATGTAGTACGTTCATATATGATTACAAGTGTATCACAAGTAATCCTAAAAACATTAGATAATAATTCTGAAAATTATTTAATCATTATGCACATTTAAATTTTAAAATTATATAATCATTATGTATACTCGTGATATATTATAAACTTGCATAGTGATTTCATATTATATTTACGTTTGTCCACTAATCGTAAAAGCATTAGATAATAATTCATGTAAAAAAGACAAGAACGTAGTTGATCACATGCAAAACAAGAATAGTTTACAATGACAACGTTACTAAAAACTGAGACAATGACACACAGTAGTCTACAAGGACTCATCAATGAGGGAAGAGATTTTAATATCTTTAGCTCGAGGATATGAATCAGACATATTAGGTGGTATGGCTAGTTCTCCGACTTCGTCATATAACTCCACTGCAAGCTTAATCCGAGGAGCCAACATGTTCTCGTCGCAAAGCCCATCAAATGTTTTCCCAAGAGCTAAACATTCAATATACTTTAGAGCGTACATACCACAATCACCGGATTTTCATTCTGAGGGACACTCTTCTTCACCCTTCTCAATTCCAACATTGCTTTACTCTTCTTACGGATCGTCTCAGGAATCATGTCACTTAACATCGCTGGGATCATTCGCCTTAAAGGCAAACAGTGAATAGCCATTTGATCGTCACTCATCATGCTTGGGATGCTATCATAGATGTGAATCTTCTTACCCTGCAAGTCAATATCCAAAGCCACCCAATGGTTTTCATTGACAAAGAGACAAGCGTATAAGTTATCCATATCAATCCCCCACTTCTTGTGCGTAGCTGACTCCTCCGGGAATTCACCATAAATGTGTTTCACATAGGAATCCTTAAAGACGAAATTCTTAGGCCCCATATCAAACTGTTTGTAGTCATTCCGCAATGTTGTGATCAGATCTTAGTCTAAGAAAGCTATGTTTTTTTTAGGATACGGACAAGGCTCACGCATATATCTTCTCCGGAACATAGCCATTGCACAACCGATGTGCTACATTGACAAAAAAAACTAGAATAAGTTCAAGCTTAATAGTAGTGATTAAATCAGTTGTACAAAAATAAGCTAAAATTTACTTACATGGTCTGTCAACCATCCATAGTCATCGCTTGGCCAATGTTTCCTTGGAGTCGTTATTTTCCAATAGAATCTCACTACTGCGTTGCTGGTGCTAAGTGGTTCTTCCCTGTGAATGCAAGAATGAGTTAGTACATATATAGATAATGATAGTAACTTTTATTAAACTATTAAGAGATGTTGAAGTATACTTATCAAGGCTGAGAAAATCCATAAGTCTCTGATGTTTCTCATCATCTGCAGGCTTAAGATGATCGTTGAGCTGAGCTTCACCCTCTGTAATGATCCGCTTGACTGTCGAGTTACCAAGGTAAGGATATTTCTGCGATTCTGCCAATTGTGGGACACGTCTTGGCTGCTTCGAAGGTCCAGGTCCATCCAACTTCGTTAAAGCATCTCCAAGGATTTTTAGTGTCACCTCAAGTTTCTTACTAGCCAACTGATCTTCCTGGTTGGACCATGTCTCTTCAGAACTGGAAGCTATTTTCAATTGAGCCTTCTGAACTTGGGTAGTAATATCTTCAACATCGTCAGAGCTAAGACCATTTATCTTCTTTTTCTTGGAAGTGTTCTTCTTCTCAACCTTAACAGATTCCTTCTTCTCCAAGAGAGGAAGATTCTCTGATATCTCATCTTCTTCTTTTTTCTTCTTATTGATGACAATGTATACCTTCCTCACCGCCCTTTGAACTGGAAATTCATCATGTGATGTCTGCTTCATCTCAACAATCCATGACTGCAAGCAAACAGAACATTCCACAAAAAAAGAAAAAAAAATCAGAACGTGATAAGTAAAAAAAAATGAAAAGAACGTTATGCTAAAATGTAACTTACAGGTGATTTACTTGTTCCCTCATCATACTCAATGGTGTGCGAAGTGGCATCGTTTGTTATATCAGCATCGTTTGCCTCTTTTCTTTCTCTCTCCACTGCTTTAATCCTCTCACTCATCTTCTCTTCTAAAACAGTCATTGTTTTTTCAACAAATGTTTCAAATTTGCTCTCCAAAGCATCTATTTGACTGTTGAGGGTGTTGCCCAACTTAGAAATAGTTTCATTCATTTTTTCAATCGCCCTCCAAATATCATAAGAAATTTTCTTCTCATCTTTAGCATCCTGCAATAACATCTTTCTTAAAATCACAATAGATAAGACAAAAATGGTAATCAAGTTAATTGTAGAATAACGAAACCTTACCTCCATGTTTGTTACATTTTCACCTTGTTCATATTTAGGATCACTATCTGTCAATTTCTTTTTCTTAGGATTGCACCCTCTTTCGTCGTTCTCCTTCGCAGCTTCAACACTTCTTTTCTTCTTTTTTGAACATATACCAACTGTTTTGACACAAGTCCAAGCATCTAGAGAAAAACGGTTATGAATGAGATCTTTAATTAGCTCGTCTAGGTGTGGATCCTTATGCTCATTTGCGTCCAATTATAACATGATTTCCTCTGAAACATGAATCATATGCCTAACACGAACCTACAAGCCATGAATAAAATGATTAGCGCTGGTAATAACTTTAAATTCACACAAATTATAACAACATGTCAAAAGTATGTTTTTTTTGAAAATAGTAGCAAACTAGCACCACTACCAACCTGACCGTGCAACTCCTTCTATTTTTGGATGAAGTTTGTGAAGTTGATACGTTTTCGAGATGATCGCCAATCAAGAAGTGGAACACCAGTCGTTTCTGTCCTTCTAAACTCATAACTTTCTCCTATTCCAGTAACACTCTCATAAAGCCAAATCAACATAGTATGAACACACCCGTGTATGGTGTATGAATCTCTATCGTAGTCAACAATCTTAATAGAATTCACTAGACTACTAAAAGCCACTCGACCCCATGGATGTTTTTTAAAGGCAACTGGATCTAAAACTCTCTTAGCGGTCGCCAACGGAATTCTAGATGTATGGTGAATTCCATATGCATATTGACAATAAACATAACCTACCAACCATCATCCTCTTATCAACATGTCATGTTTTGCTAAAATCAATCACCTTTAGCAACTCACTCCACATAGGACCATCAAGGGTTGTTGGTATTTTCATTTCTTTCCAGAAATCATGGTGATCAACATCAAAGTTGTCTAAAGGGTCAAATGCATCACAATTTAAGCTTGTTATCTCCGCAAACTCATTTAAAGAAAATCTAATTGGCCTATCATCGATCAAAGACCAAATCTCATGAATGTTGTTATTCTCAGCTGATGTGTGAGTAGAAAATGAACTCTCTGCGCAGCCCATGTGTCTTCCAATTCAGCAAACTTTATAAACACTCCAAGAGATGATTCCTTCAGTTTATCCCACACATCCACCCCTAATCCTTCTCTCAAAATTCTAATTTTCGACACAAAACAGTTGTTCATACTCCTATGTTGGAGAGGCGATTTCCCTTCTTCATAAAGTAGAGGAGGATATTTGATGTTATTGCTTGAAGATGCCATTCCTAAAGATACAAAAAAAAAAAGAATCAAATGATAGGAAAGATAGCAAACAAGATGATAAATACTAAATATTGAAACTATCGATGAAACAAATCTCTCATTTAGGTAACAAAAAATTGTTAGATACTTCTAATCCAAAAAAAAAAAACAAAACTCTCATTTATAGAAATCAAAGAGAAACTAATGAACACAACAGTTAAGACAAAGCTAAATCATTCGCAAGTTGGCAGTTTTTATTCTGAAAACACCACAAAGGTAAAATTAAATCAGAACATTTGAATATTAGATAACAACTCCACTGAGATTTTGGCATTTGAAGCATAAGAAAATAAACTTCTTTTGCAAATCCTTTAAAATGACACACACACAGTACTTATATACTATATAAGAAGCTAAAACGTAAGAGGTAGTAATGAAAGGGGTCCCAAGAAAGTACTATGCATCATTCACCATGTGAGTTCTTATTATATATTACTGATTAAAAAAATCAGAAAAGAACAACATCCCAAATAAAAAAGCCCAGACCTTAATTAAAACTGAAAATCAGAAGCTGGAGGAATTCTCAACTGGATTTCCTTTAAATTGTGCTTGGAACCGAAGATCTGAATCATCATCAATACAATAGAGAAATTAAAAAGCGGATAAAAACATATATGATGAATGAAACCGTGTGAGGGGGATGAGGGAGAGAATTGAAAACATACCGCCGCTTGAGTTTGGAGATGAAAGAGAGACGTGGAAGAAAGAGAATGTTCACGGGAGAGAGACAAGTGTGTGGGAATGGCTGCCATGAAAGAAGTTTAGAGAGTTAAGATAAAGGCGTCTAAGAGAATCAGATAAGCAATATCTCAAAATTGAACAAATCGACACACACAAAAAAATATAAATTTGAGACCACAACACACCAATAACTCAAAACCCAAAACAAAAACAATGATAATTTTAGACTTTTATCTTCACTCAGATATGCATAGACACAAGAACCATTCAGAGACTAGAAATGCTTTCTACTTACCGTTTACGATAATCAAGAATTAGGATTGAACAATAGTGCCCAGAAGCAAAGAGGTTCGCTTGTTTGCTGTTTTAAACAAGTATCAAATTAAGGGGAAGGGAAGACATGTGATTTGGTGGGTGTTTTTGTCCCGTAAATTAAGCCAAAAAGCAGCAAAAAGGAAAGCTTTTATACCTCAAAGGGTGTAACAATGACGAGGGCTTCAAGAACACCGGCGCTGAATCCGAAAATCGACCACCACCGAAGCCACTAGGGTTCTTATCGCCGACTTCAAAAACACCGGCGCCGAATCCGAAAATCGACGACCTCTGTTTCGGGTTTTTCTGGGCTATAAAAACTCTTATGCGCCAGCGGAAGAAACAAAGTTTAGGTTTGTATTGGAAAAAAAACGATTGTCAGGTTTTTTTTGTGAAGTTTTGATTTAACATCTTTTGTTTTTATTTTATCACTTAATTTTTATTTCTTAATTCAATTTTAATTGGGCTTTTGGTAATTTAGACACAAAATTGTGTCAATTTAGTTTTTCCCTTAGAGAGGGTGTCAATTGAGCAATTTTTTTCCAAAATTGTGTCAATCTGGTCTATTTTCACTTAAGTCTATATACTTTCAAAAACCATAATTAAATTTTGATTACTCTAATATCGTTATTTACCCAAAAAATATTCTATGTTAAATTCGAGTCTATTTTTTGGTATTAGGACAAAAACGTGACTTTTGAGGTAATGGTAAGAATCGAAAAATTTGGGTAGCTAAATTCATTTCTTAAAGTTTCACTACTTTGGGTAAGAGTTCACTTTAGAACATATAAAGAATTGTAACGGATTTATGAGAATTTCAGGTATTTTTGAAAATATTTGGAGAATCTTACAGAATTAGTTTTTTTTTTGAATAACTTCTACTAATTTAAGAAAGTTAATTTTATAAACAGGGAATACATATATTCCATCCAAATCTCTTATAATAAATATTGTGGAACATGTAATTATTTAAAAGTGAATGGTTATAAGACGGAATTTTTTAACGGATACGGGACAAGACGAGTATCATGTTCCAAAATAGATACATTTAGGTTATATACATGAAATAAATGAAACTGAAACCGAATCCAAATTTGATTTAACACCTCTATTGGAAATGTTTGGATTAGTTTAGAATAATATACATGTAACCTCACTTAACTAAAATCATATCTTAAAGTTTCTTACAGATAGAGGTTTACATGAATTTTTTTCCAGTTTTAAAAAACTTTACGCAAATATAACTCCACACTTATATGCGGGTCCAAATCTAGTGAAAGATATTTGTAGATAATCCAAATATCATCATGCATCAACACTTCACCTTCACAGGCTTCCAAGGTGATTCTCAAGCGTTAACGACGGTGGATATTGCTCGGTTTGAAGCACTTGATCATTGTTGTTGTTGCCTCCAACCTTTCATGCTCGTTGAGACTTTCTTGTTGCTTCTTACCATATTTACAGGTTTGTAGCAGTTGATCGTTTTTATGACTAAGGTAAGGGTCGACGAATATTTGTATACGAGAGTTGTTAAGGATCTCGCATTGTTCGATATCAAGATGATCTTGAAGAACATTGCCTTGGAAGAAGGGTTTGTTTTGAAACTGGGGTACGCTGATACTTCTCGATCTTCTGTTTGATCTCCAACACTGTATCCCAATTCAATCTCGAACGTGCATGTAGCCACACTGAGTTTTGAAGAACACATCCATAATTGTTTTAACAAAGTGTAACGAGATGGTGAGAGAGAGAATGAAGTACCATCATTAACTTGGTTTAAATATCACACTTCTTAAGTCAATAAAGCCTCTTTAAAGAATATTAATCGTCCATAGTTCTTTCTACTAGGATGATCCAACGACTGTAAGTAAACGTTCTTTTGTTATATTACTGATTGAATAACTTATGTAAAAAAGACTGAGATAGCGCTACAAAGAAGGAAGATAGATTGCAAAGAGTTAAAAGCTTGAACATTTTAGGAGGTATGTATTAATCCACCAGAAACACTTCCGTTAAAAATTTCAATGGTGTCGCCTTGATCAACACGGTGCCACCAGAATGATCGGTCATCGTCCATTACATTCTATTTGTATATAAAGAAATAGCCATCTTGAGGCAGACTTAACTGCAACCTCTGTTGAACCTTAGCCAGCTCTTTTCTTAATTCTCCAACGTTATCACCTGCGTTCACCTCCAGTGGGATCTTCCTTGTCCCGCATTTCAGAAGCACCATTACCCTCAGCTTCTTCGGGTTGTTGTTGTTGTTGCTCATTGCCATCATCATAGTTGAATTTTAATGACCGTCAATGTTATTTTCTGTTGAGTTTGACTGTTGAGATTGGTCTATTTTCAACACTTGGTAATTGCGGTTCTGGTTAAGGTTTTGGTCGGGAGAAGAGATGTAAAGCTGGAGACGAGAGTTGTTAAGGATCACACATTGTTCGATGTCAAGATGATCTTGAAGAACTTTTCCTTGGAAGAAAATGGTTTGTTTTGAAACAGGGATACGTTGATACTTCTCGATCTTCTTTTTGATCTCTAACACTGTGTCCCAGTAACCTACTTCAATGCAGAACCGTGAGCCTTTCTGAGTCACGAAGAACACATCCATAAATGACGTTTCAATTTCAATGGAAGACTGATGAAGAAGTGAGGAGAGAAGATAATGGCGTTTTGTAACTAATGTTCTGTAGAATGTATATAAACTGAATGACCTATTTCAATGGTACAATCTTGAGAATTTTAGTTATGAAAAAAATTGTGTGGGAATCTATATTCAAGTTCGTAGTTGTTTAGATCTCTTTCTCTTTTTTTATAGATTATAATATTTCATTAGTTTTTTTTTTGTTCTATATAATAGTAATACAATAGGAATTGATTTAAGACACTCTTAATTTAACTAAGAAATAATCACTGATGAAGAGGGTAGGTTACAAAATTGTATATCCTACAATATTAATTGAGAATTACAAATATAAAACAAACCTTATAAAGAGTAAAAAATTACATTGTCATGTCATTGGTTTTAAGCCAAATGTTTAATTTTAGTGTGGATAATTATGTAATTTAAATATTAGACTAATAAAATCTTTGAAATAATTATTAGTTTTAAAAAAAAAAAATTATCTCACTAATTAGTTATGGTTAAAAAATTGTAAACCAATCATAATTTAAAAACTAAGATTTTATATCTAAGTATACAATATAATTACTTTTAATAATATTTGGAAGATTTTGTTAAGATTTTAAGTTATGATTCTCCTCCTATCTTTCTTTTATTTCATTTAAAAATTGTTTTGAATTATCATTTATATCTAACTATACAGTATGAATATTTTTAATAACTATATTTGGAAGGTATTATTAATATTATAAATTATGATTCTCCTATTATCTTTCTTTTATTTTACTTACAATCTGTTTTGAATTATCATATAATAAATATGATTAATAAATTTGTAGAATTTTTTCTGCATATGTTCTGATTTGAATTTTTTAAAATAAAGATATATTACTCAATCTACGAAGAAAAAATGTGGTATTTAATGTTCCACAACTACGGATTGGTAAAACAAATTTTATGTGGTTGATAAATTAATAAATTTTACTTGATCACAATTACAATATCATGCTTACTATTTTAAAATATTTCACAAAATAATGATGCAAATACAAGTAACAAATAATATAAAACTGTGATGTACATCAGACAAACCAAAATACTATAACATTTTGAAAATAATTAGTATCTAAAAAGATATATGTTGATTTACCAAACAATTGCGGTATTTTTATTTTATTTTAGTTGTTTACTTGTATTTTAGGTTTTTTCTTTTGTTACTTGTTTTTTCAGTCATTTATTTATAAAATGTATTAAAATTATATTTTAAAAAGAAATATAAAAAAATATTATTACAACGAATAATGAAAAAAGGCCACATTATTATTTTCGCTTCAGACTACCAATTTTATTGAACCGGTCCTGCATGTTGTTCTAGTACTGTATATGACTTGTTGCCTTGTTGGAGATTTATTATGTTTGTGACATTAGAAGTGTTTTCGTCTTGCATAGTCAGTCTTTTTCCTCTTCATATCATTTTTATTCAATTGCGTGGATAAGTTGGTAAATTGTTTTATTCACATATCAAATGGATCTCGTTTGAGCCAGGCCCATAGAAAAATACAGAGTTGTAGTTGGCATGCATCGTAAGCACAGAGTCATTGGAATTTTTGTTTTATTGGAATTAAGAAGAAAAAAAAACAATTGAATTAAAAATTTATACGATTCTCTTGTAAATATAAAACATAAGATAGAAAAAAAGTAACAAAAGTTTTGAATACAAATGTGTTCACTTTACGTAATCTCAAATCTGATTCCTTTCTTCTCCAAACACTTCAAGAACTATTTACTTTTCTTCTTCATATATATAACTCCTACACTCCAAAACTTTCATGCTCAAATCTCCCATAGCTTCTTTTTTGGCTAGAAAAACCATCAAAAAGCACAATGACACCAGACCGAACAACTATCCCGATCCGCACCAGTCCGGTGCCCCTAGCTCAACCCATAAAGCGTCACCATTCGGCTAGCTACTATGCTCACCGGGTCAAAGAAAGCCTCTCAACCCGGATATCAAAATTCATATGTGCAATGTTTCTTTTGGTTTTGTTCTTTGTAGGAGTCATTGCTTTTATCCTTTGGCTTAGTTTACGCCCTCATCGACCTCGTTTCCATATCCATGACTTCGTGGTCCAAGGTCTAGACCAGCCTACCGGATTCGAAAGCGCAAGAATTGCTTTCAACGTAACCATACTAAACCCTAACCAACACATGGGTGTTTTTTTTGATTCCGTGGACGGTTTTATTTACTACAAAGATGAACGGGTCGGATCAAGCCCGTTGCTAAACCCCTTTTTCCAGCAGCCGACAAACACACAAATTGTGACCGGGACGCTGACTGGAGCTTCCTTAACGGTAAATAGTAGACGTTGGACCGAGTTTACTAACGATCGAGCACAAGGAAACGTGGGTTTTAGGCTCGAAATAGTTTCGAATATTCGGTTTAAACTCCATAGGTGGATCAGTAAACACCATAGGATGCACGCTAACTGCGATATCGTGGTTGGACGAGACGGGTTAATCTTGCCCAAGTTTAACCATAAACGGTGTCCGGTCTACTTCTCTTAGATCGATTGATTGATTTTGTTGTTTGCTGTTTTTTTTTTTTTTTGTATAATACTTTTCCTTTTGATTGATTCTTGCTTTCTTTCCGTTTTGTAATTTCGATTTGAGAGTTTGTTTTTTTTCTCATTAAATGTATGGATCTTTGAGTTGCATAAGTCCGGCTCTGTTTAAGCTCTGTTTTTGGCAGGTATAGCTCTTTCGTGAACTTCTCTAATCTTGACAACTACAACAAAACACAAAATGTATCAGCAACAATCAATTACAGTTACATAGAAAACCAACATAATATGTTTAAATTTGACTAGCAAACAAATGAACAATCTTGTAACAATGAGTATATATTTCATAAGGTTTCCCCAAACCTTTGACCACCCATGCTTATATAATCAGATCATTGTGTCAATGATTACGACACATACAATCTTGAAAAATCTCTTACAAAAACATTTTTATTTCATGTGTTGAACAAGTCTTCCCAAGGAAATCAAAATATTCTGTGAATATTCAAATTACAATAAACTTCCATGAATATTGACAAACTTAAAGCCATGATTGATCAAAGAACAGAGCAATAACAAAATAAGAAAAAAGAAAAAAAAAAATGTGTTCTTGTTTCAAGTCCTCTGTTTTTGTGATCTTAGTTTTCTTCTTTATGAGCTTAAACTCAATTTCTTCCGCAACAGATCCAACTTATCTCTACCACATATGTCCAAACACAACAACGTTCTCAAGGAACAGCACTTACTTAACCAATCTCCGAACCGTTCTATCATCTCTCTCTTCTCCAAACGCAACTTACGAATCACGTTTTGATAACGCAACCGCTAGTGATGATAATGATAACAACAACAACAACAACAACAACAGAGTCTACGGAGTTTTCCTCTGCCGTGGAGACGTCTCAGCCAAAATCTGTCGTGACTGTGTTGCGTTTGCCGCCAACGAAACGCTCCAAAGGTGTCCGAGAGATAAAGAGGCAGTGATTTGGTACGACGAGTGCATGGTAAGATACTCGAATCAAAGCATCGTAGGACAGATGAGAGTTAGACCTGTTGTTTTCTTCTGGAACACGCAAAACATCACAGAGAATCAAGTGAGCAGTTTCAATGAGTCTTTGGCTGCGGTGGAAGCGGTTTCGAGCTCGAGAAAGTTCGTTACGGAGAAAGCGAACTTCACGGTTTTTCAAACCATTTATAGCCTTGTGCAGTGCACACCTGATTTGAGGAATCAAGATTGTGAGAGCTGTTTGAGACAAGCCATTAATTGGTTGCCGGACTGCTGTGATAGAAGAATTGGCGGGAGAGTAATCGCGGAGAGTTGTAGCTTTAGATACGAGCTTTATCCGTTATACAATGAAACTATTACTGCGGCCCCTCCTCCTTCAATGTTGGCTGCACCACCACTGAAGCTTCCTTCAGAAAAAGGTGAAACTTTGGAACTTTGAACACATGTTTAACTATAAGTTTACTAAGTAGCAGAACACAAATCTGAAACATATTTTCTTTTTGTTATGTTTTTGAAATTGTGTTTAGGGAAAGGCACAAGATCGAAGGTGATAGTAACCGCGGTCGCTGTACCTGTTTCTGTCTGCGTGTTACTTCTCGGTGCCGCGTGTTAAGAAGAAGGAGAAAGCTAAGTGCTGAAACAGAGGAATTAGGTAAACCAATCTTGTCATTTGCTACTCTTACTAATTGAGACTTTCTTGCGAATTCACATCTTTTGTAATGTAGATGGAGATGATATTACACCAACAGAAACACTGCAGTTCCACTTTAGCGCAATTGACGCAGCTACGAATAAGTTCTCAGAAAGTAACAAGCTTGGCCATGGTGGATTTGGTGAAGTTTACAAGGTAACTATATAATTCTTGTACTAATCATAGTTTAAACAAAATAAAAACGCATAATGCTGTAAAACCATTTCAGGGGCGGCTTATAACCGGTGAAACAGTAGCGATAAAGAGACTATCTCGAGGATCGACACAAGGAGCTGAAGAATTCAAGAACGAAGTTGACGTAGTTGCGAAGCTACAACACAGGAATCTTGCTAAGCTCTTGGGATATTGCTTAGATGGAGAAGAGAAAATACTTGTTTATGAGTTTGTTCCTAACAAAAGCCTCGACTATTTCCTTTTCGGTATAACAAATCATCACTTATTACCCTAAAGAAACTATCTGTTTTCGGGTTAACTAATAAGACTTTTGTTTGTTTGTTTGTAGATAACGAGAAGAGAGGAATTTTGGATTGGCAAAGAAGGTACAAGATCATTGAAGGGATAGATCGAGGAATACTTTATTTACATCGAGATTCTCGGCTTACGATCATTCACCATGACCCTTAAAGCAAGTGACATACTCTTAGATGCAGACATGAATCCAAAGATCTCAGATTTTGGTATGGCGAGGATCTTTGGTGTTGATCAAACTCAAGCCAATATACTCAAAGAATCGTTGGTACATAGTAAGTTGTTTCTTCCTCTTGTAATATTGACTCTACACTTAAGTTAGTTATTCGATTTCCCATTTGTCTTAAATATTAGCGGATTCGGTGGAATCAGCTCCGTAACTTGCGCATCAAGTTTCAATCCCCGTGATCACATAACGAGATACGATTGCGATTGTATATTAATTGTAATTAGATATTTTGAGACCTCTTTCTGGTGTATAAAGGATTGTAATACAACATCTAATGGAATAACACAGAAACTTTATTCTTTACAAAAGGAACAGGATTACCACGGATAACGAATCGGGAAGTTATGAGAGTAGAGGTGTCAACTATGACAGATCTAACCAGTCATCGATGATTCGATTCATCAACTCCTTCCTCTGCTCTCATAACTTCCCAATCGTTATCCGTTGATTCCACCGAATCCGCTAATAGTAAACAAGTTCTCTCTTTAGTGTTTATAGCTTCGGAGTCTTAGTACTTGAACTCATAACCGGTAAAAAGAACAGTAGCTTCTATGAAGATGGTCTTGGAGATTTAGTGACCTATGTGGGTATTACCAATCAATAACTATTGTTCAGTACCGGTTTTAAAAACATTCTAAAAATCGGGTTTTGATGAAAAACACTCTGCAGGTGTGGAAGCTATGGGTGGAGAAATCACCATTGGAGCTAGTGGATGAAGCAATGAGAGGGAATTTTCAGACAAATGAAGTTATCAGATGCATTCACATTGCTCTATTATGTGTTCAAGATGATTGTTCAGAGAGACCTTCAATGGACAACATACTTGTGATGATGAACAGCTTCACTGTTACTTTACCAATTCCAAAGAGATCTGGGTTTCTTCTTCAAAACATGAGAGCCTCTAAAGATCAACGATCAGTCAGCAACAAGCAAGTCTTTGCCTCTATTTATCCTCGTTGATGTCTTTTGTGTACTTACTGGTGTAAATATAGAGTTTAGACCAATACTGTTGTGTTGAAACTATGTTAAACAGATCAAGAACTTATCAGACAAATTACATTACACAATAGTGGAGATTTCCTCACACGACATTGCCAAGATAGCAAGTTGCTTACACAATCAAATTGAGAGCACACTAGAGTTCCTGATGCTTATGAGCTTGGTACAGAAATAAATTCTATGTCAAAACCACAATCAGAAAATTACAAACCTCTAAAACAATTGCCGTTGTTATACATATGAGATAGAAACTCAAGAGGATCATGTTTAACCGTAACTCAGGCGAGAGTCGAGGAGTTTTGCGGAAGTTTGTCTGCGAGGTATTCCAATCTCACAAGCATTCACTCTAGCCGCAAACCGAAGAGAGCAAAGGGACTCTCCAGTAGAAGATGGATCAGGTGATATATTCACAAACATTAAGGTTTTTGAGTCTCCTCCTAAACACGGCTGTACTCGAAAACGATTACCCTTTGTTAGAAATAATGTAGATAGACAGATTATATGCAGAAGCATTCAGAAGTCAAAAATGTAATCTAACCTGGAGCAAATATGTCAACTTTGAGTTTCTGAAAGGAACATGATCCTCTTTCTTAGCCAATGCAAATATAACATCACTCAAAGCAGACAAGCTTTTATTTATAGCCTGGTCAAGGAAAGAACAAAGATTGGAGGNTCAGCAACAAGCAAGTCTTTGCCTCTATTTATCCTCGTTGATGTCTTTTGTGTACTTACTGGTGTAAATATAGAGTTTAGACCAATACTGTTGTGTTGAAACTATGTTAAACAGATCAAGAACTTATCAGACAAATTACATTACACAATAGTGGAGATTTCCTCACACGACATTGCCAAGATAGCAAGTTGCTTACACAATCAAATTGAGAGCACACTAGAGTTCCTGATGCTTATGAGCTTGGTACAGAAATAAATTCTATGTCAAAACCACAATCAGAAAATTACAAACCTCTAAAACAATTGCCGTTGTTATACATATGAGATAGAAACTCAAGAGGATCATGTTTAACCGTAACTCAGGCGAGAGTCGAGGAGTTTTGCGGAAGTTTGTCTGCGAGGTATTCCAATCTCACAAGCATTCACTCTAGCCGCAAACCGAAGAGAGCAAAGGGACTCTCCAGTAGAAGATGGATCAGGTGATATATTCACAAACATTAAGGTTTTTGAGTCTCCTCCTAAACACGGCTGTACTCGAAAACGATTACCCTTTGTTAGAAATAATGTAGATAGACAGATTATATGCAGAAGCATTCAGAAGTCAAAAATGTAATCTAACCTGGAGCAAATATGTCAACTTTGAGTTTCTGAAAGGAACATGATCCTCTTTCTTAGCCAATGCAAATATAACATCACTCAAAGCAGACAAGCTTTTATTTATAGCCTGGTCAAGGAAAGAACAAAGATTGGAGGGTAAGTTCAAAAACTCAATGGGAGTATCTTAGAAGACTGTATTTTAAAAGACAAAAAAACCTGTGTCTCTTTTAACCGCTCTCCGGTTGCCCCGCTCTTTGAGAGTCGTTCACTTCCAGCAAGATCAATTAGGTTAAGAACTCCTTGTACCTGCTGTTCAGTACTCTGAAAATAGGAGAGAGTTTCAAAAGTGAGAAACAAATTTTACAACACAATATAATGACCCCAAAGGCAAAGAAACTAACCTCATTCACACCAGAAATTCGAAGAGTAAACACGAAGTGACTCCTTGATGACTGCTCGTTCATTTGAGTCTTACCAACGGACCTGCGACATTAGAGTTCATCATACCTTAGCTTTGTAATTTGTTATACCAGAACATGTAACAAGATTCTCAAAATTCAAAAATCATGCCATTTTACACTACTAGATATGCCTAGCAATCAACTTAACCAAAGAGAAAGTAGTACATCTGCTAATACAACTCCTGTATGTAGGGTATGAAAAAACAAACAGAAATTCTCAAAACTCAAGACAAACCTGCTCTGAGCGGCCTGCTGCAATAGTGAAGAAATTTGTCCGATGCTACATACATCTACTATTGTCAGGTCACTAACATGCGTGTTTCCATTAGCATCATGTGTGATTGTATACTGTCTTCCAGAGGTGCTACTACTGTCTCCTCGCACAGACTCTATAGCAATTGTTCGGTTTGTCATAAGCAAGTCTCTGATGGACTCATTGTAGATCTCCAACATTGAGACCTACAAGTAAAAATAAATTTAAAAATGCTACCAAGGAAAGCATTCAACAAACCTTTAGAATATTGTAAGAGAAATATGTACCTGCATCTTGTATTTCCAACCTTGGGTACTAAGAGACTGGCTAGTTTTGAAGATTTGTTCCAGTGATCTAGGGATCAGTCCCTTCTGTTCTGGCTTGTCTGGCCTGCCCATCATGGTGTAGGTTTTGCCAGAACCTGTCTGACCGTATGCAAAAATACACACCTGTCCACAAAGATATGAGAAAGGTGCAATGACAAAGGAATCAGTCAAAATGTTGTCTGCCTAACATAAACAAGAGTTTTAAATAAAATCTGCTTCCATTTAGTATGTCAACAAGGAAGATAGTGAACCTTGTAGCCATCTAATGCGCTCTGTACAAGTTGAGATATTTCAAAGAATACTTCCTCCTGAGAAGCCCCGTGGTCGAAGACCTTGTCGAAGGTGAAAGGATGCTTGTTACCTAAGAACCCCATATAAAGCACAAGGCACAAAAAATGAATTAATGTAAGCATATTATCTAACTGAGCAAAGTTAAATTGGGTGAATCTCTGAATATACCAGTTTGGACCACGTCAATGCCTCTCCCAAGAGATTCAGTTGATGTAGGATAGGCAATAACACTAGCCTCTTGGCGTCCATCATCTGGTAGCAAGGGGCGCACTCGGCAGAACACACGTATGTTTCCTTTGAGTTCCTGAAATAAAAGCTTTGCTTAGCGAACATAAAGAAAGCCAATAACAAATATTCTGATGGAGATAAGGTCGGATATTAAGAATAGAAGAAAGAGATGAATTTTGGAAAAACTTTGTTAAGATCAAAAGAACTATATATGGACACGGGATTTTATCTTTTTCTTACAAGGATGGTGTTATGGAGCTTCTTTCGTAACAATTCTCCTTCACAAAGTTGATGCTCCGTGTCTGCAAGGCGATCTTGCAATTCGTGCATAAGCTGTTTCTGCTCTTCAAATTCTGTTATAGTATGAGACATAGATGCATCTACCATCTGTAGAAAGTAAATAAAAAGTATGTCAGTCTAAAGAAGAATTTGACAAAGTAAAGAGTAACTTAAAATTGGCAGATCACCAATCCAATATTTCCCAAGATTAATGAATCACACCATTACCTTTAGCTTTTCCTTAGCAAAAGTTAATTCTTGCTCCAACATTTTTATACGCTCTTTTTGCAACGAACATGTTTCCTGCAACATAGGATTGACATTTTCAGGAAAGTGAATATAAGGCAAAGATACGAAACTTCAATGACTTTGAACTAACCTCCAAGGATCCTGATTTAGCTATTAAAATGTCCAACTCATGAGAAGACTTTCCAACACTCTCCTTATACATCAGTATCTCATCAGCCAGATTTTTCGACTGTACAACCTGGCGATCACGATCATCCCGAACTTGTTGGAGCTCGCTCCGAAGGTTCTTGACCTCCGTCAGCAATGACTCCTTTTGTTTTACCGCTTCATCTTGTGAAACCTTGATCACGGAAAGGGAAGAGAAACAAACTAATAAGCAATATATCACTCACAATTTTAGAAATGCAAGAATCATGTCAGGGATATTCACCCGGCTCAACGCTAGTTGTTCCTGTAGTGATTTGCTGTGACCCCTAAGTGTAGTAAGGTTCTCTAGTATACTTGACTTTTCCTTTTCAGCACGAGTGTGTGCCTCTCGAACTGCTTGAAGATCAGTCTGGAGTTTAGTGTTATATTGTTGCAAACTTGTGTTGTACTCTTGCAGCCTTTTGTACATATCTTCAAGGGACGTCACCTAGAAATTAAAAAGAAAAAGATTATGCCAAGTGCTAAGAGGAGTAAGTAATACACAATAAGGGAGAAAAAAATTCTGCTGTACCTTATTCTTGGCAGCCATTTTGTCTTCTTTCACTTTGTCAAGCTCTTCTCGGAGAGAATCCTGAAGCTTCTCAGCTGAAACTCTACATTCTTTTTCTCTTCTATGATTTTCAATTGCATCCTAGTAGTCATAAACAATTAGTTCCTAAGTTCATAACCTTATTTTGGGCGAAAAAACAAACAAACTTGATAAGTTATTCTTTGAGAACTCTTCCTTACCAACTTGTTTAACTCCTCCTTGGAGAACTTTTCCTGTAGTGATGTCATGCTCTCCTTCATCTCAGCTATAGTTTCTTGTAGCCTATCCTCTTTGGTCTTTGCATCCAACTCTAGAAGTAATTAGAAACCACATCAATATTTCAGTGTACACAAACTAATGATAAGTAAAAGAGACATATTCAGCTACTAAACTCACCTTTATCATTGTATCTTTGCTCAGCAGATTCAAGAGAAGAACGAAGGTTTTCCTTCTCCTGGACATTCGTCTCTTCCACTTGTTGGAACCATCTAACACAAAACTTAAGCTTCTTGATAATATCCGTCATTTGCTCAATCTTAGCCTGTAGGTAGTAGTACCACAAGGATCCCAATAAGAAGAAGAAACAAAAAAAAAACACATCTTTGCTAGAGAATCAGACAATTAGTTATCAGTTAAACAAACCTTGGTATCAAATTTGCCAGCTTTGGCTCTCTCGTTAAGCAAAGCCAAAACTTCATCTTTCGTAAATTCAACTTTACCACACTCATCTGTGCTGCCCACATCGCTGTTCGCCGTAACATCTTGTCTGTTCACTGTCGAAAGAACTTGTCTTCTTCCAGTAACTTGCGTTTCCAATCTCCTTCGCCTCTCTAAAGGAACACTTGACAAAGCTTCCTTTTTCTAAACCATCCAAGTTATTCAAAAACAACAAGTAAAGACACAGTTTTTAATCTTGTCAATTTCTAAGAGTACCCATACTTAATACAAAAATCCCTGAATAAATCTAATCTGAGATGTCACAGAAAAAAAACCCTAAGTCAAAATATAACTCTCTGGATTTCACACACCCACCAATCTAAATCTCATCTATTGAAGAAGAAGTGGGGAAAAGAAGGCTTACGACGTTTGGGCTAGGCAAAGGAGCGCGATTCTGGTTACGAAGAAGCGGCATAGTCGAGGATCAATTTAACAAAAACTTCACCTTATTATGCTCTCGTCAATAGCATCAAAAGATATGGATCCAGAGGAAGGCGCAGATTTGAGAAATAAGACAGGAGAAGTCAGATCTTGTTTCTTGTGAATCAGATACGGGGAGAGATTAGGGTTCTTGCTTGCTTTTTTTTATTTTTTTCCTAATTGAGAGATTTTATTTTTTGGGTGAAAGAAGAAGGGAAGGGGAAGGAGGAGGAGCCTGCTGTGCCTGTGATTTTGAATATTTTTGAAAACAGATCGGCGGATACAAACACAAAAATTGTAACGTTACTCTTCTCTTCTCCTCTGATTATTATAAATGATTTAACCCTGATAATATTTAAATAGTTGTTAAAAAAAAAAAAAAGCTATATAGGCTCCATATGGGTTTATTTACTTAAAAGCCTCGGCCCATTATTAATGTTAAACTTGATACATATTTTGTTTCTTTTGCTAGCTAAATAAAACTGGGGAAAGTAAAGATTAAAGAAGTAGGAGGAATAAAAGATAGTCCAATTTGGTTTATGGTTAAAAATTTGTTCTTTTTTTTTTTTTTTTTTGGGTACATTTTAATAATTAGGTGTTTTTGTTAAATAGAATATATATATATATATTTTTGAAAGTAATGGGTTGTCAACAAATTGGAGAGATATCGCAAGGGAATATATGATACTGAGATACTCCAATCCTGATTATTTAATTTGTAGGATAAAATAAAATGGATGAGATACTTAAGTGTTATTTTTGGTTTCGATGAGATATTTATTCGTCTCTCTTTATTTTTGTTTGGTACTTAATTCTTTGGATTTAAAACTACAATTTTTTTCTCATATATTTGAGAAAAACAAAAATATTCCAATAACATCAATTATAGTTAGCTTGAACCGAATTGGTCAATTTCCACGTCATGCTGCCACGTGACAGTCGCATTCCTGCTACACTCGATCCCATTCCTATGTGACAAAACTGAGAATCAATATGACACGTGTCGACATAATAGTGGTTAAAACCATATCCGAGTAATCTAAAGAACAACATGAATAAGATAAGGTATCCTTTGTCACATAACCCAAACACCAAAAATTATAACTCAAACGAATCTTCTTCTCTAATCAAAATATTCAAATCAGAACTGAAGAAGAAGAAAAAAAAAAAAATGGCTCAAGCAGTGACTTCGATGGCTGGTTTACGTGGCGCATCTCAGGCTGTTCTTGAAGGAAGTCTCCAGGTCAACGGCTCAAACCGTTTGAACATCTCAAGAGTCACGGTTGGGTCTCAGAGAACCGGACTTGTGATCAGGGCTCAGCAGAACGAGTCTGTGCCTGAAAGTAGTCGTCGGTCGGTGATCGGGCTCGTGGCGGCTGGTTTAGCCGGTGGTTCGTTCGTTAAAGCTGTTTTTGCTGAAGCTATTCCGATCAAAGTTGGTGGTCCTCCACTTCCTTCGGGTGGTTTACGTAAGTAAAAACTACTTGAACCAAAATTTCACATTATTGACTAAGTCCGGGTTGGTTCGAATCGATTTAGTTTCTTCGACTCGAACACCCTTAATTGCATGCAAAATTATAGATGTGATTTACTAATGACTTGACCTTGGTGTTGGACCTTTTGGTTTCTCTATCAAACGTATCTTTAAATTGTAGAAAGATATGAGTTTTTGGTTTGGTTTATTATATTTGGTTTTTAGTTCTTTATCCATTTAAATCCAAATTAAACCAAATAAAATCCGGTTTGCATATTAGTGTCGTCACAAACCGGTCTTAATTAGACTATACAAATCGGTTCGGTTGTGTTTGATTGATTAATGTGGCTTTTGATTTGGGTGTGTGTGAGCAGCTGGAACTGATAACTCAGACCAGGCAAGAGACTTTTCATTGGCATTGAAAGACAGGTTTTACTTACAGCCACTGTCACCAACAGAAGCTGCAGCTAGAGCCAAAGAATCTGCTAAAGAGATCATCAACGTTAAGTCATTGATCGACAAAAAAGCTTGGCCTTACGTTCAGAACGATCTCCGTTTAAGAGCATCGTACCTCCGTTACGATCTTAACACCGTCATCTCCGCTAAGCCTAAGGGAGAGAAGCAGGGCCTTAAAGAACTTACCGGCAAGCTCTTCCAAACCATCGACAACGTAAGTTCTTTTTTTTTTCTTTCTTTAGGGTTTCCTTTTAAGTGGTTTCTTGGTTAAGAAGTTAGAGTGTGCATCGATGATCTGAGATTGTTGTTTTCTTGATTTTAAGTTGGACTATGCGGCGAGGTCAAAGAGCAGCCCAGATGCTGAGAAGTATTACTCTGAAACGGTCTCAAGTTTGAACAATGTTCTTGCCAAGCTCGGTTAAAGAAGAAAGATTGGCTTTGTAATGTGTTGAAGACGTCGATGTTATTATTATTACAATCCAAAGTACTTTCTCTTTCTCCTCCTCTTCTTGAATAGTGGCAGCTGACTCTTTAGCAAAACACTATTAACTGTACCTTAATACTACGGATGATATAGCTAGTTCTATATATCTAGGCGATCATTCCTATGCATCATCACCAATCCACTCTTACCATTTTCCTACTACTCATATTTTGGTAGCAAAATATTCTTAATTAATTAATTTTGTTTCAATAAGTTTTTATATTCAAAAATAATTTTTTTATTACGAAAATCATTAAATAGGAATCTAAATAATGTATAAAATCAAGTATTTGTTATAAGCCAAATTTAAACAACTTGTCAACATAAAAGATAATCCAACTAATAATCATCTTCTATAGAACTCTTCTTTTTTTTATTTCAGACAAAGAAACTTAAATGAGACCAGAATATAATAGATGGTATTAACACACATACTTATAAGCAATCTCCAATTATGCTATAATTAATTTTCCCAAATTTGCAGCTTTCAAATGGGATTGGAATGGTTATTTTCACTCTTGCAACATTACATAAGGTTAAATACTCTATGTTTAATAGATAATTTTTGTTATTTATGAACGAGATTATATATATATATATATATACGCTTGTTTTTTCATCATAACGAACCATATATTTTAAAATAGACCGTGAACAATAAATAGACGTGTGGTTAGTTCAAAGGCCGAGGACACTTAAACCACTAACACTTTTCTAAGTTATTTTGTTCGTCTTTGTTAATTCTGCACCTTTTCTAAGTTTTTCCCACTCCACGAGATACACTAAACTTCAGAATTAAATTAAAAACAATGATATAGATGAAGGAGGTTAGACCATATGGCCGTGTAATTTTCATGTCTTAAAGGTTGACCGAAATATATTGCTTCTTGAATATATTTACTTAACAAGCCAAAAAAAATTACTTAACAGTCGGAATATATATAAAAAAATGTTCTTGAAGAATCAAGCGGAAGTCGCATCCAAATTTACTTTGCTGTCTATAAAAGACACTTCGTTAATTAACATCTAAATTTGATGACATGATATTAAAGAACGATGACGAGATGAATATATAGTACATATGGATTTCTAAGCTTAGCGAGCAAAGTCAACAAATTGTGATTAAGTTATAGTTAAGTAGTTAGACATTTTAAGTTCAGGGAATATTTATTCCTCGAAGCCAATTAATTGACCATGACTGC
This sequence comes from Camelina sativa, assembly GCF_000633955.1. NCBI lineage: Eukaryota > Viridiplantae > Streptophyta > Magnoliopsida > Brassicales > Brassicaceae > Camelina > Camelina sativa. The sequence goes on along the minus strand of NC_025692.1, from coordinate 20,796,785 downwards.
AATTGCAAACCTGATTTCTAAAATGAATAAATTAAACTAACCAAGTATATACATCTATAAATATAATGATATGATATGAGATTAGATAAGTTAACCAAATACTATATTTCAATTAACTAATAGTAGAGTTGTGGTTAAGGAGTCAAATCAGATGACATGAGCATATATTTTGTATTATTAAAAGAAGATTTGGGAACATTTCCAAAGTAAAAATGAAGACAAAACCCTAAAACCCAAGAGAGTTCGTTTGGGTGGTATGACTTAATCCACACAAAACATTTTATCTATTAATTAATTTTACTTGAATGTCAACATTTGACTTACTTGATCTTTATTCATTTAATAAACACTTCTATCCTTTTTGGTACATTTATTAACACCTTAACCAAACCAAACTGTTCTTGGCTGATTCTTTTAAGAACTTCTTCATTCCTTTTGTTTTCATCACAGAAAACTATGGTTTTNTATTTCAATTAACTAATAGTAGAGTTGTGGTTAAGGAGTCAAATCAGATGACATGAGCATATATTTTGTATTATTAAAAGAAGATTTGGGAACATTTCCAAAGTAAAAATGAAGACAAAACCCTAAAACCCAAGAGAGTTCGATTGGGTGGTATGACTTAATCCACACAAAACATTTTATCTATTAATTAATTTTACTTGAATGTCAACATTTGACTTACTTGATCTTTATTTATTTAATAAACATTTCTATCCTTTTTCGTACATTTATTAACACCTTAACCAAACCAAACTGTTCTTGGCTGATTCTTTTAAGAACTTCTTCATTCCTTTTGTTTTCATCACAGAAAACTATGGTTTTCTCAAATTATGTTTTTGTTTTTGCATTTTGGGCGTAACTGTCAAATAAATGTTCAATATCCAAGTCTACATGTACAGTTAAGGAACACATCATATCAATCATAAGTATATATTTAACTGTGATAAAATTAATGCACATTTTTTTTATAGAACAAAACAATATAATTAGAGATTACCTAACCAAATATAATGCACATTATAGAAAAAAACAATTTTTTTTTACTAAAATCCAAATATAAACTCATTTCTTGCTTTATCTAGTTCCTTCAAATATCAATATTTTCAAATCATTCCAAAAGAGTAGCTATTCCTGTTTACATTAAACAATTAAACTTGTTCAACGTGGACTTTAGTTTAGTCTATCAAATATATAACAATTCTGTTTTTTTTTTTCTGCAAAATATATATTTGCGTTTTTGTTTACGTGCTATACTATTCTTACATTTTTCTGAAAGTATTGTATATATACATTTTCTATCAAACATATTTTGGGAAAACTGTCAACGTAAACAAAAGAAATTAAAGAAAAATATATATTTTCAACATTCTGTATTTACAAATACATTATATAATTATATAATCTGACGTAAACATATGGTTAAGAGGGTAGCTAAAGATGTTTATTTATTTATTTGTTGAAGGTTGCTAAAATTGTTGTTTAACATTTATATGATTCCGTTTAAATTATAGTTTTGACTTTTGATGGATTCAAGCCTACATATAAATACAATATGTAAACCAACACATATCTTATGCAAACTCTAAACATCTCCAAAGTACACAAACAAAACTACAACATGACGGAAGAGTTTGAGATCGCCGGAATTTCTACCGGAACTTGGTGGAGTTCGCCAACAAACACCGCCGCAGTATTCTCCCGCTACTCACTGCCACGTTCTACTGAGATTAGCCTTGATGTAACAAATTTCGGATGGCAAAACATCGAAAACAAGATTAACGATCAAAACGATGGTTTTATGAACATGTAAGTCCGTCCACACATGCATACATACAATTACTAATTTACATAGTTAGAACTTGACTGATCTCTTTTCTTTCTTCTATATTTATTGAAGGCATAATAGTTTCTTCGAAGGATTATTCGATCCTAACGAGCAATTTCTATCGGATTCTTGGCCAAATACTACTATTCCTAACACAAAGTCCGAGCTGCTCGAGAGCTTTCCGCTCTATGATAACGTGTTCTTAATCGATTCAGAAGCTGAATCTTTCTTGGATAATGAGATCAGAGACCATAAGTCTAAGGAGCAAATTACAAAAGACTGCAAGACTATTATTACTTCAAAGGCACGTAACTACAAATACACATCAGAACCTAATCAGTTTTATTTTGACTAGCTAGTAAATTAACATTACAATAGATGTGATATATGAATCTTTCAGAGAAGTGAAAAGCCTGATGAAGAATTGGAAGAGAACAGCGATGAATACTCACCGCGGCTACTAAAAAGACCAAGACTCGAAACACTATCTCCATTGCCAAGCTTCAAAGTTCGTAAAGAAAAACTCGGAGATCGAATCACTGCGCTTCAGCAACTGGTTTCACCATTTGGCAAGGTAAATTAAAAGAAAGCTATATATTTGAGTTTTTTGTGCACAGTTTTAAGCTTTAATTTCTTCTTAATAATTAAGCTCATTAACAGATGAATTAATCTTCTAATCTCTTTACAGACAGATACAGCTTCTGTTCTCAACGAGGCTGTAGAGTACATCAAGTTTCTTCAAGTACAAGTAACTGTAAGTTCAAATTCTTTATTTTCATTTGCTGCCAAAATAAAATCAATTAATAGCTAATATTTAGTTTGATTATTAATATGAAAAATAGGTATTGAGTAATCCAGAGCAGAACACCATAGGATCTGTTCAACAACAGCAGGTACGTACATAAAGTTAGTTATATGTTAACAACTCTTTTCTTGTCCTTTTGCTTGTGATATCAAGAATCTTTTCAAAAACTAATCATCACCAATGAATGATTCTTGAATTGATCATTATAACAGTGTTCAAACAAGAAATCTATCAATACTCAAGAAGAAGAAGAATGTAGCTCAAGAAGACAAGTAGATCTCACGAGCCGTGGGTTATGTCTGATGCCTATCTCAGCTGCCTATCCGGTGGCTGCTGCCGCAGCTTCGGCTGCAGAGATGAACACATCTGATTTTTGGAATCTTCCATTCTGTGTAAATTTATAAATTAGATATATACATAAACAAAACAAAAATTTATCTTCCAAATATATAGAAGGAGATCTTGTAAAGTTTGATGTTTTTAATACAAAATTGTAAATGTCCTCTGATACTTCTTCAAAGCATATATTGTTGGTTTGCGTTTACTTTCCTTTTTGTACATAACTTTTTTTTTCTTTCTAAATGAACCTACTATTTTTGTTTTAAAAGTTTTCGAAACAAAATAAATTTGTTAATTATAAACGTAAACGTCAAACTAAATCCGAAGGTTTGCGTTTGGATTGCTAAAATATTTCAGGGGATGAAAACCTGAAAAATGATTCCCTTTTAAAATGATTTTTTTTTTCTCATAATGAAAATTACATAATCCGAACCTGAAAATATGTGAATTCCAAAGAAAATATATATTTAACCAATTAATTATAGATTTATCATAAAAAGTTGGACAATTCTCATAAAAGGTTTATATAAGGGGGCATATCAAACTTTCCACCTACAACTTTACCAACTCATCAGCTGCAACTTTTATAAATGATATTAGCTGCCCGTAAAAGATGATACATGAATTTGAAGCTTTCTTCAAGCTCAAATTTTCCAGCTTGAACTCAGAGCCAACTATGCAGAATCATTAGGCCTAATAAATATTACGTTTGAAATAATGAAGTCCCAAACAATTGGCTTTTGCAGTTGGTAGAAACTTAGCTAACCGCAAAGTAATGTTGTGTACTTACTATTTTGCGCTTCTGATTAGTGATAAAGAGATATTGAAAATTTGAAATAGGAGAAGGTGCGATTTAACAAGAAATACTTAACAAAAAATAGCTACATTTGTGTCCGTTGGTACAACAAATTCGTAAGTCATAACTAGAGAGAAACTCTCTTAACATATACCAAAACCTTAACCTACCAAATTATCTACTTTTTATTTTCTCCAAACTTTAGATACCCGCACGCACACACACATAATCTTAAAATCAAGTTCAAGAAATGAGAAAAGCTTAATTTAATAAAGTTATAGCTACTTTTGAAAAGAAAAAAATGTATATATTTGGTATAGGATTATTTTTTTCCACTTTGTGGGTTGAGTAACTGTTTGATGTGAAATGGTACATAAATATGTATGGTGAAAACTGAAAAGGACAAGACAACACACAGACTTCTGAGTTCTGTCTCCGGTTATAAAAGATTCTTCACATGTTGGATCTTACTTGCTGAACAAGTTCTCTTCTCAAGATTTTACCAGCAGCTGATTTTGGAACACTGTTAATGAAGCTCACTCGTCGTAATCTTTTGTAAGGAGCGACCTGGTGAAAGCAAAACGATCGTTTTTGAGCCTAAGAAAACACAAACTTATCAATACGACTGATTCGAACGACTTGGGTCGTAAGTTACTAACCTGTTTGGCTATGAACTTTTGAATATCTTGCTCTGTTATTGAGCTATTTGGTGATCTGACAACAAATGCAATTGGAACTTCACCTGCTTCTTCATCAGGGAATCTGCAACATATACACACATGTTAATGTGTTTCGACAAGGAATCAACTCCGTATTTTCTGATGTATTGAATTTTGAATATATGACTCACGGGATAACAACAGCATCTAGTATTTCGGGATGGGATACAAGAAGACCCTCTAGTTCAGCTGGAGCAACCTATATAAATGAAACCATTCATTAAGATTTCATTTATATAAACTTTCGCGGTTTGGAAAGTGAGAAGAAGAATGAGAGAATTAGTAAGTGAAAGTGAAACCTGAAAGCCTTTGTATTTGATTAGTTCTTTGATTCGATCAACAACATAGAGGTTGCCTTCTTCATTGAAGTAACCAAGATCTCCGGTATGTACCCAACCTTTTTTATCTATTGTTTCTTTGGTAGCCTGAGGGTTATTGAGATAGCCTGAAAGAGAGTACATGAATTCCAAATGCATAGATACGAAAGGCTATAATAAAAATATATGTAGGCAAGAAAAGTTTTCAAACCTTTCATCATGTTAGGTCCTCGAACCCAGATTTCGCCTAATTGATTAGGAGGTTGAAGTTTTGCAGTTTCTACACTCACTATCTGAGCTTCAACACCTGGAGCAAGCATTCCAGCTGATCCAGAGTTCCGTTTCCCTAGTCTCGGGTCTTCCACAGAGACTATTCCACACGTTTCAGTCATTCCATATCCCTGAATAAACCACAAAACACCAATGAATTAGCTAATGCCTAACTCTATCAGAAACTAGGACCAACACCTAAGAACAGGATCTGAAACCAAAGTTATAATTTTTACCTGCATAAGCAAAACATTAGGGATGTTTCTTCCACACTCCTCCATCAAATCTTTACCAAGAGGAGCAGCTCCTGACCCAATGTATTTAAGTGAAGAAAGATCAAACTTTTTCACAATACTTTGCTTGGAAAGAGCAAGAAACACAGGAGGAACAACCCAAAGATGAGTAACTCTATACTTCTCAATGTTCTTAAGAACCAACTCAAGCTCAAATCTCGCCATGGAAACCAAAGCATTCCCTCTCTGAAGCTGAGAGTAAGCAATCACAGTCAAACCAAACACATGAAACATAGGAAGAAAACACAAGTAGACGCCGTCATACTCTCCCATAAGATCTTGATCCATGGTCACCATCAACGACGCAGCTATAAAATTCCCATGAGTTAACTCAACGCCTTTGCTTGTTCCTGTGGTTCCTGACGAATACAACAGTGCAGCCGTATCTGATTGCTTAATCTCAACGTACGGGAACTCAGAAACCGGCCCCGAGAGCTCCATCACGTTATTGAAACTGAGAATCTTAGAGTTCGATTTCGGGATCTGTACGGAGTCTCCAGATCCGAGTAACACAACGGGAAGATCAAAACCCTTGACCTTGTCGAACAATTGATTAACGGAGATAATAATCTTCGGATTCGAATCCTTGACCTGTTTCGAAACCTCGTTCACGGTGTAAAGAGGATTCGCGGTGGTGAAAACGCCTCCGATGGCAGTTACGGCGAGGAAACAGAGAGGGAACTGGTACGAATTCGGAGCGAAGATCAGTACGACGTCGTTTTTACGAACGCCTAGGCGGTGGAACCCGTGAGCTAGTCTAGCGACGGCGGATTTGAGCTGAGAGAAGGTTAAGGATTCGCCGGTATCTGAATCGGCGAGAGCTAGCTTTGAAGGGTAAGATGATGAGTTACGGAAGAGGAAAGAGACTAATGATGTGTTTGGATCTTTGGGGAGAACGAGCGTTGGACGAAGTGATCTGTAGATTCCGTCTCTTCCATAGCCGGACTTTTCCATTTTTCCCGATCTCTGAGGATAAGGTGATAAGTGTGTGTGTGTGTGTGATGAAGAAGATGATGACGACGACTATTTCTGATTCAGGATTTTTCGACGTAAATATGTGATTAGTGTTTTAATTATATATCTTAATCAATTAAAGTTAAGCACTCTACGAGTTTCAAACTTTAATTACTCCTATCTCTATGGACTATGATTGCTTTGATTGAAAAAGTCAACTGTAAATAATAATTCATTGTGATGAAACCATTACATAATTTTTAATAATAAAGTAAGGGAATTTAATTATGCATACTAGCAAGGTCGTTAAAAATTAAGTACAGTATTTTTATTTTTTTTGGTCACCAATTAGTACAGTATATTAAGTAGTGACTGAAAGATGCAATATTTTTTGTTTTTTTTTTAAAAATGATGGATTGTGGTTACGTGAATACATGGTATGATACAAAAGTTTAGCATTAGCCATAGGCTTCGATCATGACGCAAAAGCTATTTATTACTATTATTTTTGTTTCTTTTGGGTGATGTCTTGCTTACACGATCGTGCAGTGCAAGAGAGTGGTAATATTTGGGAATGATTCTAGGATTCTCACTTCAAGCATGGAAGGATGCTAACACAAGCCAGATTATGAGAGGATGAAGAAGGTTTCTAAAACCAACTTTTTAGGTTTCATTTCAATGTTGTCAAACTTTAAGCCCAAAAAAGTAGTTTCTTCTTTCTTTCATTACTAGGTTTTTGTTAGATTGTAGTACTTAGTTATAATAACAATTGTGGAAAGAGAAGTTTTGGTTGACTAACTAAAAATATATGTTTTTTGAGTTAAAAACTTGTCGGAACAGAGAGACGATTACGCCATAGAAAGTTTGAAACCCGTCAGAGATCAGATGAAACAAGACTTTACAGTTCTCATCACACCATCCACAAATCAGACCTCGCTAAAAAATTGTACGTTTGACAATTTTCTGCATACATCTTTTCCACTATAGAAAAAAAATTATAGTAAACAAGTTGACCAGAATAAACAATTGTAGCAAGTAGCAACTAGCAAATGTACTTCATTATTGATAGATTATAATATTATTATCGGGATTGACTGTTCATCATAGTTCGTATTGTAATACAAAAATTACCCACAAAAAAAATAATTTATAGAAAAGTAGGAAAACAACAACAAAAATATTTATTACACGGTTCACACAATAACAAAGAGCCACCACGACTCCAAATGACAAAAACCCGAGTTTGATCATTTTCATATCTCTTCTTCTTCAACCAGCTAAGAAGAAGCCCGACCCGGATCCGAATCCGTTTCGGTTCTGTATTGTTGTTGTTCTTCTACGCCAGCCCCAGGAACCACCATCCCAGGGTGATGATGATACATTTGAACCGGACCGAGTTGTTTCATTCCATAATAACCATTCCGGTTAACTCCATCAACTGCCATCATAATCGGCTTCACTGTTCCACCGTATACTTGACCCGGACCAGCCATCTGATGAGGCTGAGGTTGGTGGTATCCCATTGGTACCTGATGGTATTGTTGCAGATACTGAGCTGGCATTTGAACCGGCTGAACCATATGATTACCCTGTTGTACCATATGATTTCCCGGTTGAACCATATGATTACCCGGTTGAACCATATGATTTCCTGGTTGAACCATATGATTTCCTGGTTGAACCGAATTAGGAACGTAATAAACCGGTGTTTGGTGAACTGGATGACCCTGGTAATGAACCTGTGGACCAGGGGCGTATTGCCATTGGGAGTTAACCGGGAGACTAGTCTGTTGAATTATTTGCTCCGGTTGAGGATCAGATTTCGGAGTCGAAACCTGTTCAGGACTTTCCGGTTTAGTTAAACCCGGTGGCGGAAGTTCCGGCGTAGATGATCGCATCACAGGAGCCGAGGACGTCGAACCATACGGGGAAGGAACATCACGGCGAGGCGAACCAGGATCCGAAAGCGTCGAGACCTCTCTTCGGATCTTAGCTCTCGGATCACGATCACGAAGCTCATGCGGCGGAGCAGTTTCATCGAAATTATCCAATCCGAAGAGGTAATCAGGAACTTCCGAAACGATCGACGAAACCTCAGATCTAACCCGCTCAAACACTCTACCGGAACCGCCGTTAGAACCGGCGGTAACGGCGGCGGAGGAGCCGAGATTGAGAGCGTCGAGAAACCATTGCTCACGATTAACAGAGCTGTCGAGGAGTGAGCTGATACTGCTAGCTCGACTATCGTTATCTTCTTCACCGGCGACGTTATTGGTGAAGAGGAAGAGACGAAGACGAGAGGCGCGTGGGTTTTGATTGAGTGCGACGCGGTCGTACTCGTCCATCATGTTATCTACATCTTCGTCCGTTGATACGGAGATCAACGCGTCAAGATCTTCGTTTGGTAGCTGGTACTTCACGCTTATGTTGCTTTTACCTTATCCAATATATTCCCATCAATTATTATTATTTTTTCCAAATCAATTTATATTTTTGGTAGTAAAAAAATTCTCAATACTTTCCCGCAAAGTTCCAAAATGTTGCACCCAATAAATATCTGCCCAATTTCCAACAATTATATGTTTTTTTTTTTGTTCTAAAAAAGCTGCAAAAACTGTTTAAGATAAACAAATAATTCATTTATTTTCATAGTTGACAAAAAGATTTTTTTTATCCAATAGTTCTGATAGTGATCGGTATAAAAACTTCTTCTAAAAACCCAAATCTTTTTCTATTTTAAACGTAGTAATCATTGAAATCAAATATTCCCAGTCGAAGATAATCTTTTAGGATCGTGCAAAACGAAATGATCGAACAAAAACATTTAAAAAAAAAAAAAAACATTAATTTAAATTTAATACTTTCCAGCAATATGCCAGACTTTTGTGGCCAATAATCATCTGCCAAATTTTATAAATATTAATTTTTAAAAAAAGCTGCAAAAAATCAATAATTCATTCATCATAATCTAAACGTTTCATAGTTGGCCTAAGTCTAACAAACAAATTGTGATCTATGCTGCATCAAAACGTTATTACTAGTACTAAATAATTTTTCAGGATCGAAAACTCAAAAATTATCAACTCATACAAATAAAATAAAAAAAACTCCCTAATCATGACGTGAATCAGATGAACGGCGACCATACGATTATAACAATACGAGGAGATTAATGAATGAGATGAGATTAAGAAGAAGAAAAAAAAGAGCTTACCGGAGAGTTTAGCAAGTTTACTGAGGAGAGAGGCGAAAGTAGTGTGACGATGAACGGCGACCATACGATTATCACCGCCGACGTAACAGAGCTGGTTATCAGGGGGACGAGGCAAGATCCTTCCTCCGAAAGTGCACATGAACCGTACACGTGGCTGACTATCGTACTCCGATCTCGGCGATGATGCAAGTGAGTCGTTGTCCAGCTCCGGCGGAAGGATCGAAGAAGCCATTGTTTTTTTTCTTTCTCCCTCTCTCTCTCCTCTTTGTCGTCGCCGAGGATTTTGGTAATTTGGGGATTTATGTTTTTTTTTTTGATTCGATTACATATGATACAACGAACGACCATATAATTATTAAAGGTGAATGTTCGGGAAGAGCATATGTTAGAGATACGGGACTGTCATGTACCCCCGCATCATTACAACGTAGTAGGCTACTTAACCGGAAGCTTTAAACCGAATTGATATATTTATTAACCAAATCAGATAGAGATATACATGTAATTTAATTTCATTTATTGGAAAGAGGGGATCTCTAGGCAAGATTTTACCAATTGAGAGACTGTATATATATGTCAAACTAAAATCGATCTCGATTAATATTGGAGATTTGTAATCGTGAGCATCGGTATAATGCATACGTTAGTATACAATACCGAAGCGATGCCGACAATGAATGTTATAATCAAAAGTTTAATTTGGCAAAAATTACAACGTATTGAATTATTCTAATGATCCTGTAGTGGAAATTGTAAAAGCAAAAATTATAGTAGGTATGTAAGTATTTTTGTAAGGGTTGTATATACTTGTATTTGGTTTAGGTGGTTTTAACTTTTAAATACTCTTTCCCATTTTTTAGTTGTTAGAGTAAAAATGTCGTTTTAGATTTTTAATACGTACGTTTGATAAAAATGTCAAGTTTATCTCAACTGTTTACCAATAAAAAAATATATTAAAAAGAGGTAAAATAGAAAATTTAGTTATTTTTTAAAATTGTGAATAAATCTTAAACGACAAGTCATTTAAAAAGGAGGAAATAGCATATTTTATTTGTCTATTAATGGTGATTATAATGGATGTACTTATTTTTTTTGGCAGTCCTCATATTTTTTTGAGAATCTGTTATTATTATAACAACATTTAGAATATTTGATCTAATCATATTGTTTAGCTATTTAAATAATATTTAGTTAACAATGAACAACTCTTATGAATAATAATTATTTAACACATCATCACAGATCTTAGATTTATTATAGATGATTCTACATATACGATATATTTTTAATGATCAAATTCTTTCAGCAATATATGAAATATTATATTATAAAATAATTGACGCTCTTTTAGTTATTTAAAATATATTATTATTTTTTAATAGATTATAAGATATGATTAATTTTCGAGTTCACCGCATAATATATACATTAACAACGATACTTTGATAACATTTTTTTACATATAATTTACAATTATCTAGTATTTAACCCAATAGTTTTAGTATTCATTTTTTATAAGCTAACTTTATAAAATTTATCTTTTCTCTGTTTTCCTTCTCAACTACAGAAAAACTATAATTAAAAATCTTGTGTCCAACATAAATTCATACAACAAATGTTTTTTTTACGAGTTTTAATCTATAAATAGAAAATGGCTAAAATAATAGTAGTCTATGAGAACTACTGGTCGTGATTCCATTTCATATGACAGACGCATAGCAGCCGTCAGATAGTTATCAGCCAGAAGTTAGATGCTCCTGATCATTCACAATATTCATTTGACTCCACAAAATAATAATATATAATGTTTAACGATTTAAGATAACATATATATACTCAAAATTCGTACGTAATATATATTTTTATTCTTCAGCAAGGTTCTTGACGTCGGCACCAAAAAAAAAACAAAGAATGAAAACAAAATTCTTGACTTTATTCTATTTAATTACTCTAGCGACAGAAGAAAAAAATAATGACATTGAGCTGAGCTGGTCATTACGACAGACGATTACTACTAATCATTATTTCCGTTAAAGTTAATTAAAATTAATGTCTCTGTAGGTTGTTTTGTTGCGATTTAAATCTGGATGATGATTTAGGTCGAGTGAGTCGACGACTATATAGTAATAAATTGATAACGAAAAGAAGAAATTGACCAAGGAAAATGATAATTTTCATGGCGTCGCCGTTAGTAAGGTTTTGTTTATTTGGGGGATATGACAAGAAAATATTTACAATATATTATATTTTTTTCCTTTAACGTAAGCTAATATATCTTGTACTATGATAATAAATATACATATAAGCAAATTATGACACATCTTATTTTAGATTCGTAGCATTTTTTAAGGAGAAAAAGTACGTAAGAACTTGAGGATCCGATGAGGAAGTGTAGTAGACGTCCCCACCTGACCGGACCGTATGGGAATAATCTTGTATGGGACGATGTTAACTCAAACTTAATTAAACTACACTCGCAAAATTTTAGAGGGAGTGATTCGTCTGTGAAGTTCTCTATTGGATTGAATTACACTTTAACTACTTTCCCACATATTTTTATGAACACTTTGTCCCCATTAATTAATAATTATGTCTTCACCACCCGTGTACGTAAACTCACTTTCATTAATGAACTACACTAATGTAGTAATGTGTGGTGTTATTTGCATTTTCTACAATGTTTTCTCACATATCCGTTATAACACCGACATCAACCGTTGTCTTATTCTAGTCTAGCCAACGAAAACATGGAAACTTACAAGCTTTCGTTCTTTTTTCTTTTCCTCCAAAATGAATCATATAAGTACAATAAACAGCGTAATATTAACGATGTGACGTTCTAACACTTCTGAGTCTTGTATAGAATTCAAATTATTGTTGGTCTTATTATAACATTCTAACACTTCTCACTTCTCTTAGTCTTATTCTAACATTGTAACAATTTTTTCAAACTTCAAACCTATGCGGAAAAATTCAATAAATCAACAAACGCAATATTGACTCTCCAAAATCTCTTCTGCTAAGTTTCGGGTAAGTAGTATGTTCGTGCATATTATCTTGAAACGTCGTATTGTGTTCTATATATACACTCAGTTCACTAATATATAGCATTGTTTTGCGTTATCTGCAACTATTTGAGAAGAGTAACAATGGTGAGTGGTTGTGAGAATCAAGCTCCTGAAAAGCTTCAGGTTAGTTTCCACTAAACCATAACTCAGATCTAAACTCTTCACAATTTATTTCCTCAGATCCTTGTTTATGTCTCCAATAGGGAAAGTATCAAGCAATGGCTGTTTGCTATATTCTTGGAGTCGGAACTATCATTTCTTGGAACAGTATGCTCACAATTGGAGATTATTACTACTACGTTATTCCGGTTCTGTTTCGTTTTGGTTGATTTCAGATTCAAATTTGGTCTTTGAAACTTGATGTCTTGGTTATATCAAACTAAAGTTGAATTCTATATTTCCTGGTTCCATAGGATTACCATCCTTCAAGGGTACTCACAGTAGTATATCAACCTTTTGCACTAGGAACAATCATGATTTTCGCATACCGCGAATCAAAAATCAATACCCGAAAGCGTAACATGATCGGTTACATGCTATCCACAATATCCACATTCTTGCTCATCGCTGTAAGTTCAAGTCTCCTACATAAATCTTTAAAAAACGGATTCTGATTATGGGATATTGACTCTAAAATTCAAAACAGTTGGATTTGGCAACAAAAGGACACGGTGTGATGTTACCTTACATTGGTTTATGCGCAATTGTTGCGTTGTTTGGACTTGCGGACGCTACTGTACGCGGAGGAATGATGGGAGACTTATCATTCATGTGCCCTGAACTCATCCAGGTTTTATACCTTTTTACAAATTAGAGATATCGGTTTACTTTCTCTGGTTTGGATTAACCGGCGTAGGTTATATATCTGCTTGCTTCTTTCTAGTCATACATGGCCGGTTTGGATATATCTGGTGCTCTAACATCAGCAATTAGGCTAATCACTAAAGCAGCATTTGAGAAATCACATGATGGTCTACGAAAAGGAGCAAGTGAGTTAAAAAAATTTTGTCTTGAAGATCTCAAATCCGAAACTTGATAGCTTCAAGTGCTTAAACGCTTCAGTTCTTTCTTTTCTTCTTTCCTTTATGTAGTGATATTCTTAGCAACCGCAACATTCATAGAGTTTATATGCGTTATTCTATACGCGTATTTGTTCCCAAAACTTCCCATCATTAAGTACTACCGAAGTAAAGCTGCTTCTGAAGGATCAAAGACTGTTTCTGCTGATCTTGTTGCTGCTGGTATCCTCAACCAATCAGAATCGGTAACTTTAAGTCTTTAACAATCCTCCGTTAATCAGATCCTCAAGAATAAATATTTCCTTCATATATATATGGTATAATATCCTATATCAATTTTGGAGATGAATCAACACTAGTATGATTCAACACTAGTATAGAGCATATTAGTGTTTCCACTCACTAATGATGATTTTGAGGTAGAAATTAATCTTGACATAGTAACAGAGCTTAGTAAACTCAAAACGAGTATAAATTAATGATCCAAAAAGTAGTATTTGAACCAAGATAATGAACCAAAAAAACCATCATCTTAAGTGCATGGGCAGGTAAAAGTATCCTACATTGTACAACTATAATGAACCTTTTTCAAAACCAATTGGTTTATAAGTTGTAAGCTCACAATTCCTCACAAGTCACAAGATAATTTTCAAGAATCTTCTATTTCTCAATTTCCGTTTACTTTAAATTTTCTTTTTTTTTTGTTTCTTGGTTCTTCTATGCAGACTAATGATGATTCCAAGAATCAAAGGCTAAGCAATAAAGAGTTGTTGCTTCAAAACATAGACTATGCAATGAATCTATTCCTCCTCTACCTTTTGACATTATCCATTGTTCCCGGGTTTTTATATGAGAACACGGGACAACACGGACTAGGCACATGGTACGCGCTTGTTCTAATAGCGATGTACAACTGTTGGGATTTGGTTGGAAGGTATACACCGCTGGTGAAATGGCTCAAAATTGAGAATAGAAAAGGACTCACAATTGCCGTTTTGTTGCGTTTTTTCCTCATTCCGGCATTCTACTTCACTGCAAAATATGGTGATCAAGGATGGATGATTATGCTCATTTCTATTTTGGGACTGACTAATGGACATCTCAGTGTTTGCATTCTCACTATAGCTCCTAAAGGCTACAAGGTAACCTAACTTAACCTTTCCTAAAATAGAGATTGTTTATTTTCGTATAAGCAAACAAGACACTTTCATTGTTTGATAAGAAAACTTATTTTTTGTTTGAACCTTTATAAAAATTAATATTTATAAAATGAGGTTCCTCTTTTCTCCTTCTTGCGTTTTACGTTTGCATTTATATTTACTTATACAGTTACGAATTGTTTTGAGAAAAAGGTCCTAGAATGGTGGGTTTTTATTCAAAAATAAACACACTTATCCAATAAAGATGCAAAAGTTTTATGTTCTTTGCGACAAAATTAAAAGTTGTATTTTCTGAAAACTATATACGCTAGCACAATGTTTTTAAATACAAACACAATTATAAACAATCAACCTCTACATATTTGTTCTGATTTTGTTGTGGTGTGTGTTTTTGTGAAGGGTCCGGAGCAGAATGCGTTAGGGAATTTACTGGTAATGTTTCTGTTAGGAGGAGTATTTGCCGGAGTTGCCTTGGATTGGTTATGGCTTATTGGTAAGAAGAATGTCTTTTGAGTTATGAACAAGATTCTTGATCACATAAAAATAAACTAAATTATGAGCATTTCCATGTAACTGGAGATTATTATTATTATTTTGTCATTCCGCTCAAAAATCAATTTATATCCTGTAACTTGTAAGTGTCTTAAGTCGATCATGTTTTAAGTCTGTTTCTTCACCCGCAAGAGTATACTTATTGTGTTTCGGTAGCAGTACTACGAGGTCGAACTAAATTAAGGACCAAAAGTACATGTTGGGATCCTAGACCCTGGAAAACTAAAACCCTAATATTCAATTTGAAAACTACTCATAAATAGTAAAAAATATATATATATATATGATGAAAAACATCATTGAACTGGAATGAATTATTAAACTAGAGGGTTCAGTCTTATTATAAATTTTATTAATACTTGTGAGTCTTATTTTAACATTTTAGCATTTAACACGATCGAGTCTTATTCTAAAATTCTAATACGTCAAACCTTGAAGTTTTGCACTAATACTTGTGACTGTTTCTTTGAGATTGTGTTTTTATTTAGAGTAATTGCACTAAATGACCTTAAAAATTGATTAAATTAGGTGAATGACTATATATATTAATTTGTAAAAATCACAGGAATGTGTGTTAATTATATATAGCACATAATTTTGAAAGTAGGGGGAATAGTACACATTCGATGTGTTTTGACGAACAAGGCATTATTATAATCCCATGTTTAGTCATAGACTCATAATTATAAATTTATAACCTGATTTAAAGTCGTAACAGACATCAAGCAAGATGTATGAAGAAGACCTTTTTTTTTGTTCGACTCAACATGAAAATAAATAAATGTGTAGTAGTCGTTTTGTATTCTGTACGTAATTATTAATTTGAGTGAGAGTGATATGTGAACAACTGTTCTGGTTCTGGTAACATTGTCCTAATTAACTGTTCTTTTTTTTCGTTTTGATTGATTTCTAAGGTTTTCTGGAAACTTAACTAAACTTGCTATATAAATGTCTATTATATTAGGATAATTTTAAAAACATTTGTGAAGTGAAATAATATTTACGCTTTTTGTAAAACAAACTAGTGAACACAACACCATTATTTGTCAAAGGTCATCAATCTCTGTACGAATCTGCTCTAGTTGTTGTGTAACATTCCCTTTTGAGGAGAGTACAAAAGGGAATTTGTATTTATGATCCTAGAGATTTGCTTCGAATTCACTAAAGTAGGTAGAGCAACTTAAGGTTGGTGTCCTTAAAAGCCATAAAAAAAGGGACTAAACATATTACGACGTCGACGAAGTAGAGATGATCTCGTGTAGTACACACAAAGTTGGTGTTTCGCTGTAGTACACAAGAACACCGATCATTAGTACATTACACAAACTTGGATTATTCTAAATTCTGATTAAGAATCGTGTAACAATGTTTTTTATTCACACAAAATCTAAAGACATACTTATAAGTTCATTTGTTATAAGTCTTTTTTTTTTTTTTTTTTTTTTTTTTTNCTCATTCGTTATAAGTTTATAAACAAAATTAAATTTGGAACCTCAAAATCAGAGTACTATTCTAGTACGGTTTGTAAATAGTACACAGTAGTACAAACAAACATTGTACTGCTTTTAAACCAACACAAAGCATTGTAATGTCTTATAAAAATTATGTTTCTGTTCATTTCCAATGTGATCGGAAAGGCATGCAAGAAGATATATATTATTTTCCTGGGTTTGAACGAACATCATTGAGTGCAGCGTTGATGTGATTTCGTTTTATCTTTCTTTCATTCTATTATTGAATGGATTGTATTAAAGCAATTTACACCAGCGTTGCGCTCAATTATGTTTTTCTATTTTCAGGAAACACTTACAAAGTCATAAGGTATCTACTATGATCATCTCTTTCATGAGTTAAACCTTTTTATACATCTTCTACTTAGTTATATAATCTATAAAAACTACTATTACAAGCTTATATGATATAGTAGTAGTTAATATTTCAGTTAAAAACTAAATCCTTAATTAAGCAGGTACGTGATTAAGGTTTGTTATTCATTAGTTATTCCAGCTTTATACCTTGTAAATCAAAAGGCATTCTTCTTACCAATAATCCATAACCAATCCAAAGCGACTCCTGCGAATATCCCTCCTAACAGAAACATCGCCAGCAAGTTCCCTAACGCATTCTGCTCCGGACCCTTCACAAAAAAATCAAAACCCAAATTTTGTTTTTGTTACAAAACTAGAACAAATGTTAAGATTACTTGTCCTTAAAGCAAAGATTGTATTTGTTTATAATGTTAGATTACTTGTCCTAATCGCAAAGATTGTATTTGTTTATATTTGCGTTTAAATAATCAAAATCTTAAAATCTCTACTTAGGAAAAGGGTTGATATAGATTACCTTGTAGCCTTTAGGAGCTATAGTCATAATGCAAACAGTGAGATGTCCATTAGTCAATCCCAAAACAGAAACAAGCATAATCATCCATCCTTGATCACCATATTTTGCGGTGAAGTAGAACGCCGGAATGAGGAAATAACGAGATAAAACTGCGAAGTTGATCGCTTTTCTATTCTCAATCTTGAGACATTTCACCAGCGGCGTGTACCTCCCAACCAGATCCCAACAGTTGTACATTGCTACCAGGACAAGCGCGTACCAATCGCCTAGCCTATGTTTTCCAGTGTTCTCATATAAGAACCCGGGGAAAATGGATAATGTACATACGTAGGTGAGGAACAGACTCACTGCATAATCTATGTTTTGAAGCAACAGCTTTTTGTTGCTTAGCCTTTGATTCTTGGAATCATCATCATCAGTCTGCATGGAATCAAGAAGCCAATTAAGGCTGTTTAGGACTTAGGAGTGAAGAATATTTAAAAAAAAACGAAACAAAATTAAGAAAGATAAGATTCTCTGAAGTTACCAAATCTGATGGATTTTGGATACCAGCAGCAGCAAGATCAGCAGAAACAGTTTTGGAACCTTCAGAAGCAGCTTTTCTCCGGTAATACTTAACAATGGGGAATTTTGGGAACACATAGGCGTATAACATCACACAGAGTAACACTATGACTGTTGCGATTGCTAAGAATATCACTTCAGAATGAAATAAAAACAAACAAACTTATTAAACACTTTGATGATTGGAGTTAGTTTCTATCGGTTTTCAAAATTTTAAACTCACTTGCTCCTTTTCGTAGACCGTCGTTTGATTTCTCGAAAGCTGCTTTAGCCATTAGCCTTAGCGCTGATGTTAGCGCACCAGCTACAGCCATACCCCCCATGAATGACTACAAAGAAAGCAAGAAGATGTATATCATGCATGTAAACTTCGGTCAGTCTAAACCGAGATTTTTGAGTATGCTAAAATGTATAAATAAACCTGAACTAATTCAGGACACATCAATGATAAATCACCGATCATTCCTCCGTGAACGGTAGCATCCGCAAAGCCAAAAGAAGCAACGACTGCGCATAAACATATATATGGTCCGACTCCACCACGTCCTTTTGTTGTCAAATCCAACTGTTTTTTTTTTTTTTTTTTTTAAAGATTCTTGAGTCCATAATAAAAACTCAATTCCATAAGAAAGATTAATGTTACTATAAGACTTTTAAATTAAACTTACGACTATGAGCAAGAATGTGGATATTGTGAATAGGATGTAACCGGTCATGATACGTTTTCGAGTACTTATTTTCGATTCATGGTATGTGAAGGTCATGATTGTTGCAAACCCAATTGGTTGGTATACAAGTGTTAGTACCCTTGAAGGATGATAATCCTACAGAAAACATATATATTTTTAACTTAAAATATATAAAATTGATACCTTAAATTTAAAAACCAATTTCGAATCTGAGAATTAACCAAAACAAAACCAAAAACGAACCGGAAAAACTTGGTAGTAGTAATCAGCGATAGTGAGCATACTGTTCCAAGAAACGAGAGATCCGATTCCAAGAATACAACAAACAACCATTGCTTTATACTTCCCCTGTTTTTTTTTTTGAATTCATATATAAAACAAACTTATAAAACGATGAAAGATTTGATCTGTGTTTTGGGTTTTGTGGATACTTACCTGAAGATTCTCAGGAGTTTGATCCACCATAGTTACGGAGAGTTTATAATAAAGTAGCCCTGTTTCAGAATTCAAGAATTGGATCGATCATTACGATGTTTATACTATTTTTTATTTTTTCGGGAACAAAAGCTATGGGTACTTACTTGGACTTTAGCACACGAGGGTTTTGTGGAGTGGAGTCAACGAGTTTATTAAATTAATTACGAGCAGAACAAGATCATACAACATGCAGATGATTTAGTGAGTAAGATAACTACAGATTTTTAAGATTTGACGACAAATTTGAGAAGATAGAGAATAATAAGACTCCAAAGGTTGGCATACCCCAATTAATACCTAGGGATGTCAAATGGACTGTCTAGTTCCAAATGGATATGTCTAAATGGACATTTGTTTTATTAGACATTGATGGTCAAAATCAAAATAAAACCAAATATGACTAAACTAAATAAAATTATGACCAATTGGTCTGTCAGGAGAGTCCAATACATGAACACAATTACATAAAAAGTTGCATTACTAAACAATTTATAAGCTGAAACATGACACACTGAAAAAAATCCGTTTATAATAATAATAAAAAAAAATCTTTCAAAAAGAAAAAAAAACTCCTCTAAAACCGTAAAACAAACTATGATTCGAATTCTCGTTATGAAGTATTGAAGTTTTGAAGTTTTGTATGATTTTTAAAACACTTATAAATTGTAGTGTTTATTCAGTGTTTCATGATTTAACTAATTTGTACTGTTTATTCGTATTTTTTAAATACAATGTATAATGACTAATGATTCATTTTGTACCATTTTTTTTTAACCATTTGACCTTTTCAATTATATATCTACACGTAGAAATTATTTTTTTCTTAGAAGAAATTTAATTCCATAAATTCTTATTCCACTATTTTTTGTAAGAAACGCTTTAAAAAACCTGAAACTCAAAACAATAAAACGCAGGAAAAAAAAGGATTATGGATATTTTACCAGGTTTTTGAGATCTATAAGGTAGTGTGTCTCCAGAACTGCGAAGTACTCTTGCTACTGAAAAATGGGAGATTAGGGCTACGGGCTACCGAGGCGAGTAACTCTTAAGCAACCTGGAAGATATGAGTCATCTCAAAGACAACTTTTTAAATCAAAATATTTGATCAAGTTAGAAAGAAAAAAAAATGCAATTATTATCTCATCTATGTTATGTTCGTAGCCGACATGAATCATGCGAGCAGCATTTCATGTTGCTGCGCATCTCTGATCAGCTTTACCATATATTGACGCTGGAAACTTTCATAGAAGGGTTCAAACTTTCTTACAGTACAAGGATCATCAAGATCAAGTCACGTGGCACGCGCATCTTCATGACTTTAAAATCCGCATAAGGCGTATCAGGAATCAACATGACAACATCAACACTGATGTTGTATGTCGTAAACAAGTTCTTATGTGGAAAAGAAGACAGGTTCCTGCCGCTTTGTCCTCTGCATATATCACATGGCATTGACCATCCAACTGAAATGATAGTAAAAAACAAACCAAGGAGGTGAATTGTTTGTTACTATCAAGATGATATTCTCTAAAACCACCTAACTTACTTACTGGGTGACAAATGTATCTTACTGTTTTGTAGTATGCAACAAAAGCAGAGAACTTTCAAGCATTAACAGACCTCCATCCCGTAGAGTATGTATCTCTTATACAACCACTGAAGAAATAGAACATCTCGTCACAAGATAACAAACTCTTAATGACATTTAAATATAAAGAGGGAGAGCGGTGTACCATAAAGACCTCTCTGTCCTGACCCGCATAAACATGCTACTTGATGCAAATTGAAATCTGAAAGCAGGGGAGACATTTCTCTTCATAATTGTACTCAGTTGATCTTGGAGATATACTACAGCAATGAGCTGATATAAGACTTCTTGGTTTCGTCTTCTCCCATGTACTGGGGAACCTCCAGCTTGGGTATTGATGTTCTAGCAAAACTTGGAAAAAGACGAAATTAATAATTGGCAGTGAAAGGATATCCACGCTTTTTATAAAACTAACGAGTGAATACAACAGACCTTTCACTCAACTGATTATATTGATGGTGTCTCTACTTGTTGGACTAACTCTTTCTTTACCTGTAAGAAGTGGAGATCATAATCACTATACTGAAGACTAGATAATGTTTGACACATGGGAAATAGATTAACTTCATCAGTAAGAAACCAACATCTGGGATACAAAAAGAAAAGATTGTATCCATTTATGTGGTCATAATCAAAATTTGATTTTACAATCTTTAATCTCTTCTATGACACGTTATGATCCCAGCAGAGAATCTCACTCACCACCACATCAAAAGCAAGCTATCGGAGTATCGGGCTTTATATTCTATTTTTACCTTATAGACATGTCACCAACTTTTTCCAGTGTAACTAAGATGCTTCCATAACGCTCCCAATGTCAGCTGGTATTCATGGCTGCGTGAGATAAACATATGTAATTCACCCATAAGATAATAACTATGGAAAAGGTGTAATTACTAATATCTGGAAACTTGAGCAATGTCCACAAAAAGTGATCCATGCAGACCTGAGACCCCATGAACCTGAACAAGACTCAGAAGTGCATAAAACAGAGACAAACAAAGTCAATAGCACAAAAGTGACAATCCGACTAGGATTGTAAACCAAAGATAAGGTTATCTACTGATATAATTCGACTTTCACAAAACATATTAAGACAATTGTTTAACTCAATCACGATAGACTAAACAATGCATCTTCATCCCGTGTCAGAAAAAAAAATCAACAAAAAATTAATGTAAAGAAAAATAAAGAGGATGAGTTACCCTATGCTCCATTCCAGTTATAAGAACTTTCTTGGTACCTTTAAAGAAAAAAATAATCCACACACGGATTGACAATATAAAACATTTGATTCTGTACACTCTAATCCTTACATATCTCTCTAATAGTATGGAAGATCAAATGCTTTCTTCACATATCCAAATGTGAAACACAATCATCTATAACCTAAAATGGTAAAACAAATAAAAACAAAATCTTATTAGTCTAAAATTGGATTAAAAAAAATGGATAACATAAACCCATACTCAATCAGCATAATCTCATATTCTAATATAGGAATTAGAGAAGATATACTGCAGTGAGCTGATATAGTACTTAGTGGTGTTGTATTCTCAGAGTCCCCTATACTGCAAACCCTCAGCTTAGGGTATTGATGTTTCATCAAAACCTGGAAAAAGACGTATTAATAACTGACACTAAAAGAATATCTACACTTTATGCAAAACGTACAAGTGAATGATAACAAATATTTAAATCTACTGATTTATGTTGGTAGTGTCTCTTTCCTGGTTGATTTTTCTTCTCCAACCATTCTTCGAGGATCCTCTATCTCAGTATGAGTATTCTCTAGTTGGTTTGCTACGTTGAATACCTCTTTCTTTAGCTATAAGAAATAGGATAGATCATAACTCAAACCTGTGAGTTCATGGTACAACCTAAGATCTTAACATAGTGATCGGATTATATTGAGCTACCCTTTCAACCTCGAGGTCCTTCTCCATTGGTAATGCAGATATCACCTAAACAGGCTTCTCAACTCACTTTCCAGTTTGGCCAACTCTGTCTCCTAGTACTTTACCAAATTTTTATCAGTATATTAAAGAAAAACGTAAAGGAAATGAGGAAAACTAGTTTCAAATCTAAGCCAAAACTTCCATTAAGTAATTTTTTCAAACGAGACAACCATTGACAAGCTCCGTAACACATGATTAATTTTCAAAATAATCTTGAACCAGTTTACCATGTTAGATTGAAATTCCTTTATCTTTTTAAGATTGTTCAGCTCCACCGTAAGCGTCTCTAGTTCCTCCCCCTTCAGCTAATCCTATGTCTTTTCCTTTTTAATATTGATCTTGTCCAACATGGCCTGCATCTTCATCAGATCTTGATTAAGACCAGCAAATATAATGGTACATTAGCAAGTACTTCTCACCTGAGGAAAACTCAACTAATTTTACCTTTTGCAGAGTCAACAAGAAAGAGTCAAACTTCAGATCACCAACAGAAGAAAAGTGGAACAATATCATGCAACGCATAAAACGGGTGAAAGGTATCAGCGCCACCCTAAACAGATTCTTCCTGCTTGTGAAATGTCATCGGAACATCATTAATTCAGAAGATGGTGGTAAAAGTGCTGTATATAACATTGCTCTAAACAGTCAAGTAACAAATTTAGGATATACACAGGGAGATGTAAGTAACTTACATGACGCATATAAACAGGTTTATCTTCTTCTACCTATTCTTCAGTATACGAATTTTGTAAATTCTCCTGAAAACGTAAACCATATTAGTAATGAGAAGAAGCACCTCAAAATGTTGCATTGAATACACAAATATATATAAATAAGATTTATGAAATCAAATTATTGGTAACTATATAAAAATGCGTTTACAAATCCTAACCTTGTCGAAGCAGGCAAAAACACATCAATTCACTGAATCAACCAGAGAATAATCAAATAAAGAATTGATTGCAAAGACACAGTGGGTGTAATTATTACAAGACATGTTTTCAAGGTACGTTCCAATTAGAAGCACTAGTGTTGTTATTGTGATGAAAACTACATATATACTAGACACTTACAACTTGGCTTGATCGGAGGCTCAAATTTATCAAACTTGGCTTGGCTTCAAACTTATCAACCTGTAAAAACCGTCAAACAACTCTATGGAAAATATGTTTGTTTTTGTTCTTAAGCATATGAAGACAAGTGAAACATGGGGGACAAAAGGATAATCACAAACCTGGTCTGAGAGCATTCATACGAATTCACAAAGCTTTCTATCTCTTATCACCTGATCATAATTGGTAAATGAGCCTATCACAAAAAGTAGACCGAATGAGGGCATTTCAAAGAGCAGATCACACACAAAATCGTAGGTCTCAAATGGAAAAAAATAGTACGTAATCACCTAAAGAGTGACTTTTTAAAGAGTTTGGCAGGTAACGCTACAGCCAGGGAGTTTTTTTAGATAATCTCATATTCCCTGCTACAAGTTAGATTTCAGTTGATAAAGGATTTTATCAGAAAAGCTTCCGAAAACTTGATACTCAAAAACAGAGAACGCAAGAAAAGAAGTATACGAGACTTTACTATGTTATTGAGGTCTTTAGATAGTCATGTGATATGTCTCCAGAACTGCAGTGTATTCTTGCCAATGAAAAATTGGAGTTCAGGGCAATCAAATAGAAAAGCTTGATAACATATATAAGAAAGAAAAATTATATGTATCTTATCAAGAATCATTCTCATACCATATAAGAATCACATTGCTTTTACCATTCAACTGAAATGACAATGAAAACTAACCAAGGAGGTGAGTTTCTCAAAAACTATCTCTTTTGCGTGACAAATGATGTTTTTATTTTGCAGCAAGAACCAAAAGTAGAAAACAAAAGAGTTTAAACTGGAGTACCTTTAGCGAAATTTGCCCCTTCTCAGTGTTGATCTTTACTTCGTTTTAATTCTCCATACATCACCACAATTGTTACTATGCAGGTGATATTCTCTGAAACCACCTAACTGCGTGACACATGTATCTTACTGTTTTGTAGTATGGAAAAAAGCAGAGAACTTTTAAGCACTAATAGACCTTCATCCTGTAGAGTGTGTATCTCTGATCATGAACAAAAATTAACTCCTCCAAAATTATACAGTCTCATCTGTAAGTGGCAACAAACAGAGACAGAGATGACACTATTTGAAAAGAATTAAGAAAACACACCTTTAATTTGTTAGTAGAACAGTGAGCGGCAATCTTTGTATCTCTTAGGACCTGATACATAACTTATAACAACAAAGCCGTTTGTTAACTAATGAACCGTATATTACTTCTACTCATATATGTACTTCAAAGAGGCATAACTTTCTCTATCACCTTTATAAAATGTCACAAGTTCTCGTTTTCTCATCACAAGATAATAAATGAGCATGTTCATAGACGGCATAGAAGGCATTTCAAAGAGCAAACACACATAATCTCTGATCAGTTTTACCATATAATGACGCAGGAATCCTTACTTTTGAGAAACTTTTATGGAAGGGTTCGACCTTTCTTAAAGCAGAAGGATCATCAAGATAAGGTTTGGCTATATGTTCACCAGCCTGTCAAGATAACAATGGATGGGTTAGTCAATTTCTACAAAACTTAGGAAACGGAATTTTTGATTAGCAACAGAGAAAATTATCACCTTCATTGAAGTGAATAACTCTTGAGGTGAAAGAAAGTGGCACGCATCTTCATAGCCTCAACTTCCGCATAAGGCGTCTCAGCATCAATACAATACTGCTGTTGCATGTAGTGAACAAGTTCTTCTGTCAAAGAGAAGACATGTTCCAGCCGCTTTGTCCTCCAAATATATCACATGACATTTACCATCCAAGGTGGTGATATTCTAAAAATTTTAACGGCGTGAGATATGTATTTTTCTGTTCTGTAGCATAGAACAAAAGCAGAGAGACTTCATTTAGCAACAGACCTCCATCATGGTAAACAACTTCATCATCATTATCACCACCACATGAAAAGAGCATAACAAACCAGCTAGAGATCAATCCAAGTATATTATTTGCACATATATATAACTAAACTTTGATACTAGATGCCTAACCGTATATTTACTTCCTGCAGTATTCAAAGACACACTTGGGGATGCACAAGAGGTATACGTTGAAATTGACAGAGAGAAAAAGAAAGCCAAAAATCAGTTACTAAAGACAATAAAATAGGCTAACACTACAAGCAAGACAAGATCCATCCAGTAATACAAAGAGAAAAAGCGTACCCGAAACAAATGGAAACACAAACACTTGGATCTTACTCACGACTACGAACCAGCTGCTGACAAAAAAATGGGAAAAGAACAAATAATCATAATCAGCACAAAGTTTTGTGACAAACAAGAGAAAGTTTTAATTGAAAAAAAAATTGTTTTGTTACTTATCTCCTTGGTTACTTATCTCCAGGGCTTAGTGGTTTTGTGTTCTCCCATCTACTGGGAAACCTCAAGCTTGAGTATTGATGTTCTAGCAAAACTTGGAAAAGGTCGAAATTAATAAATGGCAGTGAAAGGATATCCATGCTTTCTGTAAAACTAACAAGTGAATATAAACAGACCTTTAACTCTACTGATTATATTGATGGTGTCTCTTCTTCATTTTGTTTTTCATCTCCAACTTTTCGTCAAAGATCCTCAATCTCGTACAAGCTCTACTTGTTGGACTAGCTTTCTTTACCTGTAAGAAGTGGAGATCAGAACTCAAACCTCCGCCATCCTTTCAATTAAGAGTCACTATACTGAAGACCAGATAATGTCTGACACATGGGAAATATATAAACTTCATCAGTTAGAAACCAACATCTGGGATACAAAAAGAAAATATTGTCTTCATCTAACAATTATTTACTAATCTGAGTATGTGGTCATAATCAAAATTTGATTTTTTACAATCTTTAATCTCACTCACCACCACATCAAAAGCAAGCTATCATAAGACTCCCATAGTCAGCTGGTATTCATGGCTGCATGAGATAAACATATGTAATTCACCCATAAGATAATAACTATGGAAAAAATATTTGTAATTACTAATATCTGGAAACATGAGCAGTGTCCACAAAAAGTGATCTATGCAGACCTCATGAACAGAAGTGCAGAAAACAGAGACAAACTAAGTCAATAGCAAAGTAACAATCCGAATAGGAGTGTAAACCAAAGATAAGGTTATCTACTGATAAAATTCAACTTTCACAAAACATATTAAGAAAATTGATTTACTCAATCATGATAGACTAAACAATGCATCTTCATCCCGTGTCAGAAAACAAATCAACAAAAAATTAATGTAAAATAAAGTAAAGAGCATGAGTACCCCTATGTTCTATTCCAGATATAAGCACTTTCTTGATATCTTTAAAGAAAAATAAATAATCCACAGACGGATTGACAATATAAAACATTTGATTATATACACTCTAATCCTTACATATCTCTCTAATAATATGATCAGATGTTTTCTTCACATATCCAAGTGTGCAACACGTCTTTTTAAAGTGGATGCGCTGACTACATTTTCTAGCATGCTCCAAAAGTTAGAGAGCTTGTAGTGTCAATTATTTCAAACAAACACAATCATCTATCACCTAAAATGGTAAAACAAATAAAAACAAAATCTTATCAGTTTGAAATTGGATAAAATAGACCAAGAAACAAATCAGCATAATCTCAACCCACTTTCCAGTTTGGCCAACTCCCTCTGCAATTACTTTACCAAACTTTTATCAGTATATTAAGGACAAACGTAAAGGAAATGAGGAAAACTAGTTTAAAATCTAAGCCGAAACTTCCATCAAGTAATTTGTTCAAACAAGACAACAACCATTGACAAACTCTGTAACACATGATTAATTTTCAAAATAATCTTGAACCAGTTTACCATGTTAGGTTGGAATTCCTTTATCTTTTTAAGATTGGTCAGCTCCACCTTAAGCGTCTCTAGTTCCTCCCCCTTCAGTTAATCCTCTGTCTTTTCCTTTTTAATATTCATCTTGTCCAACTTGGCCTGCATCTTCATCAGATCTTGGTTCAGACCAGCGAAAATAATAATACGTAATCAAGTACTTCTCACCTGAGGAAAACTCAATTAACTTTCCCTTTAGCAGAGTCAACAAGAAAGAGTCAAACTTCAGATCACCAACAGAAAAAAAGCAGAACACTACAAAGCAACTGATAGGAAAGTGGAACAATATATCATGCAACGCATAAAATGGGTGAAAGGTATCAGCACCACCCTAAACATCATTCTTTCTGCTTGTGAAAGTAACACTGCTGCATATACCATTGATCTAAACAGTCAAGTGACAAAAATAGGATATACACTGGGAGATATAAGTAACTTACATGATGCATATGAACAGGTTTATGCTTCTTCTACCTAGCATCATTCCATAGAACTTCAGTAACAAGGCCAAAAAGAATGACTAACTGATCCCTGGCTTTTTCTTTAGTATACTACTTTCGTAAATTCTCCTGAAAACGTAGACCATATCAGTAATGAGAAGAAGCACCTCAAAATGTTGCATTGAATACACAAATGTATATAAAAAAGATTTATGAAAATAAATTACTGGTAACTATATAAAAATGCGTTTACAAATCCTAACCTTGTGGAAGCAGGCAAACACATCAATTCACTGAATCAACTAGAGAATAATCAAATACAGAATTGATTGCAAAGACACAGTGGATGCTTTTATTACAAGATATTTTTTCGAGGTACATGCCAATTAGAAGCACTAGTGTTGCTATTGTGATGAAAGATGACACTTACAACTTGGCTTGATCGGAGGCTTGAATTTATCAAACCTGTAAAAACCGTCGAACAACTCTATGGAAAATATGTTTGTTTTTGTTCTTAAGCATATGAAGACAAGTGAAACATGGTGACAGAAGGATAATCACAAACCTGGTCTGAGAGCATTCATAAGAATTCACAAACCTTTCTCTTTCTTATCACCTGATCATAGTTGATAAATGAGCCTATTACAAAAAGTGGACCGACAAGAAGGCATTTCAGAGCAGACACACAGAATTGTAGGTCTCAAATGGAAGAAATAGTACGTAATCACCTAAATAATGACTTTTTAAAGAGTTTTGCAGGTAACGATACAGCCATGGAGTTTTTTAGAGAATCACATATTCCCTAATACAAGTTAGATTTCAGCTGATAAAGGATTTTATAAGAAAAGCTTCTATAAACTGATACTCAAAAACAGAGAACGCAAGAAAAGAAGAGGGATTACAAATAGTATACGAGACTTTACTATGTTATTGAGGTTTTTAGATAGTCATGTGACATGTCCCCAGAACTGCAAAGTATTCTTGCCAATGAAAAATGGGAGTTCAGGGCAATCAAATAGAAAAGCTTGATAACATATACATATAAGAAAGAAAAATTATTTGTACCTCATCAAGAATCATTCTCATACCATGCAAGAATCACATTGCTTTTACCATTCAACTGAAAGGATAATGAAAACTAACCAAGGAAGTGAGATTCTCAAAAACCATCTCTTTCCGTGACAAATGAAGTTTTTTTTTTTGCAGCAAGAACCAAAAGCAGAAAACAAAAGAGTTTAAATTGGAGTACCTTTGGCGAAATTTGCCCCCTCTCAGTGTTGATCTTTACTTCGTATTAATTCTCCTTACATCCCCACAATTGTTACTATGCCGGTGATATTCTCTAAGACTACCTAACTGCGTGACACTTGTATTTGTAGTACGGAAAAAAGCAGGGAACTTTTAAGCACTAATAGACCTTCACCATGTAGAGTGTGTATCTCTGATCATGAACAAAAAAACTCCTGCAAAATTATACAGCCTCATCTGTAAGTGGCAACAAACAGAGACAGAGATGACATTATTTGAAATAGAATTAAGAAGATAGATATTTAATTTGTTAGTAGAACAGAGAGCGGCAATCTTTGTATCTCTTAGGACCTGATAACTTGTAACAACAAAGCTGTTTGTTAACTATTGAACCGTATATTACTTCTACTCATATATGTACTTCAAAGAAGCATAACTTTCTTTATCACCTTTTTAAAACGCCATAACCGTATTTTACCTTTAGCAGAGTCAACAAGAAAGAGTCAAACTTCAGAATCACCAACAGAAGAAAAGCAGAACACTTCAAAGCAACTGACAGGAAAGTGGAACAATATCATGCAACGCATAAAACGGGTGAAAGGTATCAGCACCACCCTAAACAGATTCTTCCTGCTTGTGAAATGTCAACGAAACATCATTAATTCAGAATATGGTAACACTGCTGCATATAACATTGCTCTAAAGAGTCAAGTAACAAATATAAGATATACATTGGGAGATGTAAGTAACTTACATGACGCATATGAACAGGTTTATAATTCTTCTACCTAGCATCATTCCATAGAACTTCAATATCACGAACATAAGGAATGACTAAATGACCCTGGCTTTTTCTTTAGTATACTACTTTTGTAAATTCTCCTGAAAACGTAGACCAAATCAGTAATGAGAAGAAGCACCTCAAAATGTTGCATTGAATACACAAATGTATATAAACAAGATTTATGAATCAAATTATTGGTTAATATATAAAATGCGTTTACAAATCCTAACCCATCGAAGCAAGCAAACACATCAATTCTGAATTCACTGAATCAACCAGAGAATAATCAAATAAAGAATTAATTGCAAAGACACAGTGGATTTAATTATTACAAGACATTTTTTCAAGGTACATGCCAATTAGAAGCACTAGAGTTGTTATTGTGATGAAAAAAAAACTTATATACCAGACACTTACAACTTGGCTTCAAACCTATCAACTGAAAAAAATCGTCGAACAAGTCTATGGAAATAATGTTAGTTTTTGTTTTAAGCATATGATCAAGGCAAGAAAAACATGGTGACAGAAGGATAATCACAAACCTGTTCTGAGAGCATTCATACGAATTCAAAAAGCTACCTCTCGCTCTCTTATCACCTGATCATAATTGATAAATGAGCCTATCACAAAAAGTGGACCGAAAAGAAGGCATTTCAAAGAGCAGACACACAGAATCGTAGGTCTCAAATGGAAGAAGTAGTACGTAATCACCTAAAGAGTGAATTTTTAAAGAGTTTTGCAGGTAACGCTACAGCCAGGGAGTGTTTTTAAGAGAATCCCATATTCCCTATAGTTAGATTTCATCTGATAAAAGGTTTTATAAGAAAAGCTTCCGAAAACTTGATACATAAAAACAGAGAACACAGGAAAGGAAGAGGGATTGCAAATAAGTATAAGAGGCATTACTATGCTATTGATGTCTTTAGATGACTAGTCATGTCTCCAGAACTGCAAAGTATTATTGCCAATGAAAAATGGGAGTTCAGGGCAATTAAGTAAGTGTTGAACAGTCTCAGCATTTAATATTCTAATAGAAAAGCTTGATAACATAAAGAAAGAAAAATAAAGTGTACCTCATTAAGCTTGAACAGTCTCAGCATTTAATGTTGTAGCACCTGATATGATTTACCAGAAATTTCAGTTGAAAGTCCTTAGCCCTTATCTTGGGAAGCTTCCATGGAAAGGTTTGACCTTTCTTACAGCAGAAGGATCATCAAGATCAAGCTTAAATAAATGTTCACAAACCTGACAAGATAATAAAGGATGGACTTACAAAACTGTAGAAACCCAATTTTTGATTTGCAATAATAGAGCGGTCTACGAGTTTACGAGTGTTTACCATGTTCTTGAGATAGGTAGTCGTGTCACTATAACTGCGAAGTACTCTTGCCACTGAAAAACCGGAGTTTAGGGCTACCGAGGCGAGTAAGTAACTCTTAAACAACCTGGAAGATATCATTCATCTCAAAGTCAACTTTTCTGATCGAAAAATTTGAACAAGTTACAGAAAGAAAAAATTGTGATTATCTCATCTATGTTATGTTCATAGCCTGTCAAGAAAATAATGGATGGGTTAAACTTCTACAAAACGTAGGAAAGTAATTTTTGATTAGCAACGCAGCGATTTTTCACTTTCATGACTTGTCTTTCAGGAGTTTTGAAATGGAAAACTCTTGAGACAGGTGAAAGAAAGTGGCATAGCGCATCTTCATGACCTCTGCATAAGGCGTATCAGCATCAACACTGTTATTTTCTGGAGTAAAAAAGTTCCTGCCGCTTTGTCCTCTGCATATATCCCATGACATTGACCATCCAAATGAAATGATAGAAAATCCAACCAAAGAGGTGAATTGTTGTTACTATGCAGGTGATATTCTATAAAACCATCTAACAGCATGACACTTGTCTTACAGTTTTGTAGTATGGAACAAAAGCAGAGAACTTTCAAGCACTAATAGACCTCTATCCTGTAGAGTGTGTATATCTGATCATAAACAAAAATAACTCCTGCAAAAATATACAGCCTCATCTGTAAGTGGCAACAAACAGAGACAGAGATGACATTATTTGAAATAGAATTAAGAAGATACACCTTTAATTTGTTAATAGAACAGTGAGCGGCAATCTTTGTATCTCTTAGGACCTGATAACTTGTAACAACAAAGCTGTTTGTTAACTATTGAACCGTATATTACTTCTACTCATATATGTACTTCAAAGAGGCATAACTTTCTCTATCACCTATATAAAACGTCACAAGTTCTCGTTTTCTCATCACAAGATAATAAATGAGCATGTCATCGTGGATGGCATAGAAGGCATTTCAAAGAGCAAACACACGTAATCTCTGATCAGTTTTACCATATAATGACGTTGGAATCCCTAATCTTGAGAAACTTCCATGGAAGGGTTCGACTTTTCTTACAGCAGAAGGATCATCAAGATAAGGCTTGGATATATGTTCACCAGCCTGTCAAGAAAACAATGGATGATTAGTCAATTTCTAAAAAACGTAGGAAACGGAATTTTGTTTAGCAACAAAGAAAATTTTCACCTTCATGGACATGGTTGTCCTTCATAAGCTTGAGGTGAAAGAAAGTGGCACGCATCTTCATAGCCTCAACTTCCGCATAAGGCGTCTCAGCATCAATACTGCTGTTGCATGTAGTGAACAAGTTCTTCTGTCAAAGAGAAGACATGTCCCAGCCGCTTTGTCCTCCAAATATATCACATGACATTTACCATCCAAGGTGGTGATATTCTAAAAATTTGGTTACTATGCAGGTGGGATTCTTTACAATACCATTTTAACGGCGTGAGATATGTATCTTTCTGTTCGGTAGCATGGAACAAAAGCAGAGAGCCTTCATGTATCAACAGACCTCCATCATGGTCAACAGCTTCATCATCATTATCACCACCACATGAAAAGAGCATAACAAACCAGTTAGAGATCAATCCAAGTATATTATTTGGAACATATATATATATATAACTAAACTTTGATACTAGATGCCTAACCGTATATTTTACTTCCTGCAGTATTCAAAGATACACTTGGGGATGCACAAGAGGTATATGTTGAAATTGACAGAGAGAAAAAGTAAGCCACAAATCAATTACTAAATACAATAAAAATAGGCTAACACCACAAGCAAGACAGGGTCCATACTCACGAGTCACGACTACGAATTAGGCCAATCAGCTGCTGAAAAAAACTGGGAAAACAACGAATAATCATAATCAAAATCAAGTTTTGTGACAAACAAGAGATATAAAGTTTTAATTGAAAAAAAAAAAAAAAAAAAAAAAGTTGGTTTGTTACTTATCTCCTTGGTTACTTGATTCAGCGAATTCAAGATTTCAACAAAGTAACTCTCATCCTCTGAAGATCATCATTAACACTCAAATTCGAACCAATAGCATCTTCGTTGAAGTTATCCCCACGGCAATTTCACTCCCGCGAATTGACCTTAAAACTCAATTGCTCAGTATAGTATACAAATTCCAGAGATCTCTTTAATCAATATTGAAGTAATCAGATCCCAGTTACCTTAACGACGGGGACTAAAGCCTCCGAAGATCTAGAGAAGAACCCTCACGAGTATTGTTACCGTTTGAATTTTTTGGAATTCGGCTCCTCCACCAATCTAGCATCTCCGGCGAACACAACCGAGGCTTTCTCCTTCTTCGATCCTCCTCACGAACCCTCCTTGAACAATTCCTCCGTCCTTATTCGTTCTTCATCTTCTCCGGCATACGATCGCTAATTCTTTTTGTATTCACCAAAAAAAAAAATCGCTAATTCTTTTTGTTATGACCGTTTTCATTGTTTTAGAAGAGTGTTTTTGTTCAATTAAAGCAAACCAATCATTAAAAGAAACCTAATTTAAAATTGACTTTTTATGACCGTTTCCTTTTTTTCTTTTATGACCGTTTGAAGATTGTATCTTCCCATTCCATTAAACCAAACCAATCGTACGAAAACCAAATTCAGAACTGATTCTTTTGGTTCAATATTTCTTTGGTTATGGTTTAACCGAGTCAAACAAAACTAAACATCGTTTAGATTAAATCATCATGTTTTTTTACTAAAACATTTTGTTTAAATAATTTATTTGCAATTTGTAATAATAATATATAGGCCCTGTTCGGAAGGTTAGTCGCTGCGACAACGACTGTTTTTCATAAAATTACTTTTAGATTTTCTCTATCTCTTCTTCATCTCTTCTACTTTCTGTCGCAGCGATCAGAATTTTAAAAATTTGGAATCGCCAATTAAAGCAGCGACAAAACCTAAAGCCTTTGATTGAAACAATCGCTCATTTTTTTCCATTTCACAGATCAGCAAAACCAAATCAAATTGCTATTGACAAAAAAATCAGATCTGTATTTTTCTTATTTTATCTTCTCTGTACGACACAACCTCACTTAAAAAAAAAAAAAAATCAAAACTCAATGTTTTAGAAACAGTCGCCGTAAAGAGTCACGCCACACTGAAACGAACAGGGCCATACTGTAAATATATGCATTAACGTCACATATATTACATACATACTTTTCAGGAAAATATATTTATATAACTAACTAAGATTATATATTTGCTTGTAAGTTGTAACTAAGATTATATAACTAACCCAGTTATCATTTTTTTTCCGAGTTATCAGTTTAGTAACTAAAAACAGCCACTAAGTGAATTTTAACAGCCACTAGTAAGTGCATTTTACTTAAATTAACAATTTAAATCCATAAACTAAACGAACAACCATCAAGAATAATTTAACCAATCAATTAATAAAAGTAAAATATTTGTAAATATCCCTTAATATTAGTGATGCAAATTGTGAACGTTAAAGTGTTGTTTAGATGTAAAATATAGTAGTAGTAAGCCCATCAAAGAGAGGTTTAAAGTAATTATGATGCAGCTTTAGACAAAATGAAGTAACACTATGGATAGTTTGAACCATTTGTAGATTTTATTTAGACATTATTAATGGCTATGCAATATATTTGAAGTAGAAAAATATAAAAATGTTTGGAAAAGTATGGATAGTTTGAACAATAATATTTAATGCTATACAAAAATGTTTGGAAAAGTAAAATACTATACATGAATTTAATATTAAACAACCGTAAATTCTTATAACTTAGAGTAAATAGAAAATTTGTAAACATGGATTGAATATCTTCAAATTTTATTGTTTTTGGATTCATATTGATGGTCAAATACAATACTATGATGATTTAGCTAGGGAGAGGCTTGTAAATTTTAGTTGAACTTTATCAAAATTTTGGATTCAATTATTTAAAAAGTGTAATATTGAATTTGAGTGCATAAAAAGTACATTCGAATTTATGGTTATTTGTTACATTCGAATTTCAGTAACAGCGGTGTAGAGCTCTTGTTGATGACGCCTCCGGGTTCAGGATTCCGCCGGCACCTTTCTTGTTCTTTCTCTCAAACGAACTCTCACACACTGTAGTCTTTCTCTTCTCCTTCAAGCTATCTCTCCTCATCTTCTGATTCTCTTCTTTTGCCATCTTCGCCTCTTCTCCCTTCTTCTTCTTCTTCTTCCTTTCCTTCTCCACCAGCTCGTCAAATTCTGGGTCGAAAATACTTGCCGAGTAGTTATCGATGCCCTGGATTATCAGCTTCTTATATTTCCACAACAATGGAGTACCACGCCAATGGAGTACCATATAATTGAAATTCTAATAAAAGCTATAAAATGAATAATAATAATAATAATAATAAAACTAAAAAATCCTTTTATATTAAAGTAGTATTTTACTTTGGATATTATTCATAACATAAGTATTATAATTTTAAAATCGAACTCAAACTTATTAGCTAAATTGCACTTAACTCTAGATTAAACATCATTAACAATGTTCAACCCATAAAATAGTAAAATTGATCTTTAACAATCTTCATCATTAACAATCTTAAACAGGATATTTACGACTATGATTGGCGACTAAATACGTTGTCGCTTAATTTCTCGACTACTTGCCGACTATGTTACAACCAAGTTACAACTGTGTAACTTTAGTCGTAACTCAGATATTATTTGCCGACCAAATACAATAGTCGGTAATGTAGTCGTTAATTAACGACCATTATACGACTAAATAGAAAGAACTTAATTTTGTTGCATCAAAGTAGCTAATTTGGAGACTAAGTAGCGACTCTGTCTATGAGTCGGTAAGTTGGCGACTATACAGCGACTAATGTTTTGGCATTCTTCACATATAAACTATAAATACAAGCATCATGTTGTGGCATTCTCACATTATTCTCATTTTCAAAGGTACAAACAAAATATATGTAAGTAATATCAGTTTTTTTATGTTTGCTTTACCATATCTATACTTATTGTTATATAATTTTAGGTGCACCATGTCTTTATTAATTGTTTAGACTTGAGCTTTTGTTTTCTATTAGTGCAGATGTGAATTGGTTGCAAAGTGAAAAATTACCTATGAAGGTGAAGCTCAAGAAAATGTATATGAATCAGTAGTTCTGAATTTTTCAAATTAGTATCTTCATTTATGCTAAGTCATAAATGTAATTTTAATTAAAAAATAGAAAATGTAATTTTTAAAACATTTTTAAATTCAAAATATTGGGTTTAAACATGGTTATTATGTGTTGGACCAGATTTTGGACTCCAAAACAAGTCCAACTTTTTAAAACATTTTACACCAACTGATCTGCGACTAAGTTTAAAATATTTTGGGTTAATTAAACTCGGGAATCCATTTACGCGGTCCAGCCCATAACAAACGACCTAACCCTAATTTTACAACCCTAATCTCTCATTTCTCACCATCCTTCTTCGTCGCTGATTCTCTCAATCGCTGATTCTCTCAATCGCCGATTCTCTCAATCTCCGATCTGTTTTGTCTTCGTTTTCCCCTTCACCTAAGCCATCTCAACGAGATGCTTATGATGCCTCCTCTTAAGAAGCCTGGACGAAAGAGGAATGTTGTCCCCAACGCTTCTCTCAGACCCGGTGGCTCTAACCCTCCGTCCAAGGTGAGAAAAATCAACCCTCTAACGCCTCAATACAACTTCACGTCTGCGGCTCAAAATCTTACGCCACAGACGCCTCAAGAACAAGTCCGCGTTTCCCCCCCCCAACTATCGACGTCAGCCGCACCGTAGGTCAGAAACTATCCTCCACCACAGATCCTATTTCGGAACTCCTTGAATCGAAGCGTTGAAGACCAACCAACTCGGTCATTACCATAAGTTCAGAACAATCTTCTGGTTCAATCGAATCCTTTGCATGATTCTGCGAGATCTCCAGTTCAGAACTCTCACGCTCAAAGTCATCCTTCTTCTCAAGGTAACAACTTCGACGAGTCAGATCCAGTGTTGCCGGAATTCCAGGAGGACACGTTGAGGCTCTTAACGCCATACTTATGGTGCCAGACCATCATACTTTTATCACCGTACTCTCTCTGGAACCGAAACCTAACACGACTTCCTTGAGTTTGCGGTATAGTTTTCTGTCATTTATCATTCATAGATAGGTTTTAATTGTTGTTTTTCACTAACTTAATTCTATTATCTTTTTTTTAGAAAACACACACTTGGGATCCATTGATAACAGGGACACTGCAACATTTTTTCTATGAGATATGTCAATGGCAGATGAAAAACATGGAAAGCGACTCTAGGACTAGTCGAGTGCAACCTAAATGGATCGAGGGAACTCTCTGGAAAACAATGGTTGTGCAGTGGGATACTGAAGAAGCACATGAAAGGAGTCGAATCTATTCCAATGCTTGTATGTCAGAACGTAATGGTCTCGGTCCACACTCGCACTTATCTGGGCCAACATCGTATCAACAAGTCAAACAAGGCTTGGTGAATAATTTTAACTTATGTCTTAATCTTTTTTTAGTAGCTTTAAGTTATTTCTTAACCTTTTTTTTTATTTTTGTAACATTCTAGGAAGAGAAACTTGGGAGACCGGTGAGTCTTGGTGAGGTTTTCAAAGAGACACGTACAAGGCCAGATGGTACGTATGTCGATCGAAAGGCCGAGAAGATCTTCTCAACTTATGAGAAAAACTTACAAGCTAAGATATATGAGATCGAGTCAGATCCTTCACGAGCTCAAAAGCTCACAACAGAAAATTATACGGCCATCTTTCTTCAGGTAAAGTACCATTTTCACAATCTATATTTAACATGTCTTCAAAACTTTCATTTTCAGAACTAATAGTTTCAGTTTTTCTTTTCTAAGTCCACAGAGAAGGATTCACGAGGCCATATTTTTGGACTTGGAAGCCTCAAGGATTATCTTCACGATCTTCTTAATGGCAAGAGCTATCAACAAGGAAAGTCATCGTTTGTAGCATTGCAAGAGAAAATGAAAGAAGCTCATCGTA
Organism: Camelina sativa; assembly: GCF_000633955.1. NCBI lineage: Eukaryota > Viridiplantae > Streptophyta > Magnoliopsida > Brassicales > Brassicaceae > Camelina > Camelina sativa. Next base: position 20,758,008 of record NC_025692.1, on the reverse strand, counting down.
TAATTGAAGAACAAGTTGCCTATAATGCAAATGCGATGCTGAGATTGCTGCTCGTGAAGCAGAACATTCCAAAGTTGTGGCTGAGCAACAGAAGAAGATAGAGCACTTGGAAAAGTACTTGCGCAAAACTGATCCGACCTTTGTGAAATTCCTTGTGTCTGAATCAAGTGATGCATCCACCGCCCCTCCAACACAAAGAACATCTCCTTCTTAGGTTATTTCTTAGTCTACTTATCTCTATTCCTTAACTCTCATGAACTTATCACTTTGGGATGATTTGTCAATCATAGTTTTTGATTGATCATTTTGGTTCTCTTTTGGTTATTATGAACTTGTCACTTTGGGTTGATGTGTCAGTCATAGTTTTTGATTGATCATTTTGGTTCTCTTTTGGTTATTATGAACTTGTCACTTTGGGTTGATGTGTCAGTCATAGTTTTTGATTGATCATTTTGGTTCTCTTTTTGTAATTGCTAATGTGGTGAACATATTACTATTGTGGTGAACTTTTGGTTATTAAAAATGTGAATTATAAAACAAAACAAAACAATTATGATTTTAATCACAATAGTCGTTAAACCAGTCATTAAATCTGGCATAAAGTCGTCGTAACATAATCGTTAAATAGTCGCTCAATAGTAGTGGTATAATTTAACGACGAAATCACAACTATTTTCAAACTAGTCGTAAACTACTTCTGTTCACATTTTATTAAACGTAACATTGTCATTAAATAGTCGTAAATATTAACGACCAAATTACGAATACGTTTACAACTATGTGTAACAGTCGTGATATTGTCATTATTTACCAACTATGTTACGACTAAATTTTCTTACCGACTATCGATTTACGACAACAGTTATTAGTCGTAACTTAGTTGTTATGAATTAGCGACTATTTAGTGACTATTAGTGCAATCGTAAATCTTGTGTTTTTTTGTAGCGAGAACCAAGTTCATGCTTATTAATAAATATCGATATTAGAGCTTCCAAACCTTAAACTAGACCCAGAGCCGTGACCCGTGACTACCTCTTAAAAGAAAAGGGCAAATGCCCCTAAGCCAAAATTGCTGTCATGACTTTATAGGCCACATTACTCAATAATCTCCTTAGAATATTGACACTTTAAAGAAATCATTTTACAAAGTTCTATCTCCAATATATCTAGCATTTATCATTCTTTTCTTTGTTTAGCAGTATATCTTAGTCTCAAATATATTTTGAGCTTTTTTTTTTAGGCTATATTATTAACCATGAAACATATTTATATAAAATCTTGCCTAAAGCCTCTAAATTTGTAAGCACGACAATATAAAATGCATCACAAGTCCACAACATCCTTTATTCAATTAGTACCGACGATTCCAACCCTGTTATGATGGCAAATGACAGTTTGATGCGTCGAACCTAACTGTTTAGTCATGGAAAAAATATACATTCTTATATTTCTTGTTTTTTTTTGTTAAAAAGCATTCAATTCTTATATTTCTTGTTAATAAAAATTTCTTATTCCGAAAAGATGTAATTTAAGTTAGATACATTTAATTAGCTTTTTAACATTTTGGTTTTGTTAAAAAATGACATTTTTTAATATGTGTGAAAATTTTAGAAAATATATTAATTAGAAGGATAAGGAGTATATATACTGAGACGTAAGTGAGACGTAAAATTTTTAATAACAACTTGAGGTATGTCGATGTAAGATTATGAATCTCCGTAGAGAGTTATGATATTAACATAAGCCTTATATAGGCAGAACAAGAGTGCTCTATAAGTATATTGTTTACATATCTGTCATTATCAAGACTTAGGAAATATTCTATATTCCTATATTCTAACACTCCCCCGCAGTCAGAGCGGAGGTTTACGGACGCTCAGGCTGGACCGAAAATCTTCAAAGAGGGAGACCGGTAGACCTTTCGTAAAAATGTTGGCATATTGTAGAGAAGATGGAACATGACACACCTTAACATGACCAAGGGCGACCTTTTCTCGGACAAATTGTATGTCAATCTCAACATGTTTGGTTCGTTGATGCTCCACCGGATTAGAGGAGAGGTAGACAACACTAACGTTATCACAAAACACAACAGAAGCCTTATCAAGTTTGATGCCAAGCTCAACAAACAAATTGCGAAGCCATGTGAGTTCAGCAACTGCATTAGCAACGCCGCGATATTCAGCTTCTGCACTAGATCGAGAGACGGTGTGTTGACGCTTGGAAGACCAGGAGATGAGATTAGCACCGAGGTAAACACAATAGCCAGATGTGGAGCGACGAGTGGTAGGAAAACCGGCCCAGTCAGCATCAGAATACGCAGTGAGAGCAGAGGGAGAGCAACCAGGTTGAGGACTGTTAGGCCATTCAGCATCCGAATATGCGGTTAAACCAGAGAGGGTCGAATGATGAAGTTGAAGACCATGGGAGATAGTACCCTTAAGATATCGAAGTATCCGTTTGAGAGCAGTATAGTGAGCTTCACATGGATCATGCATATAGAGGCACACTTGATGAACGACATAAGAGATATCCGGACGGGTAAAGGTGAGATACTGTAGAGCACCGGCAAGGCTACGATAGAGTGTCGGGTTCTTCATAGGAGGAGTGTCATCAGCATCAAGCTTTGATTTGGTGTCAACGGGAGTGAGACACGGCTTACAATCTGTCATGTTTGCCCGATGGAGTAAATCAGCAACATAGTTTTGTTGATGCAGAAACAGACCCATGTCATTGTGAGCAACACTAACACCAAGGAAATGATGTAAACGGCCAAGGTCTGTCATGGAAAACTCAGAATTGAGAGACGCAATGATCTTAGTAAGAAGAGCGGGAACCGACGCGGTGTGAATAATGTCATCAACTTAGAGCAAGAGATAAGCGGTTGCAGGTCCACAACGGAGAATAAAGAGGGATGGATCCGAGAGGCTTTGACGGAAACCAATACTCTTAGGAAAGACCGCAAAGCGTGTATACCACGTACGAGGGGCTTGCTTAAGACCGTACAATAAGCAATGCAGAAGACATACATGATCAGGGCAAGACGGATCCCGAAAACCCGGTGGTTGATGCATATAAACTGTTTCTTTGAGATCTCCATGTAAGAAAGCATTTTTAACGCCTAATTGGTGAAGAGGCCATTGTTTCGAAGTAGCAATACCAAGCACAGCACGAATTGTTGTAGGCTTGACGACAGGGCTGAAAGTCTCATAACAGTCAATGCCCGGCTGTTGTGACTTCCCATTAGCCACGAGTCTTGCTTTGTAACGAACAAGCTTGCCATCTGCATTAAATTTATGCCAGAACAACCACATAGAGCGAACAATGTTAGTATTTGCGGGGCGTGGCACAAGTGACCACGTTCCGGTTTTAATAAAAGCATCATATTCCTCATGCATTGCACCATTCCAAAACAGGTCTTTAGCCGCATGAACATGAGAGAGAGGTAGGGGGAGACAGTGGTGGTATGAAGACAGAGACGAGTGACGGGTTTGCGAATGCCAGTCTTCCCACGTGTGACCATGGGGTGCGTATTAACCGGTGGTACAGGTGGTGGTTGTGACACAGGCAAAGCGGGTGAAGTAGGTGGCAAAGGCGACACTAGTGTTACCGGTATAGAAGTGGAGGGTGTACTAGCCAGAGACTCCATAAGTGTGTGAGGGAGAGGTGTTACCACAAAGGATGGAGTATTGCCCGGAGGCGGCGGAGGTGATGGTGACATTACAAACGGAAAAACTGTTTCATCATATGTGACATGACGAGATACGAGAACCCGATTTGTAGTGAGATCAAGACACCAATAACCACGATGATCCAACGAATAACCAAGAAAAACACAAGGCTTCGAGCATGGAGAAAGCTTGTGAGACGTCATGGGCAGCAAATTAGGATAACAGAGAGAGCCGAACACACGCAGGTGAGAGTACGACACTGGTCGTTGAAACAACTTAACAAATGGTATAGCGTTATGTATGGCAGTGGAGGGCAATATATTGAGGAGATAAGCGGTAGTGTGGAGAGCTTCAACCCAGTAGGACGAGGGCATCGATGCTTGAGTTAAGAGTGTACGGACTATGTTATTGATGGTACGTATCATGCGTTCAGCTTTCCCATTTTGTTGCGATGTGTAGGGACAAGAGAACCGCAAAAGTGTACCATGAGCATCCAAGTAATCACGGAGAGAGCGATTGTCAAATTCGCCACCATTGTCGCATTGCAAGGACTGAATTTCTGTGCCGAAGTGGGTGCGAACATAGGCTGCAAAATTAGTGTACTTGGAAAATAGATCACTCTTGCGATGCAGCGGATAAACCCAAACAAAATGGGAAAACTCATCAATAAAAATAGCATAATATTTTATTCCACTAACACTAGATATTGGAGAGGTCCAAATATCTGAATGGATAAGAGCAAACGGTTTAAACACAACTGAAGTCGAAGAACCAAATGATTGTCGAAAATGTTTTCCTACTTGACACGCATGACACAAAGTTGTCATGTCGGCCTTATTAAAAGCAATAACACCAGAAGAAGCAAGAGAAGAGATAACATTGTTTCCCAGATGTCCAAGACGACGGTGCCACAACGTGTTGGTAGAGGTGGTGGTGGCGAGCGCGAGAAGAGACGGAGATGATGATGTTGTGGAGACCAAGTACAACGGACCGGGACTATTGCAGCGGAGGAGCTTGATTCTCGTGAGCAGATCCTTAACAGAAAAACCAAACGGGTCAAACTCAACAGAACAGTTGTTATCAGTGACAAAGCGACACACCGAGACCAGATTTTTGATCATAGAAGGACACACAAGCACATTGCGGAGATGAAGAGGTCGAGTTGGTAAGGAAGACGCAAGGAGGCCATGACCAGTTTGTGTGGTACGAACCAAAGACCCATTTCCAATAGTTACAAAAGGAAGATTGCTTTTATTAAAAAGAGAACGTAGTGTACCTGGGTGAGCCGTAATGTGGTTGGTGGCAGCAGTATCCATATACCACTGTGAATCCGATGGATCGGGTAAGCTCATGGTGCTGAAAGCATGTGTGAGTTGTGTGTGTGGTGATGATTGTAGCACATGAGCTTCACTAGGGGGACGTGATGGATATGGGCCGAGAACACCATTGGAGGAGGAAGAAGCAACATGTGGTTGATGATGAACCTGCGATGCACCATACGACGGAGGAGCGCCATAAGAGTATGGTGAAGGTGGCCACGCTGGAGGAGTCCACGACGGATAAGACATGGAAGGGTGAAACCAGGAGGGAGGTTGATAATTATGTTGCCACGATGAATGGTGACGTCCACGTCCACATCCGCGATTGTTGTGACCACCACGACCGGAACCACCGCGACCACGACCAGAATGGTTATGGTGATATTGTTGGTGGTTATGAGGAGAAGGTGATGACGGATTAGAGTATGATGCAGATGTAAGTAGAACATTGGGAGAAGAGACATCAGGGGTCGAGGTTGAAGAAGCTCGATTCTGTTTTTGAAGGCGAGACTCCTCCATTAATAACATAGAATGAGCTTCAGAAAACGACGGGAAAGGTGTTTTGTGAATAATCACATTGACAATATTGTCAAACTTCTCCGAGAGACCATTCACCATGTGCATCACCAAAGCTTTGTCAGAGACAGGGTAATCGATATTGGCCAGCAAATCAGAGATTGATTTCAACTTCTGGCAAAAATCATGAATGCTGAGATCACCAATCACCAAGGTACGGAGGTCATTTTCAAGCTGGAGAGCACGACCGTCTTTGTTATCACGAAACAGAGCCTCAACAGTGAGCCAAAGCTCACGGGCAGAGCACTTTTTCTTTAAAACAGAGTCAAGCAAAGACTCAGAGATAGTGCCATAGATCCACATCTTCATCAAACCGTCACATTCCTTCCACTTAGTGTCGGTATCGGAAGAGGGAGAAGAGGTGCCGTCAAGATGACTAGAAACACCAAACGAGAGACAGTGTGTCTCAAACAATTCACGCCAAAGATCATAGTTGAGCTTGTCCATGCTAAGAACGATAGGGACATAGGCTCGGATCTGGGCGATACCAAAGGGTTTATCGCTGGAGGGAGGAGCAGTTTCGTTAGTCATCGTTAGTAGGGATGAACGACGAGGAAGAAGAAGAAGAGAAACAGAACAGAGAGAAGCAGGACGAGAAGAGAAGACGATGAAAAAGAAGAAGAGAGTGGAGGCTGGATCGAATCTAACAAAGAAAACTTTAGGGTTTTCGTTGTATGCTAGGGTTAGCTCTGATACCATGTAAGATTATGAATCTCCGTAGAGAGTTATGATATTAACATAAGCCTTATATAGGCAGAACAAGAGTGCTCTACAAGTATATTGTTTACATATCTGTCATTATCAAGACTTAAGAAATATTATATATTCGTATATTCTAACATTCGAAACTTCACCAAATTGGCTAATTGTGTTTCACGTGGCCAACTTCGCTAATGCTCTTACCTATTTCAGCTTTTCATTAATGTTTTTAGGACCCATCTGGCCATGTCATTTACTATTTCACAAATCTTAAAACATTGTGTCAAATGATATTTTTTTAGTAACATGATACTAATATAATAATTTATAATAATTTACCCCAAAAAAAATCATAAAGTTAAAAGGAATATCATAAAATACCAAAATAATTTTTGTTGATATCTTTCTAAAGAAAACAAAAACATTTTTTTTTTGTCAAAAAGAAAACAAAAACATATGATAACATAGTGTCAATATAATAGGGATAATAGGAACTTCTGTTGACTTACCGTTTTAATCACCATATTTTTGTTGACCAGGACGAAAACGACATATCGTTAACTCCCTAAACAGAGCAATCAGCCGGCGTTAACAGGTCGTTAATGGGTTACCGGAGGTGCAAAAACGACACCGTTTGAACCCGAGAGAAAACATATCAAAATCCCCAAATTGAAAATTCAATCCCTAATTCTCTAATTCTCAATCCCTAATCGATTTTTCCCCAATCGATTCTCAATCCCAAATGCCAAAAGTTAGAAACAAAGGAGTGATATCGTTTGTTGGAGATCCACCAGAAGACGAATCATTGAGTTTAATTGAAGCTCCTCGAGTTGAAGATGGAGTAGCTCTTCGAGTTGAAGATGGAGTTCAAGCTCCACTGGAAGACCCAGCAGTTTCTAATGTCTGAGATGGAGATGGTGAACCGGCTGTATCTGAATCTGTTGTTGGAGATAAAGGAAAGAGAGGTAGAGGTGGAGCTTCACGTCGGCGTGGAAAACGTAAAAAAAGAAGTGATGAAGATGACGAACTGGAGGCTCCAGTTGAGCACGACAGTGAAGATGACTGCGCGGTGTATGGAGATGAGGATTGCAATCATGTTGATGATGCAATTGGTGGTGGAAATGACGAAGCTAATGTCGATGAAGCTAATGTCGAAGAGCCGGCTCTCGAAGAAGTTGCCAACTTAAACATCGAAGATGATTTCCCAGAGTTGGTTAGAACAGAGGAAGGTGGTTCTGATTCCGACAGTGGGGATGATATATGGGACGATGACAAGCTACCGGATCCTTTGTCGTCGGACAACGAAGACGAGATCGAAGAAAAAGACAAAGATGAGGCAGCTCCTAAAGATTGATCTGATCCAGAGTCTTTGCTAGGGCTCATGCTGAGATTGAAAAAGCAATTGCTGGAGCCCAATATGGCCAGAGATATATGGCCAGAAATAACATACATGAGGTATGGAACAATGGTGTAGGTTATAGTGTTGATATGGATGCAAGAACTTGTGGATGCAGGAAGTGGCAAATGGTTGGAATCCCATGTTCTCATGCGGCATGTGTGATAATAGGGAAAAAAGAGAAGGTTGAGGATTATGTCAACGACTACTACACAAAGAAAAGGTGGCGAGAGACATACCTTGATGGTATTAGGCCTGTGCAAGGGATGCCATTGTGGCCTAGATTGAACCGGTTGCCTGTATTGCCACCACCATGGAGAAGAGGAAATCCCGGAAGGCCTTCTAACCATGATAGGAGGAAAGGAAGAAATGAATCTTCGTCTTCCTCAAATACCAAGAAAATGTCAAGAGAAAAAAGAATAATGACATGTTCTAACTGTCATCAAGAAGGCCACAACAAGGGCAGTTGCAAAAATCCAACTACCGTTAGTGTGCCAAAGAGACCAAGAGGAAGACCACGAAAATATCAGGTTTAGCCTAGCTTACAAGTTTTAGCATAGCTTACAAGTAAGTTAGCATAGCTTACAAGTTTTTTTTTTCATACATTTGAATTAGGTACCGCAACCACAAGGATCACAAGCTCATCAACCTTCTCAAGTACCACAAGGAGGAGCTCATGAAGGACAACAAGGATCTCAACCTCATCAAATACCGGTTGGATCTCAATCTTCTCAAGTACCTCAATCTTCTCAAGTACCACAAGGATCAAGATCACATGTTTCACAAGGATCAAGAGCACACGTCTTAAGAGCACAACCGCAAGGACCACAAGGAGAAGGATCACAACCGCAAGGACCACAAGGAGAAGGATCACAAAGACAAGGACCACACCCGCAAGGACCACAACCGCAAGGATCACAAGGAGAAGGATCACAAGGGCAAGGACTTGGTAGATTTGCATCATGGTTTGAATGTTCCAACTAGTTTTTTGTTTTGTTTTCTCACAAGGGCAAGGACCAAAGTAGAACCTATCTATGTTGTCAAGGATTTGTTTTGTTTTGTTGTCAAGTTTTTTGGTTTGTTGTCAAAACAAGTTCTATTTATGAATTGGTACTTGCAACAAAGTCTT
>NC_025692.1:20704724-20742827 GCF_000633955.1 Camelina sativa | reverse complement strand
TATTACATACATCTCCTCTGTTTGGACAGCGAAAGAAAGGTCTTCCTGGGTTTGCTTGCGTGTTCGATGTGTAGAAAACAACATCTTTGCCGCAATGACACTTCGAGGGAACACCATGGCATCCGCCGACTTTCTTCTCACCACTTGATTGCCCAGAATTGCAACTCATATCTGTTGGGGAATGAGATAAAAGTTTTGGATTGAGATAAGAATCGAAAAATCAGATTGGGGAGAAGAGAATTAGGGATTGTGATTTCAAATGGGATCGATTTGGGGATTTTGATATGTTTTCTCTCGGGTTCAAATGGTGTCGTTTTGACATTAACGGGAAGTATTAACGACCTGTTAACGCCGGCTGATTGCTCCGTTTAGGGAGTTAACGACATGTCGTTTTCGTCCTGGTCAACAAAAATATGGTGATTAAAACGGTAAGTCAACAGAAGTTCATGTTTTTAATGGCCTTACCTAGAGTTCGTGATTAAAATGGCCACAATTTGAAAGTTCGTGATTTTAACGACATTTTTGTCAATGACATATATATATTCTGGTGTTGAAGTTTCAAAAACATCTTTGACATATCTAATTTGAAAGATTACACAGAGTTATTCCCCTCTTTCATGTGAGATCTCATCTCTTTTTGCTCATATATGTTACGTTTGAATTTTTCAAAATGGACCAAATTAAAGTTACTAAATCGAATTGCAGTATATATAAAAGAAAGGTGACATAAAATAATACATTATATGATTATATCATACAAATTACACTAGCTAAATGTTAATATTCATCTTTCAGATAAATACTATTATACTTCAATATAAAATTCTATCCAACATACATTTATCTTTTATTTCTATGATATCATATAATTACAGTTAGGTTCGACACTTATTTTATATTGTTACAAAGGAAACATAAAATAACAAATCAAATATAACCCACTTTGGGGTACAACTAATACATTAATGATATAAAAACTCTTGCATCCAAACGGATCCTCCCATTTAGGGAGAAATTATTACGATGTAAATCGTAAACAATGATCGTATGGCCTCCAAGGCTAGGGAAAGTTTAAGAAATCCCAACAGGCTACTTAAAAGTACACTGTACACCCCAATAATTTACGGGGACCGTACACAAAAAGGATTAAACTACATACAATAGTATATATTATACACCAAAACACTATAATGGCTTCAAAAGTATGACGTGGAAATGTGTTGGTGGAAGTCTACGAAGCTGTTTGCTAGTGATTGCACAGACTAACAATAGTACAACTGTACAATTACGGGGAAAATGACAATTAAGATACCAGTTTGTTATTTATGACTATCATCTAATCTACATCAGTAAATTTATTTCAATGTTGACTAACGCGTTAAGTTAATGATGGTTTAAACAAATATTTTCTTAATTTATGTAGGAATTAGTTAAACTAATTTGGTTAGAACTGTACTAATTTGCAGAGGTTGTAATAGTTCATGAATGTATCGTAGCGGATGACTTTCATGCATGCATTGGCCATTTTTCCAAGAACTTTCTCAGAGAAAAGTCTTACTTTCCGATTACACTATCTTCTAGTCGACCAGATATAGAAGAAACTAAAGCTTTCAAACTTTATATTATTTACACTTTTTCTTTTGTTTCTTTTGTTTTCTTTTCGAGTCCTCTCGTACTTTTTTTCTTATTGTGTTAAAATTTCTGGTTGTATTAAATTGACGTAAATGGACGATTACATAATGGAGATAAAAGGAATGTGCCAAACAAAGATCAGACCTTTAGGGTATCACCGTATCAGGCAGCGTATATACATGCCAACCTTTTGAGTCTTATATTTTATCTCCTCAAATTTGCTGTCAAACCTTAAAAATCTAAATATTATCTTACTCAATCATCTCCATGTTGTAAGAATCTTGTTCTGCTCGTAATAAATCCAACAAACTCGTTGACTCTGCAAAACCCTCATGTGCTTATAAGTTCCGAGTAAATACCCATAGCTTTTACTCCCGAGAAAAAGAGATGGTATAAACATCATCTTATGATCGATACAATTCTTGAAAATCTTGAAACAGGGCTACGTTCTTTTTGAGCTCTCCGTAACTATTTGAAAATGGCGGATGGATACAAGAACCAGGATCCTGAAAGACTTCAGGTAAGTATCCACAAAACTCAAAAAAACACAGATTAAAAATCTTTCATCGTTTTTCCTCAAATTCTTGTTTGTTTATGTATGAATGTAACAAAAAAAAAAAAAAAAAAAAAAAANAAGTATAAAGCAATGGTTGTTTGCTGTATTCTTGGAGTCGGATCTCTCGTTTCTTGGAACAGTATGCTCACTATCGCAGATTACTACTACCAAATTTTCCCGGTTCGATTTTGGTTATGGTTTGGTCAATTCTAAAATTCGAAATTGGTTTAAAACTGATCTTTTGTTTTGGTTATTATTTTTTTTCAACTTGAAAATTGTTTGTTTCTTGTAGGATTATCATCCTTCAAGGGTACTCACACTTGTATATCAACCAATTGCGCTTGGAACTGTCATGATTTTCGCATACCATGAATCTAAAATCAGTACTCGAAAACGTGTCCTGACCGGTTACATCCTATTCACAATATCCACATTCTTGCTCATAGTGGTAAGTATATATCGATTGAATTAAGTCTTAATCTCAACATTAATATTTCTTATGGAACTGGATAGTGATTATGGACTAAGACTAAAATAACTTAAAAACAGTTGGATATGGCAACAAAAGGACACGGTGGAATCGGAAACTATATTGTTTTATGCACAATTGTTGCTTCTTTTGGCCTCGCTGATGCTACCGTTAAAGGAGGATTGATCGGTGACTTATCTTTGATGTCCCCTGAGCTCATCCAGGTTTATTAAGTTTAGCATATTCAAGGTCTCTGGATTAGATAAAACAGGTATTTACTGGATATACCATTTGCTTATTTGTAGTCATATATGGCTGGTTCGGGTATGGCTGGTGTTCTAACCTCAGTGCTTAGGCTAATAACTAAAGCTGCCTTTGACAAATCAAACAACCATCTACGGAAAGGAGCAAGTGAGTTTAACATTTTTCGAAACTCGATCTCATATCCAATATTTTTAAGTGTTTGAAGTTTCATTTCTTGCTTCTTTTTTTTCCCTTTACAGTGATATTCTTAGCAATCTCAACATTCATAGAATTTCTTTGTGTGATGTTATATGCTTATGTGTTCCCAAAACTCCCAATCGTTAAGTATTACCGCACAAAAGCTGCTTCTGAAGGATCGAAAACTGTAGCTGCTGATCTTGCTGCTGCTGGTATCCAAAATCAATCAGATTTGGTACGTAACTTCAAATTCCTCAAGAATCTTATCTTTCTTGGTTTCATTTCTTCAAGAACATCTTTCTTGATTCGTTTTCCACTTTTAAACATTATTTAGTTAGCATCATGATTTTTCTATGCAGAGTGATGATGACTCCAACTCCAAGAATCAAAGGCTAAGCAAGAAAGAGCTATTACTTCAAAACATAGACTATGCAGTTAGTCTATTCCTCATCTACGTTTTGACATTATCCATTTTTCCTGGATTCTTATACGAGAACACGGGACAACACGGCCTAGGCGCTTGGTACGCGCTTATCCTAGTAGCCATGTACAATTTTTGGGATTTGGTCGGGAGGTATGTGCCGCTGGTGAGTTGGCTGAAGGTTGAGAATAGAAAAGCACTAACGATTGCGGTTTTGTCCCGATATTTCCTCGTTCCGGCATTCTACTTCACCGCAAAATATGGTGATAAAGGATGGATGATGATGCTCGTTTCTGTTTTGGGATTAACTACTGGACATCTCACTGTTTGCATTATGACTATAGCTCCTAAAGGCTACAAGGTAATCTATCTAGTCAGTACTGATCCCTACTTTTAACCAAATTAATTTGATTAAATCAATAAATTTACATTTTTGTATTTTTATGGATTTACATTTAGAAAACAAAACACATTAATTTTGTAAAACTTTAGCAATACACACTTGGATTAAGAAAATTATAAACAAACACGAAAGGTAGTTGAAAAGAGAATATGACGTTGTCTTCAACTTGTGTTTGCATGTATGGAGTTTTTAAAATACCGTCATATCTTTAACGTCTTAAACATGTTTGCATTAATATATGTTGGTTTTTTAAATCACGTCTTACAAAAGTGCATTGTTTAAGATATTATTCAACAAACCAAAAAATAATCCATAAATAACGTCTTAAACATGTTTGAGATTTTAAAATACCGTAATAACGTCTTAAACACATGTTTGCAAAAGAAAAAATTTATAAACAATCAACCTCTCTACCTGCACATTTAAAGTTATTCTTGTTTTGTATTTTGCGAAGGGTCCGGAGAAGAATGCATTAGGGAATTTGCTGGTGGTTTTTATACTAGGAGGAGCAGTTGTAGGAATATCTTTGGGTTGGTTATGGCTTATTGGCAAGAAAAATGCATTTTGAGTTCTCATCAGCAAATGATTCACAACATCCTTTTGTCTAATTAATTTCGATGAATCCAACCCTGTTATGGCTTTAAGTGAGAAGCTTGATGCCTCTAACGTAACTGTTTATTCATGAAAAAATAAAAAAGAAGAAGAGAATACTAACACGTAAAACTTTCAAAGACTTGAAGTGAAGTCTTATTTCGATGCTTCACCAATTTGACAAATTGTATTTGACTTGTCCGACTTGACGAGTTACTACTTTAGATCCATTGGACCATCTCTCGTTTACTATTTTCTAAGAGTTACAAATTCATAGACTTTAGCAAAAAATAAGTCCAAACACAAACTACTTTTGCTTAACCACTAATTATTACGTATGCATTATAAACTATATTTAAGAGATTTAAATTTTGGTTTTAGTAACCTAAGTGATCATGTTGCAAAGGTTTGTCATTTTGCAAGTGTTCCGTTTGACCACTATAAACACTTTAAATGGCATTCAAAATTATATAAAGACAACTCATATTTAATAGAGCTATTTGTGCAAGTGGCAAAAAACGTTTCAATCATGCTTAAGCTAGGCCCATTAAATCTGCGCTCATAACCGACGGATCATTTACAGCCTCTCACACACCAACGCCATTTAACAAATCCCCTATATTTATTTAGAGAAGTATTTTCAACAAAAATGCTGATATGTCATCGCCAGAACAATTTGAAAATTTCATTACAGTTAGCATCTCAAAATAAACATATTTATAAAAACAAATCTTTTGATTTATTAAATATGCCAATAAATTATATAAAGAAGTATTTATTTATTATTATTTACATAAATATATCATTAGAATACATAAAGTAATGTTTATTTCTATTAGTTTTAAGAAATGAAAGACTTAATCAACTATTAAAACCATAAAATATAGTTAATTATTTAATTATTATTTTCATAACATATTTAATTATAAGTAAATTACATTCACAAAAAATTAAAAACTTATACATTCATTTAATGTTTTGAAATGCAAAACTTATTCTCTAATTTTAAAAAATCTGATGACTATTTAAGTATATTAAAAAAAATAATTATCACAATAATCTTAAAAAATAAATATTATTTGGTAAACAATTTTAAATTTCTTTACCAGTTTAAATTTTTGAAAAAGAAAAAAAAAATATGTGTCCTATTTAAAAATTCCAATGACTATTCAAATATATTAAAACAATTATCATAAATAACAACCGCAATAATCATAATAATAAGATATTTGACTTTTTAATAATTTAGTTATAAATTGTGATTCAGCGAACTTAACATGATACTGATTTTTTTAAAAAACCTCATACATTCATTATTTACCATTTTGATATATTTTTCTCATGATATTTTTAAACTTAGGATTAGTTGAAATTGACTATTCTAAAAATATTTTCTTATCTATTTAATGGCATATTAATGTACATAATAATGTGGAATATTAAATATATGAATTTGATTTTTAAAAACACAAAAAAAAACAGATTACCATAACTAATACTCCCTCTGTTTCACAATGAATGCCATTCTAGTTTGATTTTTTTTTGTTTCAAAATAAGTGTTATTTTAGATTTTCAATGTAATATTAAGCATAAATTTCCAACTTTAACCTCATATTCATTAAAGAATATCGAGAGTCAATGTCAATTTGAAGAGTATAAAAGATATTTTAATATGTTTTCTTAATTTATGTGCAAAGTGTCAAAAATGACACTTATAATGAAATTGAGGGAGTAACATTTTATCAAAAAAAAAATCTATGATGTTTAAAAAAAAATTTCACATTTCACGGGTGAAAAATATTTTTACACAAAATAATTAAATACAAATTTGAATAAAACAAAACAATATGAGTAAAATTATTATCTTGACACTTTAGATCTCAAATAATAATTTTATTTGTAATAATTTTATTTGAATCGATTTATCCTACACATAGTGTGGGTTGTTACCTAGTGTTTTTTAAAAAAGACAACCCATTTAATAAATGATTATGAGAATAAGACTTTTATAATTCTTTTTACACCCTTTTTAGTAGTATATTTTACCTTCAAATGATTATTAAAAAACATTTGTCACAAAACCCTTTTGTACTACTAATTCCACTAAAACCAACCATGGGAAAAAAAATGAGAATAGTATTAGTAACACGTAACAATCAACTTGAGATGAAGGTCTTATTACTTCATTGCCTCACTTATCCAACCCCCATTGACTCTTATCTAACTTTGTTTTTTTTATTCTTACATAGTATTTATTTTCATTTATTGTTACGTTTTAGACCGCTCTCAAAGATATGCAGCTATTAAAGAATTTCTCTAATAATGTATTTTGCTTTCAGACTATGTACATACTACAAAGTCTTCAAGTGGACTAAAAATAGAAACGGAAAAAGCTTTCACACTTTGGATTCTTTAATCATTTTGGTTCTGTTTCTTCTTCTTATTCTTTTGAGTCTTATTTTATCCTCCCATATTTGCTGTCAAGCCTTTAAGAAAGTGTATATATTATTTTACTCGCTCATCTCCATGGTTTAAGAATCTTGTTTTGAATCTATATGAAACTCGTTGACTCTACAAAATCCTCATGTGCTAAGTTCCAAGTAAGTATCTCTGTAGCTTTTTTGCTCCAACAAAAGAAAGACAAAAAAAAAAAACCAAGATTCTAATTGTATCTATTTAGGAAATACAATTGAGATTCTCTTCAATGTAAATTGATTCTAATTGTATATATTTAGAAACTAGATACACTCTCCTCTCCATATATTCTTGTAATCGTGTTTGTGAATAACATAAGAAAATATTCTTCTCATTACCGACTTGTTCATGGTATCAGAGCTCTGAGCATTTTTTTTCTCTCTGTGTTTGATCCAATTCTTGATTCTTGAAACAGGGTTATGTTCTTTTGAGCTCTCTGTAACTATATTTTGAAAAATGGGGGATACATATGAGAACCAACCTCCTGAGAAGCTTCAGGTAAGTTATTACAAAACCAAAAACTCAGATCCAAAATCTTTTCATCGTGTTTCAGAATTTAAAACGAAAAATTCTTGTTTATGTCTAATTCTGAAAAAACAAAAAAAAAAAACAAAACAGGGGAAGTATCCAGCTATGGTTGTTTGCTGTATTCTCGGAATTGGATCCCTCGTCGCTTGGAACAGTATGCTAACTATAGCAGATTACTATTACCAAGTCTTCCCGGTTCGGTTTCGGTTCAGTCGATTCCAAGATTTCAAATCTGTTTGTTTTGTTTTGCTCACCAAAAATATTAAATAGAAAACTTATATCTTTCTTGTAGGATTATCATCCTTCAAGAGTACTCACACTTGTTTACCAACCATTTGCGCTTGGAACAATCGTGATTCTCACATACCACGAATCAAAAATGAATACTCGAAAACGTAACCTGATCGGTTACACTCTATTCACAATATCCACATTCTTGCTCATAGTCGTAAGTTTATATTTAAGTCTTAAAAGTAACGTTAATCTTTCTTATGAAATTCGATTTTTATTATGGACTCAAGAATCTTTAAAAAAAATAAAATAAACACAACAGTTGGATTTGGCAACAAAAGGACGTGGTGGAGTCGGACCATATATCGGTTTATGCACAGTCGTTGCTTCTTTTGGCCTCGCGGATGCTACCGTTCAAGGAGGAATGATCGGTGATTTATCACTTATGTGCCCTGAACTAGTTCAGGTTTATACATTTTAGCAGATTCAATAATCACGTTTTAGACTAACCGAAACTTACAAGATAATACTCATACTTCTTGCTTCTTTTGTAGTCATTCATGGCGGGTTTGGCTGTAGCGGGTGCGCTAACATCAGCGCTAAGGCTAACAACTAAAGCAGCTTTCGAGAAATCAAACGGCGGTCAACGAAAAGGAGCGAGTGAGTTTAAAATTTTGAAAACCGATAGAAACTAACTCCAATCATCAAAGTGTTTATAAGTTTGTTTTTCATTCATGCAGTGATATTCTTAGCGATCTCAACATTCATAGAGTTTCTCTGCGTGTTGTTATACGCTTATGTGTTCCCGAAACTCCCCATTGTTAAGTATTACCGGAGAAAAGCCGCTTCTGAAGGTTCCAAAACTGTTTCAGCTGATCTTGCTGCTGCTGGTATCCAAAATACATCAGATTTGGTAACTTCACAGAATCTACCTTTCTTAATTCTTTTGCTTTTTTAAAAATATCCTTCACTCCTAAACAGTCTTTAGCTTCTTGATTCTATGCAGACTGATGATGATTCCAAGAATCAAAGACTAACCAACAAAGAGTTGTTGCTTCAAAACATAGATTATGCAGTGAATCTGTTTCTCATCTACGTATGTACGTTATCTATTTTTCCCGGGTTCTTATATGAGAACACGGGGAAACATGGGCTAGGAGATTGGTACGCGCTTGTCCTGGTAGCAATGTACAATTGTTGGGATCTGGTTGGGAGGTACACGCCGCTGTTGAAATGGCTCAAGATTGAGAACAGGAAATTGATCACAATTGCGGTTTTATCGCGTTACTTACTCATTCCGGCGTTCTACTTCACTGCCAAATATGGTGATCAAGGATATATGATTATGCTCATTTCTGTTTTGGGATTGACTAATGGACATCTCACTGTTTGCATTATGACTATAGCTCCTAAAGGCTACAAGGTAATCTATAATAAGTAGAGAATACAATCTTGGCGTTTAAGACAAGCAATCTCACATTTGTTCTAAAATTTAATTTGGGTTTTGATTTTTTTGTGAAGGGTCCGGAGCAGAATGCGTTAGGAAACTTGTTGGTGATCTTTCTGTTAGGAGGGATATTTGCAGGAGTTGCTTTGGATTGGTTGTGGCTTATTGGTAAGAAGGATGCCTTTTGAGTTCTAATCACTCCAAAACCATTGATTCACTTTTACTTAATCTGCTTTGTCTTTATTATTCTTTGCATTGTAACCTTTTAAGTGTTCTTATCCACAAAAACAGAGGATATGTAATTACATTTGCTATAGACCGACCATAAAGCGTTGAAAGAGTGTTTATTTCCTATTACTGATTTTTTTGCAACATCTACCGTAACGCTGGAATTAATGAATAACAAACCTTAGCAATACATATCAAACGACATATATGCTTAATTAAGGATTTACTTTTAAATTGAAATATAAACTATAATCATATAAGTTTGTAATAATAGTAGAAGATAAAAGGTTTAACTCATGAAAGAGATTATCATAGTACATACCTTTTTGTAAGTGTTCCTGAAAATAGAAAAACATAATTGAGCGCAACGCTGGTGTAAATTGCTTTAATCCATTCAATTCAACAATAGAAAGAAAAGCAAAAAACGAAATCACATCAACGCTGCACTCAATGATGTTCATTCAAACCCAGGAGAAATATATCTTCTTGCATAGTTTCATGCCTTTCTGATCACATTGGAAATGAACAGAAACATAATTTTTATAAGACATTACAATGCTTTTGTGTTGGTTTAAAAACAGTACAATGCTTGTTTGTACTACTGTGTACTATTTACAAACCGTACTAGAATAGTATTATTTTGCGGTTCCGGATGTATTTTTGTATATAAATTTGTAATGAACGAAACTTATATGTATGTCTTTAGTTTTCATGTTATACTAATTATATATATATATATATATATATTTAAACAATGTTACATGATTCTTAGTCAAAATTTAGAATAATCGAAGTTTGTGTAATGTACTAATGATCGGTGTTCGTGTGTCCTACAGAGAAACACCAACTTTGTGTACTACACGTCTACACGAGATCATCTCTACTTCCACGACGTCGTACCTTAATTTGTTTAGTTCCTCATTTTTGTGGCTGCCAAACCATAAGTAGCTCTAAGCCTCTAACTACTTAAGTGAATTCGAAGCAAATATTCTCTAGGATCATGAGCACAGTTTTCCATTTGTTTGTACTCCTCAAATCTCGAGTAATTCTCAAGAGATTATAAACTTATATACTGTTTCGGTTCCATTTTTTGCTTCATATAACGGGTACATATTTCAGTTTCTAACGTTTTATATGGTTCTAATGATTCTGTTTTGACAAATATCGTTTGCTTTTATAAATCATCAGTGTCATTAATGACCAATAGAGAAAATATATATATATATATATATATATATATATATATATATAATAACGTATCCGATTTAAACCCAAAAAAATCCTGCTTAACATCATCCAACATTAACTTTGAATAATTGGACTGACCAAAGTTGTCTTAAACCCAATGTTAGTCAACGTTAACATGGTTTAACTTGCAACTACTGTTGAGTGTTGATTATCGTTGGATCTAAAATTATCTAGTCAACTCAGAGTTAAGAGTGTCAGTCGATCGTTTGGTGGAATAATTGAAGTTTTGTTAGCTAAATCGCATAATTTTTTTGAAGACTTTTTTCCTCTACACCAATATATCCAAAACTAATTAGGAAGTGTGATAGCTCACTATGACGTATTAATTACATACTCTTCGGAACACATTTATAAGCTTATAACCGGCCATGTGACTATAGAAGCTTCCTACCTTACTTATAAATGATCAAACGTTATGTATAAAGTCCACTTTCGGGTTGGCGACACTATAAATTGATTCTTGTAATGTTTTGGCCAACAAAAATATTGATTCCTAAATTTTCAGTGTTGTATTTGTCAATATTTATGATTGGTTAGTCACTTGGTAAAAGAAGTTTAAGACTATTAAGATAAGACATTCATTAGATAAACTATATATCTATACAATTACTCAACTGAATTGGCCCGCACACAAATAAAGTCATACTGTATTAAGCAATGTTAGAATGATGGAAGAGACTTTTGTCCAATATATTAGATGAAATATGAGTATGCATGCTTAATTGTAATATAGGTTTATCCGTTATAGTCAGGTAAATACTTAAATCCAATAAAATGTCTAATACTATGGATTATTAATTCGTCTTCATAACATGATAGTAGATCTTTAATATATAGTATATTGTAATAAATAAATGGTAAAATACAACCGTATATAGACGACGAAATTTTGGTGTTTGAATTAAATTTGGCAGTGACATATAAGAAACTCTACCATTGAAAATCTTGGTCATACAAAAACACAACACAAGTGTACATCGAGGACAAAACGTGTTTTTCGTATGGGAATGGACTAAAAATCGAAAACAACTTTTGGGATCATGTAAAACAAAATTTGCCTTTTTAGTCCAAGTGATTCATATGCCACCGCCCAAAACAAAAATTCATGTCTAGACTTTGTAGGTCCTGATTGACAAAGGTAATCACCAATTACGAAAACATTTTATCAAATTAAATGAAATGACAACATATGCATTTAACGTTGATACGAAAAGATTTACGTTATGGCTAAAAAGATATTTAGACGGATAATAGACGACAACGTTCTACAGTTTCAGAAATCATGATAACCGAAGTGACCACTAAATTTTTTAGCATTCAATAATTAAACAGTGATATTGTCAGTTCTATGCAAAAATGGTTTAAAGCTTAGTACCGTTTTAGTTAATTCTTACCTCAACTGAGAAACCCAAAGTGTACTTTATATGGAACAAAAGCAATTACTGAAACACAAGCGAGTCAAAACAAACAGCTCATCCCAAAATGTCGACGTTGAAACTTAAAGCAGGATCCATCGGTTCGTTCGTGTTTACACATGCTTTGTCCCACGCGTCCCCACTCTCAGATGGCTCTCCGTACACCACGTGTAAAAAGTGATCAGTAAAGAACAAACCGTGAAACCAATTAAAAAAACGAACTTTTCTAATTATTACCCTTCTCCAAATTATTGCTTTACGCGTAGCTTGTTTGACACGTGCGCCTGGTCATTAGCATACTCTCCCGTGATCGATTCGACCCCGACGGGGTTTTACACACGTCGTACGCTAATAAGTGTACTTCTCATGTTCACGCGCCGGCCAGTCTTGCTGAAAGTAATTTTTTTTTGGTAAACATGTAAAGATTCATTACCAATTTTTTTGGTAAACATGCTGATGGTAAATTTGTAAGAGTTTTTTTTTTTTTTTGGTTCGTGTATGATCATATTAGTAAGTTCTTCGTGAATCTTTATTTTCTTTTGTTCTTTTTTACTCCCTATTAACAATGACTTTGAACAAAATTTTAAGATATACTATTTTAGATTGACTTTAAGGGCCCATCATCCATTTCAAAGCTACATGGTTAATTTGGCTCATAAAGTCAATGATTATTTTCAGTATCAATTAGTGTCCATCTTCCTTTCTATTTCGGTAACAATTGATTTATACATCTTCAAAATTTCAAATCATATTTAAAATATGATCGTTGATACGATCACCATGTATTTATGTAAGAAGAAAAGCCGACCACATATATTAAACAAAAGAGTAGATAGATACCAATAATAGAAACTCTTATCAATAATTTAAAACAATGCATGAGCTTTGTATATTGTTTACTGATGGGATGTTGCTTTCCCTTTGACGAATATACTTTTGTAATAAATATTTTTAAAACAAGAGTATCTTGGATGTGTAACAAAATCTAAATAACGAAATACAATATTTTTGTTTTTTACATGACACTATCCCAATGGTTTTTTGTTTCTTGGAATTGTAGAAACCCATTTACGTCAAACGAGTAATCAGGAATTTCAGAAGTACTTGTAATAGTGTTACTGTAATAACTCTCTTTTTCATCATCCGTGCTGCAAGTGCTACTATTGATGTAAGTTGTGGAGCTTGAGTTTAACGGAGTTGGGCTCGAAGAAGGTGTGGTCAAGACCGAAGCAAAGTCGGAGTAAAAAGGTTCTAAAACAGAGTTAGATTTCGAGTAATCATCGTCGTAGTTCGATGGAAACGAAGGCATTGAATCTTGAACTGTCGACTTCATTGGCATGAGGTCCTGGAACTCCGTGAATGGATCAGGGAACCAATATTGTAATTCTTGATTATCAGTCATTTTGTAACCGGTTTGGTATTCATTTACTTCGGTTTGGTTAACCGTGTGGCTCTCGTGCGTGCTGTTTTGGTTTGAAAAGAGAGAGGTTGCGAGTTTGAGTATCTCGGGGTTAATCAATGGTTGATGACGACCATCACCCATCATCATGAACCTCGACATGTTCATATGTTGATGGTTATGATGCGAAGAGTTGAAGATAGATGAGTTGAGAATGGAGGAGATATCAAGAAGATCAAGACGTGGGCTGTGGGTTACTGGATCGATTCCCATCTTCAGAAGTCTTTTCCTGATGTGAGTGTTCCAATAGTTTTTAATCTCGTTGTCTGTTCTTCCGGGCAAACGAGTCGCAATGGCAGACCACCTATACAAAAACAAACTAAGTCAGAATCATTGTAGACTTAACATGAACATGTACTATTTTAAAATTTTATTTAATTTATAGTTCTTAATTTTTTTGATATTTTCATAACCAATAATAGATCAAACTCACTTGTTTCCCATGATGCTGTGAAGTTGAATAATGGTTTCTTCTTCTTCAAAAGAGAATCTTCCTCGCTTAATATCTGGTCGGAGATAGTTGGTCCACCGGAGCCGACAACTCTTACCACATCTTTGTAACCCTATAATCAAGATTCAAGAGCAAGAAAACCAAAACATTAGAAAACAACGTCCAATTAAGGGATAATATATATGATTAAAATGTGATACTGAAGAGGTATATTATACACGAACCAGCATTCTTGGGAAGAGTTCTCCAATTTCCATAACCATGTATATTAATATAATCAGTGAGCTTTTTATCTTCCTCAGGAGTCCATGGTCCTTTCTTGAGCCCATTCTTCTTCTCGCAACATGGTGATCTTCCCATCTTTTTGATTAATTGTTACTCGATATGAAGTCAAAACCTTTTAAAAAAACACAATGATTGAGTAATATTGAAGAAACAGAGACTAGATAGATAGAGAGAAAAGAAAGAGAGAGACGTAGGGTCCTTAAAGAAGAGTACGAAGTATATATAGGGAAGAGATAAGACTCTTATCAAAAAAAGGTGAAGTCAAATTGATTCGGTGCCGTCCTCTGTTTATCGATTGGGCTACGTGTCCTTTACAAATCCCAAATTTTTTTTTTGTTTTGTTGTCAAAATATTTTTTTTTGGATGTATACATTCATACTATATTATTATTTAGATAATGGATTATTTCTACAAGTGAATTATGAGATGGGTACTATATTACTAGTATCATATATTTGGTATATACATGTTTGTATGTTTTTTTTTTGTTTTTTTCATATATCAGTTATAAGTTATAATTGTGCATGTGAATATAATTTGACACTGAGTACAAAATTTGTAATTTGGGGAACCAAAATTATGTGCTTAAGTTAGATACTTAGATAGTATATAAACCATTTATACATTCTTGTTTATTTTAATAATAAATGTTGTCAATCCAACTAATACCCTAAATTCGAGTGATATGTTTCAAATTAACTATTTCTAATTGATTAGGTCTTTCATAATTTTTTAATATGAAATTTGATTAAGTTGGGTTTCAACATTAAGAAAGACGGTAGACAAATGTACGTACGATACGAAACACGCGATTTTGGGGAGACTTGTAGTGTAATACTGTGTATAAATTAATGTAATAAACTTGTGCGATGATACTTAAACTAATCAAATGATAAATAAGATAATTAACAATGCAATCACAATCTAAAAAGGGACATGGACGTCGTCGAGGAGTGTCGCTCTCCGTAGCTTTGGGCTGTTTTCACATTAGCTGTCGCCATAGTTATGATGCCACGTATTTTCACTCCCTCTCTCTCACAATTTCAACCCATCTCGATCCTTTCTTTTCCTTTGGACTTTTTTTCTTTTTTCTCTTTTCCTAGGGGAAAAACACAAAACATTAATGGATAGGATTATTAGGAGGGATTATGAATATTACAGATACGTCAATACTTGTCTGTAAATTTGATGTAGAAATGGAACTTTAAAATTTTATCATTAAATATGAAAATCGTAATAGCTTACATTGTTGTTTTAAGAACGAACGCTTAATGTAGAAACTCACGATCATAATCGAATTACGATTGGACTAAATATTGAGTAATGTTTTTATTTTTAATCATTAAGTAACCTATTGAATAATCTTTCCTTTTTTGGAAATTAGTAAGAAATACAATTACAATTTATTTTATACTGATAAAAGCAATATTAATTAGCCACCAATTAATGAATTTGTGAGTTTGATGTATTCAATGTATTAAATGCATATACAGCATATTTAGCTGTTCATCTCTGTCTCTCTCTATCCCATCAAACTTTTTCCAGAAAAAAAAATGAAGACCAATCTTTTGGACTTATTAGCTTTTTTTCTACGTGGGATTTTAAATACATTATTGTGAATATGCGTGATGCATGCTTCCAAATTCCAATTGACATTTTAGATTTTGAGTTATATATCTTCTTACTAATCAGCTGGCTAGGTAGTCATTTTGAAGTGACAAAAAAAATGATTGGTACATTTTGCATGGAGTACGAACACGCACGATCTATGAGACTCCTCTTCTCTTTCTATTCTTCGCACTTTACAACTACGAAACTAGATTTGTAATGTACTCTATATTTCCCCTAATGATTGGCATGTATGATGATGAGTAGCTAAAACTCTAGAACAAACTAATTATAGTTAATGAATTACAAAAGGATTTAAAGTTTGGAGTCTTTAATCTTTATTATTGGCGGAATATGGCCTTGCTGTGCATAATTTCAGGCAAAGAAAAACCCATTCGAATATATTCCAACAAACAAAAGCATCCAAGTAATAAAAATACATAGGGACAAAATAGTTAATCTGTCGACAAAATCTTTCCAATTAATAATCAGCAAGGTGGATACATAACTGTAATTAAAACATTAGCAAGGAGTGAAATAATGATCGAAATCACTCTCGTATTTATGTTATTATACTAAAACTTAATTTATATAGTACGTTTCGTTACTGTCTCGTTGCTTGCAACTCAAGAATCGGTCGGGTTTAACGACAAATGAGAACTTCACAAAGTGCGAAATTATGTGAATGAACAAGTATAGTTATATTTATATATAAGAAAAGGAGAATAAAATTATATTACTTTACCAAATGGATAAAGAATGCAGGAATAATTAACTAAAATAGATTAGAATTTAGAAGATAGCTAGTGATGCCTATATTAGGGTAATAACCTGTCAAACAACTAGAGGCTTTGCTTGCGCATGAATTTGCCACAAAGAGTAGCCTACGTGTTACTACATATAGTTGACCGTATCTTATTTGTCGATAATGTTTCGAGGCTTTTTATGAATGTATATACATTACAATCGCAAACATTATGTGTCGATCACGAACTCACTGTGGATAAAATCAATTGGAGCTCGGTTGACTTAAACGTATGGAAACATGTGCAATTACAAAATTTTTGCGAAAGCAGATGGTTCGCACACATTTAGATCGAATTGTAACATAAACATACGTGACTTCGTGTAACTGACATCAAATATGTAGTGAGTTTTCACTCTCTATATCAACTATTGATCTTTTCTCAAACGATTTAACATAAACTATATATCAACATAAACTATTTCTAACGAATTATAACTCGAATCAGTACTTGCTGTAATGAAGCCAGATGGAAAGAAAAAAAAAAAAGAAGTTAGGCAGTAACAGTATGTAGCCACATATTAAGTATAGATATGCGATACTGACCTAATTTTTCTTAATATAAGATATATATGATTGATTAGTATATATATATGAATCGAGTCACGTAGAGATTATCGTCGCGTTCCAGATTTTTGTTACGTAAGAAAAGAGCCCATTGAATCCTAAATAGTTGAAAGGTGAAGACAACGACCAAGAGTCCACACACACAAATACATAATAAACATAACATTTATTTATGTATATAAAACTATAATATATATGCGACACGATATCGGAATAGTTGTGGAGTTGATGTGCCAGATAAATTACATCCACGTTATATTTAAATATTAGTGAAAGTATTTAGTAGTATCTATTATAATACACATTTGAATTATTAAATGTAGTGGTTTCTATTCTTGGAGGTTAGTTTTAATAATAGAGGAGTTGATGCTATAATGATACATTGATACACTACCAAAATAACGATAAAGAACTTAATGAAAAGACAAAAGACATTTCTTCGAGATACATTACTAGAAGAGCTGAAAGGTCTGAATTGTGAAATTTTGTTTTTTCTTTTTCTTTTCCTCCTAAACTATACAAGGATGAAGGATATAGCAGATTCTGGAAGAAAATATTGATAAATACTAGTAATTAGGCATATAATAACGATAATCATTAGGCAAAAAACCAACTAGATAGATATACAGTACTTTCAATAATACAATATATAAACAAGCATACTCCGAAGTAGAACAAGAATGGAGATCATCTCAAGAATCTGAGTATGAATTATATGAATCAAAGAGCTGGTGAAGCAGAAGTATCATCTCAAGAAGCTGATTATGTAATCTTCCGTTGCTAACAAGAACACCACCCGCGGGGAAAATGACCCTCCTTTCTGATTGATCTTCCTCCAAATTGATTTCATCACCTTCCCAATCTGTTACCTGAGAGGAGATACGAGACTCGATATTTCAACAAACTTTAAAAAAGAGATCATGATCATTAGACTGAAACAAAGTTACTTCTTCTTTAGGGCTTTGTTAGATTCCTAAGCAAGCTATCTTGTTATTTGTCGATTTTTAAGAACTCTTATTGATGAAATGATATGGTAACAAGAATGGCTTTGAGACAGAGTGTATAAAGATTTCACCAACCTTTCCTCCGGCTTCATGAACACATATCATCCCAACAGCATGATCCCACGACTACATGTTTTCAACACAATCTCTTGAGAGAAAGAGAGATAAATAATACTCGCTACAACAACATAAGGAAGAGATTATGCTGTGCGTAGAACCGGATCAAACAATAGAGTACCTTTATTGTTCGCTGAGTTTTGGTTCGGAGAAGGAAAACAGATGCTCTGCCTGAAGCTACCACCATATACTTGCACAAACTGTACACACAAATAGGGAAAGTGAACTGAGTGGAAATGTTAAAAATTTTCATACAAGCAACTCGTAGCTAGTTTCAGCTCTAAAGAGGTAAAACTGTTCATTACTAATTTTTTGTATGAAGAACTTTAATGTGTTTTAGTAGAAAGAAAATTAGCAGATACCTTCCACAACATGTGGGCACCAGAATGATATCTTCATGTTGTAAGTCATCTGAAGCTATTTTTGCAGCAAAGAAATCGGAGAGAGGAAGTGATTCCCAGGTTTGGCTTTCTTGTATACAATACCTTGCTTTGTTCACTAAATCACAGGAATCAACAAAACACCTTGTCCAATCACCGCTTACTTTGCCAGAGATATTTCGTAAACCCTTAGTCCACGTTCCACAGCCAATATGCGAGATCATTAGAGTTCCGGTGGACTGATCTGATAAATCTCCTGGCCAGTTTGGACAGCCCATAACTCCCAGCACAGTTTCATTATCTACAACAAGGCCAATGACACTGTATATTGGATAGTTTCTTAATGGGCTTTATATGATTGGGTAAGTGGAATTTCGTTTCTGTATTGGGCTTCCACGACGGCGATGGGAGACACGACTACTCCCGCCTTCTTCTGTAAGCCTCTTCGTCTCCATTACCTTCTCCGGATATCTTTGATTCGTCTTCTTCGTAAAGGCAAAGTCCGACGAGAGATCCTTCCTGGATTGAGGTACCGTGACAGAACAGCCGTTAAAACACAGTACCAAATCAAGTGGATTGAGAAAAAGATTGTTCGAGATTTTGTAACATGAATCATTAAACTATCATTCAAATCGGAGAAGATTATCACGAATTTGATCATCATATCACAAGAATGGAGACTAACTTTCAAGTTACAGCTCTGTCTCTATCTCTATTCACAGTATATATAATCTGTGTAAGAATAATCTCAGAACCATATAAATAACTATAAGAAGTGTCGTGATGAATCAAAGAGCTGGTGTAGCAGAAGATGTCATCTCAAGAAGCTGACTATGTAAACTTCCATTGCTAACTAGAATACCACCCCCTGGGAAAATGACCCTTCTTTCAGATTGATCTTCCTCCAAACTGATTTCATCTCCTTCCCAATCTGTTACCTGAGGAGATACGAGAGTCAGATGTCTCAAGAAACTTAGACCACGAAACAGACCCAAGTATTCTTTCTCAAACAGAGAGATCATGATCATCAGATTGAAAAAATGTTCCTAAGTTCCTTAAAAGAATCATGTGTAAAGGGCTAGACAGAGCAAACTATGTTGTTATTTGTCAAATATGTGGTAACAAGAAGGGCTTTGTGACAGTGTATAAAGATTTTCACCAACCTTTCCTCCAGCTTCATGAACACATATCATCCCAATAGCATGATCCCAAGCCTACATGTTTTTAAGACAATCTCTAAAGAATGAGAAATACTCGTATATATACAACAAAATAAGAAAAAAGAAGTTGATGTGCATAGATCAGAATCAAACAATCTGAGTACCTTTATTGTTCTCTGAGTTTTGGCTCGGAAAAGGAAAACTGCTGCTCTACCAGAAGCTACTACCATATACTTGCACAAACTGTACGCACAAATAAGAGAAGTTTACTGAGTAGGATATGTTATAATTTGCATACAAGCAACTCGTAAATTATAAACTAAAGAGGTAAAATCGTTCATTTCTATTCTTTGTTGGATGAAGAACTTTAGTGTGTGTTAAGTAGTATAGAGATAGTTAGTAGATAGATACCTTCCATTACATGTGGGCACCAGAATAATATCATTATGCTGTAAGTCATCTGAAACTGTTTTTGCAGCGAAGAAACCAGAGAGAGGAAGTGATTCCCAGTTGTCGCTTTCTTGTATACAAAACCTTGCTTTGTTCACTAAAACGGAGGGATCAACAAAACACCTTGTCCAATCACCGCTTACTTTGCCAGAGATATTTTGTAACCCCTTGCTCCACGTTCCACAGCCAATATGCGAGATCATTAGAGTTCCGGTGGATTGATCTGATAAATCTCCTGGCCAGTTTGGACATCCCATAACTCCCAGCACAATTTCATTATCTACAACAAGGGCCAATCCTACCTGAAATGTCAGAAACATAACAATACAGCATGAAACCTTATATCCAACTCATACAAGAATGGCTTTTGCAAAAAAAAAAAAAAAATGAGTAGAGCATAGCAAGGAGGTTTTTGAGGATATTTCAAATTATCAATCCCACAAAATGGTTTCTATAACTCTCATACGAAACTTTCTAAGACACTGAAAGAAAACGAAAAATCACAGGGTAATGAGACATACCACATATAAACCCTCATCTCCTTTAAGAAACGCCTTTGTGCCATCAATTGGATCCAAAACCTGCAGATCAATGGAAGTAAGTTGCAGGCAGCATGGACAGTATAATGAAAAGTATCATATCATCTAGGCACAAAAAATATGTGCATCATTTTCTATGTTAGTGCTTGGGGGGGGGGGGGGNTCGAGTATTACCCATTCCTCAGTTCAAGTCTGACATTCCAAGATTTACAAACTTCAACAATGACAATCAACTGTGGATGGTAAATATCTTATACCATAAGATGAACAGGGAACAACATTTAGCTAATGACTAGAAGACAGTAACAAATGGAACTTAGAGACACATTCATATATCATGGTAAAATGTAACATACCCAATAAGTAGCTGGCTTGTTGCAAAACGCGTAAGCATCTTTGCCACCTCTGTCAATTGCTTCTAGTACATCAGCATCAGACAACTCATTGGCTCCAATGCTTGTTTTTGATTTGACTTCACTTACCACAGAGCTTACAAGGTTATTAGCACGCACGAAATGAGAGTCCTCTTCAGCCACCAAAGGTATTGAAGGAAACAGTTTCGATAGCTCTACAAATCAGAAATAAGCAAAGACAAGATTCAAATTTGAAATCAGAGTTTCATGAAAACAGCGTTCTTTTTCACAAATTCACTACATAAATCACTTAAACCATTGATTCTACACAATCAAGAAAAGCCTAAACTAGTGGGACTCATTTACAAGCCTGCTCATTGTATCTCACCTAAGCTGACTAAAGCTTGCACTCCAAAATCAGCAATTGTAACTGGAGTTTGATCATTCTTCTCAACAATCTTCTCTTTAGACGAAAAAAGCGATCTTTTGACCTAAGCCATTGTCAAAAGAACCAAGCTTTAATAGACATCAATCTGAGAATTGAGAGACAACGGAGGTGAAAAAAAACTTAAACTTACATCAACACAGAGACGACAAGCTCTATCAACAGCATCAATGGCGACCTCAAGCTCCTTATGATACTTAGATTGATGCTTCGGAAACGGAAGATTAGCTCTGCAGAGACACAAATTCGAAAACGATTTGAGAGATTAGAAATTTGTTACAGAGATGGGGAAGTAATCGATTTGAGGTAGAAAGAGAGGGAGAGACCTTACGATGAAGTATCTTCTGCGGAGAGGAGTAGGGGAAGGATTGAATACCGGTGAGAATTTAACGGCGGAGAATCGAGCTCCGGCGTGGAGAATGTGCATCGCGGCTGTTATCTGCGGCAGACGGTAAACCGGTGAAATGAAACCGGTTTTGTTTGATATATGAACGTTCCAGCTCTAAAGTGAACTGGATACTTGGATAGTAATTCTTTTTTTTTTGGTCAAACACTAATTCTATTTTATCTATGGATCCTCTAAATGAGAGATAGATATTGATTGTGCCAAAAGATTGAATCTTTGTGGAGGATATATAATTATATATGATGTTTTCACCAAAAATTTATTTTGTTTATCAAATACAATATCTATAAATAATTGTTATATTTCAAAACTTTTAAGTTATAATTTATAAGTAATCTTATAAGAATAGTTATATTTATAAAAAAAATAAAAAAAAGTTAAAAAAAATATATATAAAACACACATTTTTTTCAACATATAACACTATGTAAAAAGAATATATATAACATATAACACTAATGTTGCGGTTGCAGTTGCTCTGTAAGAAGAAGTAGCAATGAATAAAAACCCCATTTTTCATTCAAACGATTTCCTTATCCAACTAATTTGTTTGTCAGGTTTGTGGGTTAAACTCAAAATTTCATAAATCTGGTTTTTGGTCAACTAAACGAAAACTAAAATTAAATCATTCCTAGGTAATATCCAATTTTGAAATCTTTGGGAGTGTATGTTATTACTTATCATTAATACAATTAGTTTGTGTTGTGTACTAAAATTTCGAGGATAACTATTTTATGATAAGTTGATGAGAGTAAGAATACATAATCTCTTAGAAGAAAAATTATATTAGACTCTCGTAATTATAATGTTATAACTTATGTTTTCTTGTATACACAAAATATTTTTTAAACTAAGATAATATAAATATAAATAATATATTTAGATAAATGTAAATATTTTTTAAATTATATTTTCTAGAATCTTCTCAATCTTCATAATTTACATATTCTTGGTTTATCATCTCGACCGTCGATCTCCGGTTCTCAATATCCCAATACTTTACAATTAGTGTAGATTTTCTAACTCTTTGCGCAAAATTTCATATATATTTAATATTTTGTAATGCATGTCCATAATTGAGACCATCTTGAACTAAACTATAGATTCATTTCAAAACTCTTAAAACTTTGTATTTTTTAACATTTAAAAGTTTAATAGCACAATGAATTAATATGTGACATGGGAGATTTTTTATTTGGCTTGGACCAACCGAACCAAATCCTCAGCAAAACAAAACAATTTGTGTCCGGGGTCTTGTGGGCAAGTGGTAAGGAGATGGGTTTGGGACGCCAACACGTTTTAAAGTTCGATTCATCTATTTTGCGAAACTCCAATACATTGTTTCTCTGAGACCCACACATATATGGGTTCATAGCTTATGGTCTATTTAAAGATCCGAAGAAAATGTCTATATGTAAGCTGTACTTCTCCCATTGTTTTAGAATTTACTCTGAGTTATAAAAATTAAGAACAAACTATTTTTGAACTTGATATAATTAGTGATTCATTATAATGTCCTTTGTTTAGATTTTTCTAATAAAGTATTACATGATTTTGTCCAAAATATATATATATATATATATATAATAAAGCTTTAAATGATATATTATAATATTGTATATATATATATATATAATATAATTTATATGGGGTTAAATTGTGCTTTTTAAAAATTAATAAAATCCTATAAAATAAATTTAGAAAGTATTTATTTATTTGTGGCTATGGTTAACATCGGCTTATGTTCTTTCGCTTTGACTATGTCGGTCATGTCATATTTCAATTTTCTGAGACCACTTGTTCTGAGATAAATGGAATCCTGTCGTCGTTTTTTTGTGGGTTCAACTAAAAGAAAAACAAATATGTGGTTAAGATGTCGTAGCCAGAAACGGAAATGCTAATTATGCTACGAGTTATGGACCTACACAATTTTGACATTACTATTGGGTAATTAAAGCTTGGCGTGTTCAATGTTGCGAAGTCGGTATTACATGGAGACTTTGCAAATCTTGGCAAAAAAAAAATATTATTTAGAATGGCTGATACATTTATACGAACGTACCTTTCTGGCTATAGCATGTTGGAGACTTAGCAAATAATAATAAAACAGTATATGGAATCTTTATATTAAAAGAAAAAAGATGGGAACCTTTCGGATGAAATTCACTATTCAGAGACGATACTCGACTTTGTGACAACTTGCATACTTCACCTAGCTTTAAAGACTGCCATACAGAAGCCACCACCACCAAATGGATAAATGAAATCTAATTACAAAGGTTCGTAGTGCATGTCTATCGTGTTGGTGCGCATATAGGCTCGGCTTGATTGTATGTATGAGATGTGAGGGGGTAAGCTTTAGACTCTCTGTTCGTAACAATGGATACACGCAAATGAAGAACTTGGTGCATGCATGGCTTACAACAATGGATCAAACTTTTTTTTTTGCCGAGGTTAAAAAAAAACTTGAACCTCGGCAACTTAGTGGCAGACAAGCTTGTCCCTTTAGCAACTAGCACACACCACCCAAAATCCATTTTTTTAATCTTCCATCTTTACGTATCTATAGTTTGCTCTTTTGATCATGTAGTACAAATACAATAAAAATGACATGAAAACGACCGTATTTTATAACATTATTATATCCTAACACTTTCGAGTTTCCAAATGATTTTCAAAATTTTAAAATTGAGCATAAAACTATAAACTACGAAGTCGTGTTGAAGAAAAAGCATGATTGAAATACAAATATAGAAAAGAAAACTTGGTCAAAAACTCGAGTAGACAACCTTATCAGAAAAAAAGTAATTTACAATAGACAACGTGAAGCAAAAACAAAAATAAACGCTATCTACTTATCTTGAAACGATTAATGAAAACAACTAACTTCGTCGTCAAAGTGAAAAACATCGTAATTATGATGATTCATAATTATCCATCAGGAAAAAGGACATATGTAGATATTTTAATTTCTTTATCAGAAAATAGACATTAAAGTAAAGAGAAAGTAATAAAAAATATCCATAGATTCATCTTTGATCATATCCCACCACATGTCGCGAACCTTCTCTTAACCGCCACTTGTCAGTCACTTTATCCAATAGTAATCTCAAGATTCGTCGAGCCTCCGGTTTAATACCGACTCAGCCGGTAGTTTCTCCCAAATCATATGGCTCACTCACTTACTTTGTCCCTCTATATAAACAAAAACACCTCTCACATCTCCTAAAGAATTATAAACTCTTCCTCTTCGGAATCTGAAAAGCCATAAATTTGCAGAGAAAATAACAAAAAAAAAAAAACAAATCTAAAGGATCAGAATTTTTCAATGAACAGAGTGATTAGTCAGTTTTCCGGTAAGTTGATGAAGGAGAGCGGCGGTGATGTGACGGCTTTAAGATCTTCCGTCAAAGAATCAGTCTCGTCGCCGCAGAGTTCACTTTCGTCTTCGTCTTCGTCGTCTTCGGTGAGGAGACTTAATAAAGGCGATCTTGAATCGAGACGATTTGGTTTAGCGGCGAGTGAGAAGCTGAGGCAGGCGGAGGAATCTTTAAGGACTGTCATGTTTCTGAGCTGTTGGGGATCTTGTTAGATCTGATCTGAAACGTTTCTTAACTGTGTTTTGTTGTGCTTTTGAGTTTGAACTTTTTGTGAATATTTTTGTAATTATCCTTTTTTTCTATTTTGTGTACTTCTCTGTAAAGTCTCTTATGTACATATTGAAGAGAAGCTATGAAGAAAATGGTTTGTTTATCATCAAATCAAACATTTTCATTTAACTTTGTGAATACAGTAAGTAAATTTACTAATTGAAAATTGAAACTATAGAGTATAAGATTTTTTTTTTTTAATTTTAGTAACGTTGATGATACGTAATGTTGCATATGATGTGTTTGGATTATAATAAATAAACTCCAACTTGGAATCTTTTTTTTGGAATCTTTTAATGGATGATATATAATTGTTTGAGGTGCATCAATATAAATCAGCTTACAAGACTTGATTTCTAAACTCACAAAATTATCAAAACATGCCTAAACAAAAAAAAATCCATTGTGAATTTTGAAAAACACAAATACTATCTAATATTAGTTTAATTTTTTTTTAACTTCGTATAATTGATTTACATTTTCTGGTGATGGTGGGTTAACTTGGAAAAAAAAAAAGTAGATTTGAGGTTTTTTTAATGCGGAAAACCATTAAAACAATATATATATATATTACTATAAATAAAGAATATAAGACTATTTATAATTTTAAATAGTATTGTAAAATATCATATATGTTATCAACAACAACATTTGTTTTTTTGTTAAAGTTAAATGGTTAGTGTATTCAAATAAGAGAAACTGTACCATAAACCATGTTTAAATGTGCTATAATCTATTCATTCTTTCTAAATATATCATAATCGTAACATCTTTTCTAAATGTGTTATATTTATGGCATGAGCGCAAATGAAAAAGACGAAATTAGTTTTTATAAATAACATTTTTAGCATTTAGTGAACAATTTTAATCTACGTCCATAATTTTAACTTATTTTTTCATTTTGGTAGATAACAAATTATGCTATAAATATCAATTATGGTTTAAAAAAAAACTGAAAACAATATAATACATTTGAAAACTTTTTGTAGAAATATGACACATTCCGCAAAAATCCCATCAAATAACTCATTTTATTTCTATTACACAGGTGTGCAATTATTTGTAGGAAGGCAGTCAAAACTTGTCTCGGTCATCTTCAAATATTCATGAGATACGGTCAAGCCTTTGAATCTCTCTAGACAATAATCTCCTTCTTCCTTAATATCACACAAGTGTTGACCGAGAGCTAGCTAGAGGCAGGCCCGGCCCACCCCTGAAACAGCCAAAGCATCTGCTTTAGGCCACATAATATATATAAAAACTTTGGATTAATTAATTAAACAAGTTCCTAGCTAATTTGGTTTTGATGTACGAAATCATATCTCAGGACGCGGGTTCGATGCCCCAAAACAGCAGTTTTTGTATTTTTTTAATTGTTTGTATCATATGTTTACAGTTAATATATTTTATAAAATACCTTGTATAATAAATGCTTTAGGCCTAGGTAATCTTAGGACCGTCCCTGGCTAGAGGATGATTGTATATAAGTGTTGGCCATGAGCTCATGAATAACATATTAAAAATTCACATTCACTCGATTTCTTTCTCAAACATTTTTCAAATATTAATAAACAAATCTCGCACCATGAACAAGCAATTGTTTTCTTATTTCATGGTTTTTGTAGTTCTCCTCTCAGGTAATTAAATTTATTAATTCGTATATGATAAACGGTCTAATATGTCAATGTACAATGACTTTTTTGTTACTTACTATATTGGTTGGCAGTAATAACGATTGTTCCAAAAACTGAGGCACAAAAGAGATGCAAAAAAATACTAAACCCGGGAACACAATGTTTGTTGGCAAAGTGCAGAGAAGAGTGTTTCAAGGAGTTAAATGGCAACGGAGTTTGTGTTGAGACGCCACCAACCTCTGGCAAGTACACATGTAACTGTTTCTACAATTGTGGCCCTGGACTATGATTTCTCTCTTTTTTTAAGAGCGTTCGATAATAATTATGTAAACTCAGTTTAAAAACATTGATCTTAATCTATATATAATATGGGATACGAAATAAAAAAATTTATCTTCAAATTACATATGAAATCCTCATCTTCAGATAATAAAAATGATGTTATCAAAAGACATTTCCACTAGTAATGAAATCTCAAACGTCCTTTTTTTTATTTTGCGATTGCATTATTAACCGTATCTTACTAACCACTACAATACATTAGAGTTAGACGATAAGCTTATACTATAAACCTAACCGTTTCATTCAGAATGCAATCGCCACAAACAAAACCATAAAAAAAGTAAAGGCAGCGAATCAAAAAACGCGATCGTAATAAACGCTATTTCATTCTGCTATTTAACTTCTTCTTCGTCTTCTCTTTTAATTAAAAAACAAAAAACACTAAACCCAATCAAATCCACTTTGAAGCTTTCCCCGATTCTCCAATGGCCTTAACGGAGGAGAAATCAGATCCCGATGGTCGACGTTGGGGCAGATTCAAACTCCCCTTTCGAAACTCCAACAACGCTCAAGCTACTCCTTCTTCGTCTGCATCATCGTCTCATCTAAATCAAAATTACATTCATCAAACTCGCCATTTTCAATACCACGGACCTCCTGTAGTAGAAGGATTGGGTCAACAAAACCATCATCAGTCCGCCGGAGCCACGATCCCTTCTATGTCATCTGTCGCGAGATCGCTTCTTCCTACGAAACGCCGATTGAAGCTTGATCCTTCTGCAAAACTCTACTTCCCCTGTGAGTTCTATATATATATATATATATTAATTACTACTCTAATCTCAATCTCCATTGAATCAATTGGAATTTGACTGATTTGTTTGTTTTTGGATCATAGTGTGATATGGACTTAACTGGTTTTTAGCATATATTTTTCCTTGGAATCTATGAATTTGGATAATATATATTGAAGATGATGATGTTGACCTTTGTAATTGTCTGCTTAGTGGAAAAAAATTAATATATTTACAGCCCATACAGATTGATAAGGTTACTATGTACTGTGTAAGCAAGCCATTGAGCAAATTCTTTGTCAATTTTAAGATTCACTCTAGTTTACAATGAAATTGTAATGAGGTAGTTCTTTCAGGTCGTTGGATGGTGTTTCTGCAAATTAGTTTTAAAGATTTACTGATTTAAAGTTTATGAACTTTGTTTGAAGATGAGCCTGGGAAGCAAGTCAGGAGCGCTATTAAGATTAAGAATACGAGCAAGTCTCATGTAGCTTTTAAGGTTTGTTCTGCATCAAGTTTTTGATTATGGTTGTTGTCATCAGGTTTTTTTTTTTTTAGTCTCTGCTGATTCGATCTGTTTCTTCAGTTTCAAACAACGGAGCCAAAGAGTTGCTTTATGCGCCCGGCTGGTGCTATTCTTGCTCCTGGGGAAGAAATTATCGCAACTGGTATTTGCTTCTATCTATTTTGATCAACTGGTATTTCTAGCATTGGCCCCGAGGATTATGCGTTGACTGTTACTACTTCTTGTTAGTTTTCAAGTTTGTTGAGCCTCCTGAGAATAGTGAAAGGCCGGTGGAACAAAAGAGCGGGGTTAAGTTTAAAATTATGAGCCTGAAGATGAAAGTCCCAACGGATTATATGCCTGAGCTGGTAAGTGACAATGGTAATAACTATTGGTCAGAATCTAAAAGAGAAGATAGATTTGAGACTTTTGTGTGTGTTTGCAGTTTGAGGAGCAAAAAGAGCATGTCTCTGAGGAGCAAGTAATGCGTGTGGTATTCTTGGATCCTGAAAGCTCTAACCCAGTGAGTCTTTCTTCTTCCGTTTTTTTTGGCGCCATCATTTGGATCATTTCACTGCTTTAGACACTTCTAAATATATAGCTGATCTTTAATCTTGTTACCTTCTCTCTCTCCAAAAAGATGATGGAGAAATTGAAGAGTCAATTAGCAGAAGCGGATGCTGTAGATGAAGCACGGAAGAAAGCATCAGAGGGTGTTGTTGGTCCAAAGCCAATTGGAGAAGGACTTGTAATAGATGAATGGGTGCGACGCAATGCTATTATTTTCATAAGATTTATCTTCTCTGGGTTTGTTTGTTTTTTTTCATAAGACAAGAAAGTGTGATTAAAATTGTTTAATGTTTTTTCTCCTTTGTTGTAATAACCAGAAGCAACGCCGAGAGAGGTATCTTGCACAGCAACAAGGAGGAGACATGGCTTGAAACTAAAAGGTCACCAATACAGAATATGTGTGTGTATGTATGTGTTTGGTTTAGTTGTGTGGTTAATCACAATGTGTGTGAAGAGAAAAAAAAAAAAATGTGACTTTTGTTATTTACAGTTAAGAACAACGATTGTTCCAGCTTAAAAGAAACATTGATCTTGTTATATGTTTACTTCGACCTCTACCGAACCAAAACTTTGTCGCCACTAACGTTCTGCTAACTCCTGTATCTGCAAGTTTTGATATAAACATAACACACATGCTATTTGAAATAAATTCAATATTCCGCCAACGAAAAAATAATCGTATCGATTCTATATGAAATCTTTACCAAACTGTGACAAATTTATGTTATAATTAATGAAATTTAATCAGGATAAATAGTTAGAAAAGCCATTTGTGTCTGAAATCTCACTCTTGCCCATACATGGCTGATGGCTTTTGGAAATTTTGATGCAGAATTAATTAATCCCTGATTAGTGGTCGTATATGTACAGTTCACGGACCAGATTAAAGTTACAATCCTCTAGTAGATAAAAAAACCCACACGCTACACCATAATGTATTTTTTTTGTAAACTAATTTTGTCTTTTATATGTATGATAAAATGTTAATAGTTTTTATTTTGGGAAAATCTCATAAAAAAAAAAGTGGTATTGACAGTTATTTTCATTTTAAACTTCTAAGTTTTGAAATTTTATTATTAATTAGATAATTTTTGCTATTTTAAACTTTCAAAATAGCTTCTGTATTTGCCGACCCCTAAAACTTAACAAATTTACAATGAAAACGCAAGAGTTATGCGCTTTGGATCTTTAATGCAAAGTAACACACAAGGGTTCAGAAACTCTCTTTTGATTTATTAGAAAATAAATTTTACAAGGATTTTCCTTTAACTCTATTTTCTAACTCTTTCTCTCTCTCAACAAGTTCTAAGATCACAACTTTGATCTAAGAAGCTTTCAAAACCCTTTATCCCTCTTTGAATCTTCAAGCTATTCTTTTTTAAAGCTTAAGATTCAACTGCTAGGATTTCTCCATATATGAAGTGCCGATCTTCTCTCAAGACCGGACACCCTATTTATACTAATTGGACTCAGCCATACAACAAACTAATTCTCAATTCTAAATAAACTAGAAATTGTTTATTTCTTTTTTCTTTACAAATTAGAAAATTAACAATCGTTGTAAAACTTCCTTTTATCTCCGTAATAGGAAAGTCTTTATGCTTCCAGAATCTTCTCCTTGCATCTCATGCCTTTGCTTGACCGCCTGAATAGATTTTCTTTTACACTTCTTGAACTCTGACCTGCTGATCCATCTCTTGAACTACCATAGTCTTTAGTACATCACCTATGTCAATAGATGCATCTTCAATCTCCCCCTTTTTAACTCTCTGTTTCTTCAAGCACTCATGATTCAATAACTCTCAGGTTTTCAGGCACACCAACAAACTTATCATAAGTCTGATTAAAAACTTAGACATAAATGCGTTGCTTACAAAAGAAAAAACATCACAGACACAAATGACAAACTTTTGGCAAATTGTTTTTAGAGTGATGAAATGAAAAACCAAAATAACTTGATGCTTGGTGCTCGATGCTCCCCCGCAAATCGACACCCCCCCTCCCCCCATCCCATAAACTGGTCCTTCTCCCCCTGCTTAAAAAGCACACAGGTTAAAAACCAACTAGATCATCTTAGAGATAGGGTTAAAAACTCGCTACAGCTATACTATATAGTTCACATATAAAACATTAATATTCTAAATTGATGTCTGAGGTTTAACCAGCTCTTCGGTTAGTCCGTAGATCTTATTGTGAGGCCTGACATTAATTAAATCAAAGATACCAATGGGAAACAGTTTGAATTTTTGTAAATAATACTGTAACCATGTTTTTGAGTTCAGAGTACGTGGCTTATTCTAATTTCTAAATAAGGATTACTATAAAACTATAGCCTTTTCACTATTCTATAACCTTGTTGTTAGTTTCTATAAACCATGCATGGCTTTCTGAGCAGAGTTAGTTAATCCAAAGACAAGCGGCAGCTTCTAGGTCAACCAAACCGTCAATGAGGCTGCAAATACAGCTTAACCGAAGGAGCACCTAATGTCACATTCAACAAGTTAGGCGATTTAACAAAAATACCGAGCTTCAAAGCATCTTTTGGGCATGTCTCGATGGCAGGAGCGCTTGGGGTTGGCTATATATGGTTTGTAAGAAGACGATGGTGTACAACCAGAGAGGCAAGGAAATGTCGAAATAATATCGGAGTTGTTTGCTTGATATTGGTGAAGATATTAAGAGTTTATTGGTCAATATTAATAGGATAAGTGTGTACTGAACATGTGTTCGCCGTAGCCCCTAGCTAGGGTAGTTTAGCTGGCGATCTGAAGCAAAGCGTTTGAAACGCAATGTCATGGTCGATAATTGAGATTCAAAGTTGCAATATTCCGGTCGTGACGTTTCAGTTTGTTTTGTTTCATCCGAGTCACAAGTACGAAGAGACACAACTCATCGTGTTGTAGTGTCTGATAAAGCAAAGGAGTACGTACTTGCTGGCGAAAAAAAATAGAGTACGTACTTGCGAATAAGACAGAAATATGTTTGGTTTATCCAGTTTTGCAGAATTATGTCGTCTTAATTAGGATAATTTTTGTTTTTGTCAGCAATGGTCTGATGTAAAATATGTCTTAATGCTTACAACGAAATACTAATAAACACAAGTTTTGTACGTAGTGATATATTATATAATGTCACCTTGGTTTTTAAGATAGACATATAGACAACGTCAACGACATTGATTGATACTTTTATTAATCAAATTGAAAGAAAAAATTACAAAGAAGAGATGGAGGAACAATGAAGCAAAGGAGTACCAACTTGCCGATTACACACACAACCCCATTATCCATTATTGCATGAGAACGTACGTACGTTCAT
Organism: Camelina sativa; assembly: GCF_000633955.1. NCBI lineage: Eukaryota > Viridiplantae > Streptophyta > Magnoliopsida > Brassicales > Brassicaceae > Camelina > Camelina sativa. Next base: position 20,709,960 of record NC_025692.1, on the reverse strand, counting down.
TTTAACCAATCAAAGAAAAATACCCAAAAAAAGAAGACCACCTTAAAATAAACAAGAAGATGACAACAGGTTCCACAATTCATCAAACTGTATGATTCATTCATTTTATAGGTATGTTATAAGTATTCAACTTACACGCATTGGAAGTTCGTTGGAGGTGTTCTACCGCAAACATTGAGGAGTACGCTGAGATCGATAGGAAGTTTAAGGTTGATTCCAAGAACGTTAACCTTGACCAAGGTGCAAAGGCAGACTGCAGCCTCAAGGTCAGCCAAACCTTGGATGAGAGAGCAGCATGGCGTTACAGGTGGATTTCCCAATGTTATGTCCACTAGCTTGAGAACATTGGCACAAACACCGAGTTGTAGGGAATCTCTAGGACAAGCCGCAGAGGTGTAAGTGATGAAGAGGAGGTTGAGAGAAAGGAAGAGTGCAAGGGAGGTTCTTGGAGCCATTTGTTTGTGGAGTAAAAAAGGCTCAAGAAGTATTTGTGAGTTTAAGTTGTTTGAGATTTGTGGAGAGAAATGTTAAGTGTTTTAGCCGGTATTTATAGGGATTTCATTAGGAGAGAAATGAGAAGGTTTAATTAATAATTTGTCTTTAATAGGGGATTAGTTGACTATTTTTTTTTATAGATATGATTTGATTATTAAAGAACACTTAATATTCATCATTGTACAAGTTAGCTGGTAATCTCTAAAGAGTATAATAATTCAAAACAACGAAACATTTTCAGCAATACAATTACAAGGGTACGTGATATCCATCATTGAAAAGTGTTAATAGCCAAAATATCATCTTGCTTGAAGTACCTTTTTTAAATATCTCTCAGGCTATTATTCAGTGAGTAGCTTGTTTAGACAGATAGACTATTGGAGAGATCGAGAATTTCTTCGACAGGCTAGTACCAATACGATAATCATCATGCCAACTCATTCTTTACTAAAGAATGATCGGTCAGGTATATTCTTATTATCTTATTTTTTATATCATGAAATTTTCTTTAATTAACTACATAGTATATTTCTAAAAAAAATGATAAAAAGTGAAAGAAGTTGATATGGTTCAAATAGTTAAAATGTTTTAAACCAAGTACAATATTGTGGTGAACTTTTTTCTTGTGTATTAAGGTGAAGTTTAATCCTAATGAACACAATAGTTTTTATGTGACCCGATATAAGAGATTCATATGTGTTTCCCATATGAAATCTTTCGGTTAATAGAAGATTAGTATAGTAAATATTATAGATTTTATTCCAAAAGGAATAAAAGAATATATTTCTGTATACAGATTATAATGGCATAAAATCAATTTATAAAAATAATAATCAAGTGAAACGAAGTTGAACTTGCTGTATATTTTTCATTTTAAAAGTTGACCCGATATATATGGGATGTGTGCAAAGATTTGATTTACCAAAAGTATATGACATAACAAAGTATACCAAAATAATATATATATATATATATATATATATATATATAGGACATAACCAATAGTATACCAAATAAATTCTGATGCTTAGTGTTTTTCATGTTACCAAAAAAACATGCTTCACACTTCATAATATTCGTTAACAAATCATAATCCAGACTCGCCACAACTTTAGTTCACATTTTTCACTTCGAACAATAGAGTATCGGTGTTCTTTTGAATTCCAACGGAAAACAGTTCACATTTTTGTAAAAAATCTTCATTAAGCAATTAAGCTTTACAGTTGAGAGTACGTACGTTGCTTATTCTAAATGAGGAGTATAACCTTTTTCACAATGATAGTTGCTATAAACATATATAGACCACACAAAAAAAAACATATATATATAGACCTTTTTTTTTTTTTTGAAACACCTCTTGTTTTCATTTCATTAAGATAGAAACCAAGTACATAGAATTAAGGACTCTGAGAATCCAAAGAGTAAAACACTACAGCAACAAAGGGCATTCCCCAATGCCTTACAAAGATAAAGAAAAAGATAGATAGGATTAGTCAATAATGGTTTCTTGAGAGCTTTGAGCCAAAGGCTAGCTAGCCTTTTGGTACATGTGAGGTCAGGGATCATCGACATTTCTTCCATGATCAGGTCAATGGAGGGACATAAAGCCACTGTCTCATGACAAAGTGACATTGAGGAAGGGGTCAGAGTCGTGGATCTCACCGGTATGAGAAGATCTACATAAAGTAGGACTTTGACAATGGTTTGAGCAATGTTGGTTATGCTTTGGTGCTTGAAGTCGTTTGTTAGTGTTGTCGTAGAGTGAGATAAAAGCTCAGACAAGTCATAGCCATACTCAAAGCTTGGACAACTTGGAATCGGGATCCATATACCATTACACGACAAGCTAAGATGTTCATAAGACAAAGCCGTAAAGGATATACCTACCAGGATTCTAGGATGATTAAAACCAAGCCATAGTAACGATGATGCATTACTTCTCAGATGGAGTCTTCTACCATAGAGATCGTAATCTTGATCACACCAACGACTAAGGTTTGGCAATCGGCATAAAAAAACTGACCTGGATTTTAAGGGATAGAAAGTTGAAGTACACCTTATGGGCTTGGGCAGAGCCTTAATGGGCCAAAACCAACTGTAGGATCCATTAAGAGGAACCCTAATCGTGTGATGGCTATGTACGGATTGCGACCATGGCGGCTGCCCGGAGGAAGTGGGAGGATTGGCCTTGAACTCGGACTCATCGGAAAAAGTGGTGCAATAGTGGTTTGGGATGAGTTTGATCCGATGTTAAGGCAGGGAGGCAAGAAGACTTACTCTTTCCAGATTTAAAACAAGTTTCCCTCAGAAGAGAATCGCCGTGCGCCGTCGACGTCTCCCCTGTGCATGGTGCATCTGCCGGTCCAAGAGAGAAAGCTCCTATCAGCAACGAAGCCCAGGGTGAGGGATCTTCAGGGGTGAAGTGAAAGCCAGTTCGAGAAAATTTCAGATCCAAAACTAGATCTAATTTTTGTAACTCAAGGGCTTTCGGATGCTTCTGATTTGGTGAGGCGGACAAGAGGTGAGGGAAGAGGTTCACCGGAAACCGATTCCCTTCATTGATAATTGATGAATCGCCGCAAGAGATTATAGGGTTCAAAATGTTTTAGGGATTTTGAAAAACATAGAAATAAAATGGGAAAATAACTAAAAAGAGGGGAAAATTAGAAGGATTCGAAACAGCAGAGTAAACAGATGGTTTTATCCCGACGCCGGCGAGCGGAAGCTCCACCGGCGCCGGAATGGTTTTGACTGGAGGTCGCCTCGATAACTTCGCCTGGGAGAGAAAAGGTGTTGTTTAACATATATATAGACCATGCATGGTTTTTTGATGCATAATTAACAAACCTGGTGCACGCGTGTGCATGTACAAATCCAATACTTACGGACCAGATTAAGAAGGTATTTTTCCTCTATATCATTTTGATTAAAACGAAGAAAACATGCAAACATATTTAGTAATATGTTTGACAAAAAAAAAATAAAAAAAACATATTTAGTAATACTGAAACAAAAGCATTTATTTATTATCAAGACAAAATAAATAGATTACACTAACACAAACCCATATTTACACTAACACATAACCCATCTCATGCACCAAATTAAATATAGAGAAAACATAAAAAGTAATGAATACAATTTAAAGTTCGAACACATTACATACATATCCATAAATTCAGGATTAAAGGGCATTAATTGGAAGTCACGTCGAGCCTTTCTGCTGCAAAGATAAACCCCAGCTTCAAGATCAACCAAACCGTCAGTTCGTCAGTGAGGCTACAACACGGCTTAACCGGAGGAGCACCTATTGTCACATTCACAAGGTTAAGGCCTTAACACAAACACCAAGCTTCAAAGCCTATCGCATAACCGGTTTGGGGGTTTGCTTTGGTTTAATAAGCAAAGAAGAGGATGATCACGTATTAGGAAAGATTATGTGAATATTTAGATATATGTTACATTTTCTATTATTTTGTAATATTGTATCTTGTACTCCAAGTTTAGAATATTTTTAGGGTTTCTACTTCTATGTATAAAGCCGTGCCAAGGTATTTTGATGCCATAGGCAAAAATTATGGTTTAATATATAACCAAACATAATATAAGGTATATATAATGTTTCCATTTTTTTAACTAAATTTATAAAATTAGTAAAACTTGTAAAATCACAATTTTAAAAAAAAATTATCAAAAACAAGCACAAAATAATGTAGAATAGAAATGTTAACAAACAAAATATAGTTATGCTGATATACAAAATGTAATATCTAGTATATATAAAATAATTAATAAAAATCAATAAAGATGAATAACTAAAAAAAAGTTTGTAAGAAGTAAAATAAGAAAAATTAATGAAAAAAAAAGAGGATACAATACGCTCATGTACTTGTGGAGGTATCGCAACACAATTAGAAGAAGACAGAAATGAAGAACGTACAAACACATGTTTAAACGGTTTGGATTCTACAAGATTTGGAACTGTTTGTTCCACAATTACCAGCATGGAGCCTCTCCCCAAGATCTCTCAAGTGTATCAGCGTATTATTCGCGAAGAGAGGCAACTGAGCATCACCCGTAACAGAGATGAGAAGACAGAAGCAGTTGCCTTTGTTGTGTCCACAAGCAATAAACCTCGTTTCTTCTCACCATATAACCGCAAAAAAGATGTTACTTGTACACATTGTGGGAAGTATGGACATGTAGTGACTGATTACTTCTAGCTGAAAGGGTTTCCAGGATGGTGGGGTGAAAGAGGACGTGGTGGTGCTCGTGGTGGCGGAAGGTCTAGCTGTGGCGGTGGAATGATCGGGAATGTTGCTGGCCATGGACGTGGACGTGGAGACACACCTGCTGGCCGTGTTTATGCTGGACAAGCTGTTCATGCTGGTACCAAAGAAGAAGAGCTTGATCATAACTCCTTCCCACACCTCACGAATGATTAATGGGCTGCATTGAAACAATTTCTTAATACTTAAATGACTGATTCTGTTGAACAATTAACCGGTAAGAGAGTTAATGGTGACTTTATTATTGACACAGGAGCCTCCCATCATATATCATGGAAGCTTGATCTTTTAACCAATGTTGTCGATATTAACCTGTGTTCGATTGGATTGCCAGATGGTGATAGATCGATGGCTATCAAACAAGGCGATCTTTGTCTAGGGGGTGACTTGTGGCTTTGTGGAGTGTTATATTCTTCAGAATTGATTTTTTTTTTTTTTTTTTTTTTTTTTTT
>NC_025692.1:20684184-20704174 GCF_000633955.1 Camelina sativa | reverse complement strand
TTTTTTCAAATTTCCCTTTTTTTTTTTTTTTTTTTTTTTTTTTTTTTTTTTTGTGTGGCTAAATTACTTAAAGCAACCAAGGGATCTATTATTTTTACTGAAGATTTATGTGTTTTTTAGGGCCGTACTTCTAAGACACTGATTGGCAGTGAAGAGTGTGGAGGGCTTTATGTTCTTCGTGGTGTCATTGGTGCTCAAGCTCAAGCTGCAGCAACTATGGGAGCAAGGGATTTATGGCATCGTCGTTTAGGTCATCCATCTAGTTGGGTTATATCTTATTTTAACAAGTCATGTTGAATAGGGAAATCATAAAAAGAAGTTATTTGTGCACTTGTTTTGGGGCTAAACAAACCCGTGATTTTTTTCATGAGAGTTCTATTAGAGCTAATGAGTTATTTGCTTTGATTCATTGTGATGTTTGGGTAGCTTATCTTACGGTTTCTTACTCTGGAGCAGCGTATTTTCTTACAATTGTTGATGATTTCTCCCGAGCAGTGTGGATATATCTTTTGAAAGAGAAAAGAGAGGTGGTTGATTCTCCTAAGAAGTTTTGTGATATGGTAGAACGATAGTTTGATAAAAAGGTGCGGGTTGTGCGGAGTGACAACAAAACTGAATTTATGTGTTTGAAACCATTTTTTGACCACGAAAGCATTTTACATAAGACTTCGTGTGTGTATACACCACAGAAAAATGGCAGCGTCGAAAGAAAACATCACCACATTCTAATTGTAGCTCGCTCACTCATGTTCCAAGCTAGCTTACCGGTCAGTTTTTGGGGAGAATGTGTTCTCGGTGCTACTCATCTGATTAATAGGACACCATCTACATTCTTGACTGGTAAGACACCATATGAACTCTTATATGGTTCAGTTCGTCTCTTTGATAGGTTGAAAGTGTTAGGATGCTTATGTTGTACTCATAAGAAATCTCGCGATAAGGATAAATTTGGAGATAGTGCGTTTTTATGGGATATCCATACGACCAAAAAGGATGGAAGGTGTATGACTTAGAAACGCATGAGCATCTTGTTTTAGGAGAAGTTTTTTTTTATGCGAAGGAGTTTCCCTTTGCCAAAATGGAATCTTCATCACCAGCTTCTAACTTCGATATGTCACCACATGGAATACATGCGGAGGATGAGTTCTTGAATATTCAGGCCACCAACGACAGTGGGAGCTTCCTTGATCTTGCTCTTCTACCGGAAAAAATTTGTAACCAACACTGACGGACCAGTCGCTCATACATCACAATCGACCGATCCACCAGATGAGCGTCCAATTGTGATTGAAGAGGTGGGAGTTGGTAATCGTTCTAAACCTGTACCAAATAAGTTAATTGATTATGTTCTTTATACAACACAATGCACCACGAACCCCTCACACCTTCCCACAACAACGTCTTCTGATTCAGGTACGGCTCCTTATCTGATATCAAACTATGCCACATGTGAATATTTTTGGAAAAACATCAGGCCTTTCTTGCAGCCGTTACTGCTGCGGTGGCACCAAAAACATATGCTAAGGCTGTTTAGTTGAAAGTTTTGTGTGATACTATGAGTCTTGAGATTCAGGCTCTTGAAGAAAATGATACTTGGTTTATAATGGAACTTCCTCCGAGAAAGAAGGCTCTCGGTTGTCGTTGAATGTTCATGAATAAACACAATTCTAATGGCATTATTGACCGTTTTAAGGCACGATTGGTTATTCGGGATAATAGACAGATTTCAGGAAAGGATTTGGAAGAGACTTTTGTTCATGTTGCTAAGATGATAACAGTTTGTATGTTTCTCAAGGTGGCAGCCGTTAAACATTGGGAAGTTCATAAAATGGATGTGCATAATACATTTCTTCACGGTGACTTAGAAGAAGAGGTTTACATGACCTTACCACCGAGTTTTGAGTCCCCTGGTTCAAATAAAGTTTTACGACTTCGCAAATATTTGTATGGTATGGACCAAGCTCCACGTTGTTGGTTTGCAAAGCTCATGACTGCATTGCTTGGCTATGGTTTTGTCTAGACATACTCAGATTACTCTCTCTTCTACTTAGCTAGTGGGGATATGCGATCATATGTTCTTGTTTATGTTGATGATTTGTTGATTGTTGGGAATGATCCGCGTGTTATTTCTCAGTTTAAAGAGTACTTAAGTGAATGTTATAAGATGAAAGATTTGGGTCCTCTGAAATACTTTTTTGGTATTGAGGTAGCACGTTCACCGGAGGAAATATAATTATGTCAAAGAAAGTATATTTTGGATATCATTGATGAATGTGGGTTATTGGCTTGTAGACCGCTTGCTACTCCCATGGAAGAAAATTATCGGCTACTAGTTGACGAAGATGGTCCTTATGCGGACCATGGTCAGTATCATCATCTTGTGGGCAGATTGGTATATCTTACCGTTACTCAACCTGATCTTTCTTTTGTTATTCATGTTCTTGCCCAATTTCTCAAGAAACCGATACTTAAGCATTGAGAGGCGGTTCTTAGAGTGGTCCATTATCTCAAGGGTTCTCCGGTATCTCAAGGGTTCTCCAACTCTTTGCTTATAGTGATTCTGATTATCAATATTGTCCACAAACATGCAGATCCTTTTCCGGGTATGTTACTCTTCTTAGTGGTTCTCCGATAGCATGGAAGACAAAGAGGCAGAAGACGGTCTCTCTTTCTTCTATTGAAGCAGAATATTGAGCGATGCGTTATACCATATGTGAAATAAAATGGGAACATGAGCTTCTCTCTTGTTTTGGTATCTCTCAAACTGATCTAATACCATTGTACTGCGACAATCAAGCCGCTCTCTATATTTTTAAGAATCCAGTGTTCCACGAGCGTACTAAACATATCGAGGCCAACTGCCATTTTGTTTGCGATGCACTTAAAGCTGGTCTCATTGCAGCTTTCAAGATTCATACATCCAACCAGCTTGCTGATTTTCTCACAAAATCACTTGGTTCTCCACAATTTTCTTATCTTCTTGGTAAGTTGGGCATTCGGGATCTTCATGCGCCAGCTTGAGGGGGAGTATGAGAAAAGATTACGTAAATATTTAGATATATATTAGTTTTCCTATTATCTTGTAATATTGTATCTTGTACTCCAAGTCTATAATATTTTTAGAGCTTCTACTTCTATGTATAAATACTCTTGAAGGGATGAATGAATAGACAATATTTTCCTGACCGTTGATATTGTTATCAAGGCAAGGAAAATAGCGCGAGAGATTTTATAATTAAAACATAAGAGCCATCTTTCTTAGCCTTGGAAGAATAAATGAGTGTTGTTTGTGCCATTATTACCTGCATGTATCCGTACAGAAATATTTTTTTGTAAGATCCTTTATAATATTTATTACACTTTTTACTTATTTACTATTAACCGAAAATTTATGGAAACATATACTTAATCTTTTCTTTTGCTAGAATTTTTTAAGAGTTAACTTTGCTTTCATCATCAATTTATTACTTGGATAAAATGAACTGAAATTTTTTAATTTAACCAATCAATTTTACCTTAAAGAATGATTTGGCATGATGATTACGACAGACTTGTAATAATAAATTTTCTTCATAAACATAATAATTTTTAAAATCCAAAGTTATTTCTTAATGAACATATAATAAATTTTCTGTCACCATATGATTATAAGAGATGATATGTGTTCAAATGTTTCTAAATGAATTCTTTCGGGTAATAGAAAAGTAAAAGTATTTTAATAACTTGATTTTAACTTTGGAATTTATACTTTCGAAAAAAGAACTTCTCTCCCAGGCGTGACTATCGAAGAACCTTCTCCTCTTCACCTTTCCGGCGTCAGCGACAAGAGATCTTTGTTCAATCTCTTCTCTACTTCACCCATGTCTCTTCTAGTTTCCTCTTTTGAAAATTTTCCCCATTTTCTAAAATTTTGGCAACCTTTCAACATCATGCAACATAAAGATCTGGCTTGTTTCTCTTGGAACGAAAGATGGAGGATTCCGGCAATTCCCGCCATCCTTTCCATATGCCCAGATTCTACGGATGAGGATCAACTGTCCATTGCTCTGTACAAGTCAAATAACGGTCTCCTATTTTCATCTAAAGATTTTTTCACCTCCGTTTTCTTGATGGTAGAAGTTTATCTTGTTGCATCATCAGATGCGCCTTTTCGGGGGAAAATATTGACGGCGCACAACAAGCTTCTCTTCAGGATTACAGTTCTACCAATTGTCTGGACCTCCGCCAAAATCACTCGACACCATCAGAGCTTCACAGGGTTGAATCTAGTTTCACCGGAGCTGTTCTTACCACTGCAAATCTAGTCATTCATTCTGGCAAGCCGCCACACAACGATTTTTTTGTGACCACCAACTGAAAACCCTAATGTTTCCTTGGTTGACCTGATTTTTGAGGCTGGTCCGGAATCCACCGACTAGACTGCTAGTGTTGTTTAGCCAGTTAGTTAGACCCTTGGAATCTGCTCTCTTTGTGGTTGTCACCTTTGCTCCCATCCTAGCTAAGCCCGTTTTACAAAAATCCAGGTTCGATGTTTCTTCTTGGTCAGCAAACCTTAGCTGGCATCTAGGTCTAGTCTATGGCTATATTCTCTTAGGCAGTAGAACCTTCTTGAGATATAAACCGACTAGACTGCTATGTTTGCTTAACCAATCTTTTAGATCCATGGTAGCTGCTCTTTGTTTGTTAAGCATCTTTGCTTCCATGGCCCCAAAGTCGTTTGGCGTTTCAGCTCTGAATTCCTATTGCCATCAGTCTGATTACGGTTAGGATAGTTGATATATCATGGTTTTTACGGTTTTTAACCATGATATAAGTGCGCTTTTTGAGTCTTTTGATTTGTTTTCTAGAATGTTTTAGAGTCTTTATAAGTTTTCTAGGATTTTGGCACAGATGGAGAGAGATGGAGCAATTTGGATCGTTTTGGAGCATTTAACCGAAGGAAATCAATTTGGAGTCGTATCAGAGTTAAGGTGTCGATCAACACCGTATGGAGCATCAGTCGATACCCAGTCCAAACCGACGAGAGAGCCAAGTTTTGGAAGTTTTACAAATCTGCCCCGAAGTTTTCCATAATTGCAACATAAGTCCCTGACGTGTTTTAGGACATATATATATATATATATATATATTGTTTTTGGGTTTTAGAAACCCTTAAGTTTTATTTTCTGCAATCCTGAGAGATATTGAAAACTTTTTGGAGAGAGAGATCTGAACTCTTTTGGAGAGAGAATTTCTAAACTCCCTAATCACTTTTTAATATCTATTGCTTATTATTCAGAATGATTATTTGTGTTTCATTGAATATGTCTGAGTAGTTTGCTTGTTAGGTTCAGAGTTTTTCACAGGGTTTTTATGGTTTATTAGATCTGTTTATTTAGGATTCATTATCTTTCTATTCATCATAGGTTGTTATTCATATTAATTCTTGATTGACCACTTAGAATTAATAACATAGGAAAATAAATTGATATGATAATATAATTGATTTTCCTGATTAAACCATTGATGAGCAAAATTATTTTTTAACAAAAAGATTTGATTTAGTAAGTTTGTGAACTTATCTAAACTTGTTTTCAGAGCTGATTTTTAACCTAGAATTTTACAAAGAGATTTAGATTTTCTAGTTTTAAATTTAGATAATATTTGCATTGAGAACTGATTTATCTTACAGAATAGTTTAGAATTCTAGATCTGATCTTAATTTCTTGAATCCTATTTATTTATTGATTTAATATTTTGTAAATTCCTGAGAAATTTCCTAGAGCTAACTTTTTGATCATCTGAATTTTTACAGCCTTTATTTAACATTTGCATTGTTTATTTTAATTCAAATTAATTGTTTAGCGTAATAACAAATCTCTATAATTTATTGTGTAGTCTTTAGTACTTGTGGAATTCGACCCCTAAGTACTATAGTGATCTTTTAATTTGAGAGAGTAGCTCTAGGGTTTAATTTGAGCATATCAATAGGCGCTTAGCCATCAGTCACCCTGTGTCAATAATAGCTTGCGACCTCAGCTACCATCCAAAGATCATCATTGCTATAGGCGGTTTCATCCCGCCACTCTTAAGAACCAACACCTTCTAAATGTCGGGAACTCTGAACCATACATTGTTTGTGTCATGTCGACTGCAAGCTTTGTGTGAAAGCCTTAACCTACATAGCCAAGGCTCTTATGCGAGGGAGACTCCACCTGCTCTGCTACGCTTTGACACCTACCTTTGGCACATCCGTCTGACAGCTTCATTGGAAAGTTTCTTTACTCCCAAGCACATGGAGCTTCATGTTATGGCCCTTGAACTACCTCAAGTAGCCTTTCTTGCGCCGGCAAGTAGCTTAGCCATGACAACCTTATCAACGTCACCTAGTCATTGCTTGACAGAGACCAATCCATCTACCACTGAGCTTCTCGTGGCAGATTTATCGACAAACCATGACCTCTCATATGACATTTGCTTCTTAGCTAGTGCCTCATAGCTCTCTTGGATCATTTGTCGATATTTATTATCTATCTTTGTTTGGCATTGGAGATTGTCTTTGTTGTAATTTTGCTTTCAAATTTGGAAATTGTATCTTCATTCATGTACTTGTATTTTGACAAACAAAAAAAAATAATAATCCTACTATATTAATTGAGAAGTACAAATATGAAACTAACCTTAAAATGTGTAAAACATTACATTCAATTGGCATTGAAAAAAATTGATTAAGCTTAATTAACTAATTTCAATAAATATAATTAATTAAAAAATAAAAAACACTCACAGATCAAATATTAAAAAATCTAAAAAAAATATGTTCTCTCTAATAAATTATGGACGAAATTACAAATTATTTTTAAAAAATATATATAAACCAATCAGAATTTTAAAAACTAAGATTTTCTTATCCAAGTATACAATACAATTATTTTTAATAACTAAATTCGAAGATTTTGGTAAGATTTCAAATTATGATTCTCCTATCATCTATATTTTATTTTATTTACAAATTGTTTGGATTTTTCATATAATACTTATAATTAATAAAATGCATATTTTTTTCTGCATATGTTGTGATTTGAATTTTTTAAAACGAAGATATATTACACAATGTATGAAAATGTGTGTTTTAATTTCTACATTGGCGGGTTAGTAAAAATAAATTTATATAGATGATAAATTAATAATTTTTATTTGCTCATAATTATAATATTAAAATTACTATTTTATATTTCACAAAATAATGATGCAAATACGACAAGCAAACCATATAAAAATGTGATAATACGTCAAAAATAAAATACTATAATATTCTAAAATAATTAGTATTCAAATAGACTAATAGATTTACACCCTGTTTTAGAAATCGCTAGGTGCTAGTCGGGCGGTCGGGGTGGGCCTAGCGCATAGCGAGAAAATTAGAGATTAAATGGAGATTAATCGGAGACTAGTTTTTGGGTTATTTTATTAAATTAATAGTAAATTAAAAATATCTAGTACTAAATATTTGTATAATTATGTTTATGTGAAAAGAAAAATATCAAATAAAATATAAAGCTATAGTATTGTCTTTAAAATTACGGTAAAAACAGAAAAACTTAATATTAAGAAAACAAATTATGATTTTAATTAAAAGTTTGTACATTATTTATTGTAAAACATCATAAACTCTTAATTAAATGTCTAAATAACAAAAATATATATATTTGATTTATATTTGGCTCCAAAAATAATCGGTATATATAAAAATTTTCGGGAATTAATTGGATTAGACGGTATAATCGGATAATCGATGTTAGGCGGGGATTAGTCATTAATCGAGATGGAGAAGGTGGACCTAACAATTTTACGGGGCATAATCGGTGCTAGGCGAGGATTTTTAAAACAGGAGATTTACATAATAATTGAAAATAAATATTATCTCAAACAAAATAACTTTTTAAAAAAATAAAATAATAAATTTTATTATTATATTATAATTTTATTAAAAAAATGTTGATCAGTGCTTTAAGCACGGATATCTCCTAATAGAAAAGTAAAGCACGGATATCTCCTAATAGAAAAGTAAAAATGTAGTAAATATTTTACTACATACAAATCATAACAATAATCAACTGAAAACAAAATTGAACTTTTGATGTATTTTCTCTGAAGGCGTAGATCTTTTTTTTTTCTTTATTGTTTTTTTTGAAAGTTGACCCGATATTTTTGGGATGTGCAAATATTTGATTCACATAATCAGTAGTATTGTATACCATAAACATGATGCTTATGTTTTCATAAGTTATTATTTGTTACCAAAAAAACATGGTTCACACTTCATAATATTCGTTAACTAATCATAACCCAAACTCGCTATACATTAGTTCAAATATACAAATGTAACGGTCTCTATTGGATTCTCATTGGGTCAGAATTTTTAAATGATTTAGAAACAAAAGAAAAAAATAACGATTTATTTTATTATGAAATTCAGTCTACATAAAATAGTTAAAAGAGTCATTTGCGTTGAAAATCTCACATCGACAATGACGTTAAAAAATATTATATCAAAAACAATGATCAATTTACTCATTACAAATTAATTTTGATTGTGAATCTTACAAAACCCTAATAATCTGTTATATATATATATATAACATATATAATCGAAACTTGCTACAGCTATACATAGTTCACATATCAAACATTAATATTCTAAAATTAACTTAATCTTGTTTTTTGAGGTTTAACCGACTCTTGGGTTTAGACTTTTTGTTCCGTCGATCTTATTGTGAGGCCTCCTGACTTTGATTAATTCAAAGACACCACGTTTTAGAGTTTCAGAGTACGCTGTCGCTAGATGCTATAAACACTGTAAACCATGCATGGCTTTTTGATGCAGAATTAATCAATTAAAATGTCAACCAAACCGTCAATAAGCTTTAAACGCGGTACAAAGACAAACCCCATATTCTAGGTCAACCAAACCGTCAACGAGGCTGCAACACGGCTAAACCAGAGAAGCACCTATGCTCACATTGAACTAGTTATGCGCGTTAACGCAAACACTAAGCTTCAAAACATCTTTTGGGCATGTCTCGACGGCAGGAGCGCTTCGGGTTGGCTATGGTTTGTAAGAAGACGATGGTGGACAATGGGAAAAGAAGAGGATATTAAAGGCAAGCAAACTGGCGACAGAGTTTCTAAAGAGCCATTATGCTTAGCGTTGAAACTTGAAACAATATTGAGAGAGTGTATTGGTCAATATTAATAAGATAAGTGTGTACCGAGTACGGACCATGTGGTTAGCCCTAGCCCCTAGCAACTAGGGTAGTTTAGCTGGCGATCTGAAGTAAAGCGTTTGGAACGCAATTTTAAGTGAACAGTGTAATAAGTGAATTATTTATCAAATTTTAACGGCACAGTTACAAAAAGATGGAGGAACAATAAAGCAAAGGAGTACATACTTGCTGGCGAAAATAAAATAAAGGGAGTACAAACTTGCCGATTACAGATAATCCATTATTGCATGAGAACGTACGTACGTTCCTTATAAACAATAATCCAAGTAAAATACAAACAAACGAAAAACCTTAAAATAAAACAAGAAGATAAGACAATAGGTTCCAGATTCATAAACTGTATGTAATAAGTATTCAACTTACGCGCACTGGAAGTTCGTTGGGGCTTTTTTACCGCAAATATTGAGGAGTACGCTGAGATCGATGGGAAGGTTAAGGTTGATTCCAAGAATGTTAACCTTGAGCAAAGTGCATAGGCAGACTGCAGCCTCAAGGTCAGCCAAGCCTTGGATGAGAGAGCAGCATGGCTTTACAGGTGGGTTTCCCAATGATAGGTCCACTAGCTTGAGAACATTGGCACAAACACCGAGCTGTAGGGAATCTTTAGGACAAGCCGCAGAGGTGTAAGTGACAAAGAGAAGGTTGAGAGAAAGGAAGAGTGCAAGGGAGGTTCTTGGAGCCATTGGTTTGTGGAGTTGTAAGGCTCAAGAAGTAGTAGTGAGTTTAAGTTTGTTTGAGATTGGTGGAGATAAATGTTAAGTGTTTAGTGGGGTATTTATAGGGTTTTCGTTAGGAGAAAAATGTGAAGGTTTTCATTAGGAGAGAAATGTGAAGGTTCTGATTAGTTGACTAATTTTTTATATATATATATGATTTGATTATTAAAGAACACTTAGTTTGATTAGAAAAAAAAAAGTTTTCATCATTGTTCAAATTAGCTGGTACTCACTAAAAGTTTATGGTTCTTACTTTAATAAACAACTTAGGTGGTGGTAATAACTTATATATCCATAAAAGAAATTTGGCGGTTGAAGTCGATCTTCGTAGCTAATTAACAACAATACAACTCCCAAATTTACGAATTATATCAATATGTACAGGCCTTCACGATATTATTCAAAAGTTAAAAAAATCTATTAATTGTATTTTAGAAATTAATTGTGTAAAGTCTCATAAATTTTGTATTACCGTTGTAATATTATATAGAATCCATTAGTGTATTAGACACTTTTTTAAAAATAATTAGAAAAATAGACAGTTTTTGTTAGAAATTTGAAAAATAGACATTTTTTTTAATTTTGTGAGATAGAGAATTTGTGAGAGAGAGTATAAAACAAAAACAAATAAAAAGACAACTATATCCATAACTATATGTCATAAAAATAGAGTTTTATTTGTGGTCACAACTTTAAAAGAGACTAAAGATGAAATATGACCAAAAAAAAAGAATGTGGGACCCGATTTTGAAATGTTGGATCAAAAAACTAATGTTTTATGGTCCACTTAAATTAAGAAAATTCTCT
Organism: Camelina sativa; assembly: GCF_000633955.1. Lineage (NCBI taxonomy): Eukaryota > Viridiplantae > Streptophyta > Magnoliopsida > Brassicales > Brassicaceae > Camelina > Camelina sativa. The sequence goes on along the minus strand of NC_025692.1, from coordinate 20,693,385 downwards.
CAAATAACACCAAATAACTTTTATTTTCAAATTTAGCATTCTAAACTTTTTGAAACAATTTAATTCTAAAACTAAACCCTAAACTCTAGATACTAAAACTCTATCCTTCAAAATAATACATTAAATATAAGATTGAGAACTCAAACCTAAAAAATTATTTTAAAATATTGTAATGTGTCAAATAATGTTATTTTGGTGTACCAATTTGGTTTGGTGTACAATCTAGATTAAGTTAGACTACAATTAGGGTTTGGTGTACCATTTTGTTTGGGGCACCATATATGTTTTTTGTACCATTTGGTTTTACTTTACTATCTAGGTTTGGTGTACAATATGCGTCTAGTGTACTATATGTGTCTGGTGTACCATATGGGCCTGGTGTACCATATGAGCCTGGTGTACCATATGAGCATGGTGTACCATCTAAATCTGATGTACCATCTGAGTCTAGTATACCATCTGGTTTTGGTGTACTATCTGGTTTTGGTGTACTATCTGGTTCTAGTGTACTATCTGGTTCTAGTGTACCATATGTGTCTGGTGTACCATCTGAATCTGGTGTAATATCTGGATCTGGTGTACCATCTGGGTCTAGTGTACTATATGGATCTGGTTTACTATCTGAATCTGGTGTACCATCTGAATCTAGTATACCATCTATGTCTGGTGTACCATCTGAGTTTAGTGTACCATCTACTCTGGTGTACCATTAGGGTCTAGTGTACCATATGAGTCTGGTGTACCATCTGAATCTTGTGTACCATCTAGATCTAGTATATTATCGAGGTTTGGTGTATTATATGAGTTTAATGTACTATTTGGGTTGGGGTGTACCAACTGAGTTTAATGTACTCTCTTGGTTTGGTATACTTTATGGGTTTAGTGTACCATCTGGGTTTGGTGTACCATCTAAATAAATTTTCAAAACTAAACCCTTAAATACTAAACTCTATCCTTCAAAATTATATCCTAAATGTAAAACAGGGAAATCGAACCTAAAAAATAATTCTAGAAATTTTGGGAAGTTTATGAAATTTATAAAAAATTAATTTAAAATATTGTAATGTGTCTAGTAATGATATTTTGGAAAGTTTATGAAATGTATGATATAATTGTGCATAAAACTTTTTTTAGTGTTATTTTAGGATATTTCTCAAAAATCAAGCACACATCTAAAATTTAAAACAAATAAATCCATTAAAAATGATTTATTCATGTGTAAATAATATTTTATTTAAGTTATTATTTTGGTCATTTGTAAAAATAAGAAGTATAAAGTTCATCAATTATTAAAACATTCATTTGTTATTGGTCTGATTTTTATTAAACTCATTTTTAAAAATGAATATACATAAAAAAACAAAAAAAGTTAAAAATGTCATTTTCTAAATGGTTCTCTAATAGAGTTCTCTATTACAGAGGAAAGAGAAAAGTGCCTACTTCTCAAATTTATTTTTAAAAGTGTTTAATTTTCAAATTATTTGTTGAAAAAGTGTCTACTTTTCTAATTATGTCTATTATATATCTGAATATCCATAGTCAAATCCCATACTTATCATCTTGGCTGAATTACCTTTTTTTTTGTTACATGAAGATTTTTTTTTTGTTTCTTTCAATGAGATATATTACTATCTAATTATCTAAAGCCTTAGATATAGTATGTGTGTTATCCATTATTTTCAATCATGTGCAATTTCTAATTAGAATACATCCACAGTTTTATTGTTACAATTTTTTTTTCTTATTTTTCCTATAACTAAGAAAGAGGTTATATGCCAAATTTTGATACGTTTCTTTAAACAGCCAACCTTTAATAAGTTACATACACGTATCAATTATCACTGAATTGTGACCTTTTTATATAGACTACATACTTCTATTAGCACATTACTAAAGAACAATTATTCAGATCGTTATTAGTACAGCACCAAGTAATAAGCAAATATATTACCTACATTGCAAGTGAGTATATGTATCAGGGTTTTTTTTTTTCGTTTATTCATAACTAGACAAGTTGAACCCATTAAACGTTAGTTCCTTTAAAAGAGGCAAATTATAGTCAGACATCTATTTCTGTGAGTTTTTGGCACCCTCGGCCAATATATGTAACTAAGCACATCTAAAGACTAAACGGTTCTTTATTCCTTCACGCTTGTCACGGGGCAGACTTCTATGACCATTATTTCTGAAACATCATTTGCATGTGATAATTGTTTACTCATAAACATCATTTGCATGTGATAATTGTTTACTCATAAACATCATTAGTCTACTCATAATCTCACACAAAGACAAAGTTTATGACTTCATTTGCATGTGATAATTGTTTTGGTAAATCTCAAATGGTTAAACTTATCAAATCATTCCTTATAACAGGGGTTACAAGATGGACAGATAGACTAGTGTGAATATTAAAATAATAATAATAATAATAATAATAATAATAATAATAATAATAATAATAATAATAATATTTTAATATCCAATTACAAAATGATTTGATAAGTCTAACCTAATAATAATCGTACAGTTTCAACGTCAGCCTTTCCCCATTTTATTAGATGGTTTAAAACAATACTGAGATCAAAGCTCAATTTATAGTGTGGAAAAAAAAATGAAAATCCCAATTCAATATGAATAAGTAACTTATGCGCCCAATTGCAACTTTGCAATGCAGGCAATCTTCTCCAATCCGATATGAATAATATAAAAGAATTTGTTAGAGTATATCCAAAATATAATCTATATATTAAGGTGTTATAACAACAAAATCGTCGTTATTACTTCTCTTTCGGATAATAATTTTCTATTATCTATATTTAATGAGATATATATACTACTTTTATCCTTTTCCTGAATAAATAACATAGTTTCGTGGGTAAGTCGTATTAATTTTATTATATTCCGTAATAAAATAAGGTTGAACATGCCAAAATATGGTTCACGGCAACTAGCTGTAGGAGAGATCGAGAATTTAGCTTTCCTTTCGACAGGCTACTAACAATATGAGAATCATCATGCCAAATCATTCTTCACTATAAAATTGATCTATTTATTGATCAATTATTTATATTCTACATAGTATTTCTAAAAGAAGTGAAAAATACTATGTAGAAATACTTTTTGAAAGCTGACCCGATATTTATATTCTACATAGTATTTCACGAAGTTGAGCTTTTTCTGAGTATTTTTCTCTTTTTGAAAGTTGACCCGATATTTGTGGGATGTGCATATATTTGATTCATAATATTCGTTAACTAATCATAACCCAAACTCGCTATACTTGAGTTCTTATATACAAATATGTCCGTGTATTTCAAGTAATCTTAGTGTAGTGGCAAATGGTAAGTCATTAATGCATCACACACTATCACACGCAGGATCTAGTTCCGCTTTCTATGAATATAGAATTTTGGCTAATGAACCGACAAGTTGTGGTCCAATGATTGACAAATATATATATATATATATATATATATATATATACCAATGTATTTTCGATTCTCATTCTGTCAGAATTTTAAAAAGAAAAAAAAATGTTAGACTAGGTTACAGTTTTGAAATGAGTTAAAACCAAAGAAATAAATCAATGGATTAATCTAGCATCAAAATACCCGACTGCTAGAAATGGATCCGACCGAACTGTGACAAAAATTATTTTATAATAAAATTCATTTGTGTCGAAAGTCTCACATCGAAAAACAAATGACTTCTAAAATATTATATCAAAAACTTCAATCAATTTACAAATTAAAATATTATATCAGACCTAAAAATCTGTATAACTATAACATTCATAGGCCCTCAATGGTTCAATCGCAGCGTTTACAGTTCGGTTGCGGAAGATTACAAAAGCAGGTGGTTGCGTTTTCAAACGTTATTAATCGTTTTAAATGACTGGTTTAGGGTTTTAAAATGGATGCGTTTGCGGGAATTTTACGACTGGTTGACCAGCGGGTGAAATAGCGGTTAAAATATAATAAATATAATATATAATTATATAAATTTTTTAAAATACCAAACTTTTTATAAAACTTGTTTTATAATTAATATTCATTAAAAATACTAAAATAATTATTCAGAAAACAAATAAATTTTATATTGAAGCAAGAGTTGAGAAGAGTCATTGGTGATTTGTTTTAATAGTTTCTTAAATTTCTGATGAAATATTAAATTTATTTAGATTTTTTTTAACTTATGTGCGATGTGTCATTAAATTTACATCAGTTTTCGAGGTTATTGTTAATTAGAATCTTATTTTCTTGTTTAATGTTTTATATTCTAATCTTCTCAATCGTATCCATACTTCATTTTCTCTCATCCTTAATGGATAAAATGGTTAGGTAGAAACCCTGTTTTAGAAATCGCTAGGCGCTAGTCGGACGATCGGGGTGGGCCTAGCGCCTAACGAGAAAATCAGAAATTAAACGGGGATTAATCGAGTACTAGTTTTAGCATTATTTTATTAAATTAATAATAAAACAAAAATATTTAGTATTAAATATATGTATAATTCTGTTTATATTAAATAAACTATAGTATTGTCTTTAAAATTACGGTAAACACATAAAAACATAATTTTAAAATAAAATTTATGATTTTCATTAAAAATTTGTATATTAGCTATTGTAAAATATTATAAACTCTTAATTTAAATGTCTAAATAACAAAAAAAATACATATTTGATTTATATTTGGCTTTAAAAATAATTATGATATACAAAATTAAGCGGTAAATAATTGGATTAGACGGGTTATAATCAAATTAGACAGGTATAATTGGATAATCGATGGTAGACTGGGATTAGTCATTAATCGAGGCGGAGAGGATGGGCCTAGTGATTTTGCGGGATGTAATCGGTGTTAGGCGGGGATTTTTAAAACAGGGGTAATTATTTCAGTATCATTGATTTGTTTCTAGTTTAAAACAAAAAATCTAACCGCAAACACTTGCGAAAAGCAGCTTTTAAAATTCAGTGGTTTCAAGAGGTTGTGAGCGATTGGGAACAGTTTGTGTTATTGGTAGCAATCGCTAGCAACAGCTACCACCCACAAACGCAGCGTTTACGGATGGTAGCTGAAGAACCAATCAACACCGTAATCCAAACTCGCTACAGCTATACATAGTTCACATATAAAACATTAATATTCTAAAGTAAACTTACTCTTGGGGTTTAGTCCGTCGAACTTATTGTGAGGCCTGACGTTGATTAAATCAAAGTACCAATCGGAACAAATTTTGATTTTTGTAAATAATTAATATTAACAAATTTGTGGAGTTCAGACTTCAGAGTTAGTAGCTTATTCTAAATAAGGATTAACATCTTTCAATATTCTATAACCCCTCTGTTGCTAGTTGCTATGCCTATAAACACGGTAGTGACTGTACAATGCATAGCTTTTTGATGCAGAATTAATCAATCCAAATGTAACCTTACCGTCAACTTCTAGGTCAACCAAACCGTCAATAAGGCTGCAACACGGCTTAAGCGGAGGAGCACCTAATGGCACATTCAACAAGTTAAGTGCGTTCACGTAAACACCGAGCTTCAGAGCATCTTTTGACTCTCCTTCACTAAACTCTGCAACTTGTTCGATTCAAAGTCCATTTACTCTCCAGTCTCCACCTGCAACATTGTAACACAATTTTACTCATTATTCTTCAAAACAGAGCAGGAAAACCCCCATAAAACATGAGTACATAACAAGACAATACCTCTCTAGCTAAGATTGTAGGCACAACATGAAACGGGAACCGCAGCAAAAAGATCAACTCCTGGAAGCATCATCCATGTGGGGTTTCCTAGGGGATATGAATCCACACGTTGGAGCACACTTGTTAAACCAATGGTTTGGTTCAGTATAAAACACTGGTCTTCGTAGTAGCTCGAGCTCTCTGATTACATTCCTTCCCTTGTCATTATCCACGATCTCTACAGGCCCCAAAATCCATATGTGCTCTTAATGGGCCATACGGAGCCATGGCGATTACAATCTGTAATTTGTTTTCCTTTTGGAAAAAAAAAACTAATTTTGATTTGATTATGTGGGAGATTACCGGTGACGATTATTGCTAAAAGTTTTGGAATTACCGTCTGAGTTTATTACTTTGATTTGACAAACGCTGGCTTTTACTGAGGTTTTTTCCCCAATTCATAATATCTTTTTCTAATGTAGTTTCAATGTTCAATATGACTTACTTCTCATAAGTCATCTCATGTACCTCAATTTGAATATGAACCAATTAGCAATTTGGAATTCTCAAAGCCAAAGTTTTAATAATTAACCAGGACTTGTGGATCAACATTGTGCCTGTTCCAAGAGAATTTGTAAGCTCTTCTCGAAAACTAAGGACCAAGACAACTTGGTGCTGCATTTGGAAAACTGGAAAAAGCTAAACCAATGGAATTTGGATAACAGGGATGAGATTAAGTTCCTTGGACCCTCTCTATTTAACCAAAGATTTGTCCTTTTAGCGCAACTAACAATCTCATAACACCTAGAGAAATACTATCAGCAAGAACCCCCAAAAGAACAAGACTAGTCTTTGTTGTTCGAGCTCTCTCCAAATATAAACCTGAGTTCGAACTAGTAGAAACTGATCAGCTTTTATTTTACAAGAATAATAGATTGTGACTGATTTTACAAGAATAAGGTGTTTGCCATTCATGGTCATTAATTAATTAAATCATAAATTAATATTTGATCATTGACCATTTGACTCTTTGACCATTCACCATTCACAATTCGTCTCCTTCACAAGCGAAGGATCTTGATGTTCTTCGGCCTCGTCAAATCACTAACTGGAGGACTAATCTGTCCATACCTTCCTGACACCAACCATTGATAATCCATAAACAGATCAAGCCAGACACCATATAGCCAATGAACGTTTGTTTGTTGTAGCAGGACTTGAGGGCCAAGGATACTCATTGCCCAATGCAAGAAGAAAAAAGCAATAAGGCTAATGATGTATGACATCCATGGCACATGCGAAATCACAGTCATTATCCCAGCAATGAATGCGAAGGGCATGCACATTAGAGCAAAAAGCAGTAAGGGCAAGGCCATATTTAAGGATGAGGGAACGAGTGATGGATCACCCAACTGCGCCCATATAAGAATATATATTGTTGCAACGGAGCAGACCAATGCCAAGGTGTCAAATAGCAGGAAAAAGAAGAGACTTCTATGATTGGTCATAGTTGCCCTGCCCAAGTATGGACCAGAGCTGTTTAAGCCACCTGGTATTGTAAAGCCTGCAGCAAACGTCATTGTGGCTACAAGTGATGCTACTAATAGAAGAGTGTTGATGTAATCTCTGCTCTTTTCATGGTCTAGTGGCTTGGATGGTTTTGTTATCGACTTTACAGGTTCAACATCCACGGAAGCGCATAATATGTATGCCAATGTCAACCTCTGTAATCCAAAAGAGGTCAGGCTATAAAATCACTGATGTGGGATCAAATGTGTTGTATGATATAGGAAAACAGACATACCTCATGAAAGATGTAGTTAGATTTCATTTCTGACTCGGCAACACCCCTAGCTGTTAAGCCGTTATTGTTCCGTAATTTCAGTAACTCTGTATGGAAGGCGAGCGTTTTAGCTGATTGGTAGCGCCAATTTAGGGTGGCAAGGTGCAAAGGTGTATTGCCATCCACATCTTGCTCAGCACCCATGTATTTGGTATCATCACTTCGCATCAACGATTTTACAAGCTTATAATCCCCAACCTTTGCTGCAATGTGCAGAAGGTTCTGGCCAAGTTTGTTGAGCAGGTATTTTGAATTTGGACAACGTTTAAGAATCTCTTGGACAATTTTGATATGACCTTTCTCTGCAGCCGTATGTATTGGAAAGGAACCATCTTTGTCGCAGACATAAACACCCTTTGTTGATCGGCCTAACAAGTTGCATACCCCTTCGTAAAACCCTATGGATGCTCCAAAGGAAAGACAAGTCCTTCCTTCTTTATCTCGCTCATCCTCAAGAAATGGATATTCATGAAGAATAACATTGAGGACATCTGCTCAAACAATTAGGAACAAAAATTAATATTACGCAGCTGGTTTTACATAGAAATTTGAACAGCCTAACTAAATGCAAAGCTAAAACCAAACCTGTATTTCTGGCTTCCAAAGCAACATGTGCCAGATATTTTCTACCTTCCAATTTCGAATTTAAGTAAGACTTTCTCCATTCAAGGTCATCGTTGTCTGTGCTTCCTAAAATTGATTTCACAAGTAATACTTTACCAGCTTCTACTGCCATATACAAGGAAGATATTCCCTCATTATTTTCAAGAAAAATAGCACCATAGTCTGCGTTTATCAAATAGCCAGCCGTCGATATATGTTGTCCTTCAATGGCCAAATGGAGAGGAGTATATCCATATTTGTCCTTGAGAACATATGGATTCAATCTCTCCCTAGCTTCTTCAGCAAGTCTATCTGAATAGAAAGTTACGGCAACAATAATAGCTTTTACCTGCGCTGGATGACCGACATGAGCTGCCACATGAAGCGGAAGCTGGTCATCGTAGTTTGGCTCCAGTAGAAGGCATGGAAATTCAGAGATAATATTCTTTACTAGTTCTAGATGACCCCTTCTAGCAGCAAGATGAAGGATTGAATCTCCTCTATCACTTTTTAGACATGCCATTGGCGTTCCATGGCTTCTCAACTTCTCAAGACATTCTTTGTTCCCATCACAAACCCCGCTATAAATTTCCGAATTCATCAAAACATTTTCACCAGGGAGATCGAAAAGGTTCGAGAATTTGAGGTTTTCAAGGAACTCTTGTTCAGATACGACACCTCCTCTTGGTGGCGTGGTGCTATCTCCTCGTGAACAGAGTTTGTTTACGACTTTGTTTATCAGATTCATGGGAAAACATCTTCCTTCACGTTGGTCATGAGACACATTCATTAACCTCTGTGCCTCAATTCCATCTAGACTTGCTTCAGAACTGTCCATCTCAGTCCTATAGTCACCACACAAACCGTTTAAAAAACAGATTTAAGTTCCCCAACTACCAAAAAAGAGGATCCATAGAGAGACTTACCAGGTGGAAGAACGGTATGAGAAATGCAAGATGATTTGCTAAAACTTGACAGGGGAGAGAGACTACAAGTTCGTCCGTTTATACAAAAATATTCATGTTTCGACTATTACAAAAAAAAAAAAAAAAAAAAAAAA
>NC_025692.1:20664870-20683828 GCF_000633955.1 Camelina sativa | reverse complement strand
TAAGTCTTTATTAGTCGTCTAAAGGACAACAAAAAATCATGTCGTAGCCATTAACTCTGAAAGGTCCGTTAGGGACCTACACAGCTTGCCGACACTACAGAGAAAAGCTTAAATTGAATCATAAAAGTAAGTGATACTATTTTGAATTATTTATTTATAGCTGATACAAAAACTAAAATGTAACATCAGTTGCAATAACCATGTTGTTATTAATTTGTGTGGCATCAATTGATCAAAAATGCAAAACTAAATTAATTTGTATCACTTTTACTTATTGATACAAATATATAAATTTACATCACTTAAATAATTAATTTATTTATTAATTTATGTTAACATCACTTTAAAAAATGATATATGATTTACATCGTTAAAAGTGATGTTGATTAAATTATACTAATTACATCCAAAAAAAGAAAAAAATTAAGGTTCTAAAAAAACTGGTAGTTAGCATCACTTTTTTAATGACTTTAGAGTTTACATAACCTTTTTTTATAATTACTAAACCGATAAAATTTTTTTTTTCGTTTCAAATTTTTAACGAGCGAAGTTTCCTTTCTCCTTTTTTTATCTCCCTAATTCAATATTTTGTTGGAAAAAGAGAGGGGGATATTGAACTTATGTTTTAGAGGATTTGGTGGAATTTTAATAATTTAGAATTTTGCAAGATTTGAGTAAGATTTTAGAAGATTTGAGTAATTTGTTAAAATTTTTATATTAAAAAAATGAAAATGAAATGACAATCTGTGAGATTTTGACAGATTTTGTGAGTGATTTTAGAATGTTTCAAAACACACCATCGTCTTTGTTTTTAACATTATTGATCATTTGCAGAGATAGAGTGATATCTTCCGGTAGACACTGCTGATTGAGACGAGGTCGGCCTCATTAGAACGATAAGCCTTGGGGCTTCAAATTTATATGCATACCAGCTCTGGGTTCCTTCTAGATCGGTGGCAAACTGCTCTCCAAGTCGTGATGGCGAGATGATAGCTAGGGTTTCGAACAGGATGTGTCTGTTCCGGAGATAGGGTGATATCCTTCGATAGATTCGTCGGTTTGAGTTGAGGTCGGCCTTTCTGCAAAGATGACTCCAAGTACTATCCGTGGATAGGTTATGCGTAATCTGATTCATAGCATTTTGTCCGGAAGTCGATAAGCTGATTGATGCGATAAAGACGGATCTGTGTTTCAACAGATTGAGTACGCTATAGAAAGCTGATTCTTGGGACGATCTATGAGTAGGTTATTCAAAACCTGGTTCGTCGTACTAAGCTGGGAAATCGATCCCAAGGCGGGCTGGTCGAAAAACGACGGATTTGTCTTTGAAGGATAGAGTATGTTGCAGAAAAACTGTGATATCTCTCAGAAGGGAGCTCAGATTGAAACGGAATTGGGTTCTTCGGAAAGCTGATTTCCGGGGCAATCCATAGATGGGTTATTCGTCTTCCAGTTTGTCAGGAGCTGCCGGGAATTCGCCTTGCAAGGAGGCGGTTTGGATGGTTGAATTTGATCTTCTGGTTTGTCTTAGCTTTGGTAATAGAGAGAAAAAAACGTAGAACTCTTGGTGATGACCAGTTGCAGGATCGTTACTTAGGCCAATTTAGGTGATGATCAGTTGCAGGATCGTTACTTAGACTAACCCGTGCTATAGCCAGTTGCAGGAACAACGCTTTTAAGAATTTTGGAAATACTTCAAAATTCCATCTTAAAGAGTGTAATTTTGTAAGTCACATTTTTCAACTAAAAAACAAAAAGAAAGTCTTTTAAAATCATTCAAAATAGTTATTTTAAAAAAAGTTGTGATATTTTGAATAACAGTAGATTTTAAGTAAGTTTTACAAATTATGGATTGAATAACAAGAGATTGTGAATCATTTTAAATGATTTTACATAAATGTCAAGTTCAATAACATAGGATTTCAAAAGGTTTTTAAAAATCATCAATTGAATAACAAGTGATTTTGAAAATACCTTAAAATCTTCTAAAATATAAGTTGAATACCCCCTCAGAATATCCATTTTCCCCATTAAGTGAATTAAAGTACAAATCTCCCTAGAATCCTAACTTCTCTAAACAGAATGTCCATAGACCATGTCCAGTGGAGCAACCCATCTAAATGAATTAAAGTACAAATCTCCATAGACTATCTCGAATGGAGCAACCCATCTAAATTGCTCAAAAATAAACGAATCATATAATTAATATTAAACTAATCAAAACAACCCACTAACAACTTAAACCAAAACCATCCTTTCACTAGAGAAACCTTCATTAAACATGTGTTTCTTAATCATTAAAATAATTAATTTTTAAACTATTGTTTATCAATTATCAAATTTTTAAACATGTGTTTGAAGTAGAACAGAGAACAGAAAATAGGATCATTTTTACAAACCTAAACCAACAAATCAGAAACCACAAGTCAAATACATATATTACAGTGTTTGGTACTCTATCCTGGAAGAACGAAGCAGCAACTACTTATTCGGTACTCTATCCTGGAAGAACGAAGCAGCAACTACTTAGACCTAAAGGAATTTAAAACATGAGTAGGAAGAATCTCTCTACGCTTTGTTTGCACTATCAAACAGTTTTTTTAATTCCTTTTTCTACAAATCTCTCTAGGATCCTGACTTCTCTAAATAACCTCTTCTTCTCCTTTTTTTTTTTTTTTTTNGATAACTCAGAGTAAATCTCCAGACCTATAGAGGGGTCCGAGACTAATCTCTGGGGAAGGTGCAGCCCACGGATAGACCCTCTCTAAAGATATTCAAATGGGTTGTAAGCAAGGGCCCATATCCATGTGGCCACATAGTAAATGAGTAGCAATTCCGCATCTGGGGAGAATTAATCCCTAGCCTGAACCAACAGAATTGATCCTTCGCCTCTTCTTCTCCTTTTCCTCTTCTTTTTTCTTTTATCAATATACCTTATTAACTTTGCAGTGATTTACCCTTTTGTATGCCATCCAAGCCCACCGAGAAGAACAAAACCCCAAAACAATGGAACATAAAACCATGCCACCATTCCTAGAGCGCCAACCGTTCATGTCTACGTTTTTGTAACCGATGAAGAAGTCGGAGTCGCCAGTTCTTCGCCTCTAATTAAGAAGATCGTAGAGGACATCACAATAAAATATCAACGGTGTACAATCCTGATGCTAAGGTTAAAGTGGTTCCATTTACGGCAGTTTTTGATATCAAGACGTTGAAGGATGGTGAGAGTGACAGTGAGAAGGATAAAAACATAAAGTACAATGTAATTATTATTTTTCGATTATGTCAAAAAATTTCTAGGATTATGAGGCCTAGAAGGAGCTGAGCGGGCGTGATGGAGATTATAGAGACATATGTCTTTGTGATTCACCGTTGATGGAAAAGTAGTTTATGATTTTTAGGATTTTCAGCATGAGACTCAAATGCTTTGGTAAATTAGGAACAAAAGTTTATGATTTTTAGGATTTGTTTTTGAATTCTGAACATGTATTTGTGTTTCTATGAAATTTAAGATTTTTATATTATTTTATTTATAATTATTGATTATTGAAATAGCAAAATTATTATAATTATATCTAAAAACTAACAATAAATTTATCCGTTATTCATATTTGGTTTTAATTTTTAATTGTAAAATATAAAATTATTTGAATCATTTCTTAAAACTAATATTAGTCTTACATCAACTATTTAGAATCGACATAAATATTTAACATCACTTACTATAGCCGAAACAAATATTAAAATCATTTCTATTAATTGATGCAAAATTAGTATAATTTTTTGCAATTGATACATAACTTCAATTACAATGATCGATAGAAATATTTGTCAACCGATGCAAATTATTTGCATAAACAAAATGTAAATCATTTATTAAAGTGATGCAATTTATTTATGCAAAAATATAATATAAACTAGAATTGGACCCGTGGTAGAGCACGAATTGAAATTTTTTTTGTTTATTTTGTAATTTTTATTTAAAGTACCAAATATGTACTTGTTTTATTTGTATTCAAAGTGTTTTTTTTCTCTTTGGATGAAAAAATATACCATGAAATAATATGCTAAATATGATTTATGGAAAGAACATCTATTTTGTAAGATCTAGATTTTGACCCATGATACACCACAAGTTAAGTTATTTGATAAAAAGAAAATGAATTTTTGTTTGTTATATTTGTTTGATTTATTTAGTGTTTAAATTATATATTGTATTTTGATTGCTAATTCTATGACTTAACCTACATTATTCCACATATATTTTTTTGTTACAGTATAAATTTAATCAACTTAATTAGATATGTCTGTTAATCTAATATTAATATTGTTGAAATTTTTAAAGTTAATAAAAGTTGAAATTCTGTAAAATAATGAACCGGAATAAACCGCATAAAACTTTTAAATTTCAATGCCTGGTAAATCAAGGTTCCTGCTATTCGTATTCGAAATCAATTTGGTCTCATTTTATAGTATGACTTTGAATATTTGTATAATTTTCTTAGACGATGTGGGACATTTTATAGATTTTTTTTATTCATCAGTTTAGTAATATATGTCCGTTTTCAAAATTTTAAATTATATCATATGTAGAAGAAATCATAAAATTTATTAACTAAATACATTATATAATAATTCAAATTTATTTAAATATAAAATCAGATAAAAGTGAAAGAAAAATTACATATTTTTGTTTTTAATTAGGTTGAGACATTTCCTTATCTTTTAAATGTTACCTTTTTTTTTTGGTCAACTGATTTATGTTACTGATATTGATATCTGATATCCGTTTTATAAGGCCTTATACCCATACTTTCCTAAAAACCCAAAAAACAATAGGTCGCCCACAATTAGCCTACTTCTACCAAAGCTAATCCCAGTTAAAAAAAACTGGTTTATACAAGAGAATGGTTAATACTAAAACCATTTGGGCTGCTAGACACGAAAAGCTATAAAGAGGAGTCAACCCTCTCATCTTCGAAAATAGCTTGAAGCCAATTCGGGTATCTGGAAGCCACATATGACTGAATCCGGCACTCACTTGTTACACTGTGCAAAATGAGATGAGCTCCTCTATTAGCTTTAGGTTTCTCTACTACCACCCTCCACTGGCCAAAAAACGACAGAAGTCTTGACAGTTCCCCTGATTCATACGAAAAGGAAGGCCATGCTTTCGGTCTCATAACACATCTTACCAACAAGTCATCTTCAAACACAAAAATAACCCTCACACATCTGTGACTGATCATACTTTCCATCGCCTATCGTGTAGCTAGAAAGCTTGGCTGATCTTTGCTTGTCACCCTTGTAAAAGCCATGCGACTGTGCAAGACCACCATACCTTTATCATCTCTCAAAACCCATGAAGCACATGCAAGTTAGTTTCTTCTCGACCAAGAGCTCCCCACATTACATTTGAGCCATGACGTTGGAGGAGCCTCCCAAGTCTCCTTGATCCTCAGAACACTCGAGATCGGATTTCTCGCAACTGCTACCCTTGTTTCTTCATCAGATCTGTCAGTCGTCCTCTCTTCCCCGTTTGATCCAGTCTTTGAGCTACAAACCATTCATCCACATCCTCCCTGATTTTTTGCACTAATTGAATGGGTGTGAAACGTTTACCTTCAAAGAAGGAGATGTTCCTATTTTTCCAGATTCTCCAAATGATCCACGGGAAACTCTTTCTTAATAATAAAGGCCATTGATTATTGCCTCTGTTTACCAGTAGATGTTGCATATTCGAATACACTGATCCTTTATCAAAGCCATGCTCAGGCGAAGGATAGTCTGAAAATACCCACACCTGTCGAGCTCCAACACACTCAAACAAAACATGGTTAATCGATTCGCCCTCTTGACCACACATGTGACACCTCTCATCGAGTCTCATACCCCTTCGGTTCAGTTTAGATAATATAGGCAAAGTTCCACTCAACACTTTCCAGAGAAAAACTTTGAGCTTAGGATCTGTTTGAAGCTTCCAAACCTAAGCTTTAAGCAAATTAATCGAAGCCTGAATATCCGCTTCTTGATAGACCGTTTTCTTATTGATTTGTCCTGCTAACCAATAGGCTGACTTTACTGTAAAATCACCACTCTTGTTATATCTCCATACCAGAAAATCCTCCTTGTTCACCACTGGTCTATATTTTTTAATCCTCTGAATATCCATTGGAAGGAAATGAAATTCTAGTTTTTGATCATCCCAGACTCTTTACTGAAAGTCAATGAGGTCCCTCACTTTAAGGTTTATGTCAATCAAAGAGTTCTTTATCCACGGTGGTCTCATGATCTCGTCCTCCACCCACAGATCCATCCACACCTTTAAAGAATCGTCATTGCCTACTCTGATTTTTAAACCTTTTTTAAGAAGTTCTCTCCAAAAAATAATGCTTCTCCAACCATAGGAAGGTCTTTGGCCCAAACCCGCCTCCAGGAACAAAGATTTGGGATAGTATCTCGACTTTAAAACCTTGGAAAAAAGACTCTCCGGAAACTGAATCAAGCTCCATGCCTGCTTTGCTAATAGTGCTTGATTAAACAAACCAATATCGCGAAAACCTATTCCACCTAACTCTTTTAGCAAGCATAGTTTCTCCCAACTTATCCAGTGAATTTTCCTATTTCCTTCACTAGAACTCCACCAATAGTTGGCTATCGCACTTGACAGGTTATCACACGTAGTCTGTGGTAGTTTAAAATAGGACATGGCGAACACTGGCATTGCCATTGCTACTGATTTGATCAACACTTCTTTACCTCCCATAGAAAGTGTTTTTGCATGCCACCCCGACACTTAAGCGTTTAATCTGTCTTTTATATAACTCAACATTTCCACCTTTGACCCGCTAAAACACTCGGGTAGACCTAAGTACTTACCAGCGCCACCTTCATTTCTTATCCCCAACTTGTTTTGAACCTCCCACTAGTCTATTTCGGACACCTTTGTTCCAAAAGAGATTGAGGAATTTGCTTGGTTTATTACTTGTCCAGTCGCTTTCCCATATGCTGTAAGGATAGCTAGAAGCTCCGTTGCTTGATCCACATTAGCTTTGCACATGAAGAGGCTATCATCCACAAACAGGAGATGATGAATAGCTGGCCCTTCTACATGTAGTTGAATACCTTATATTTTTCCTTCTGCTTGAGCTAAATTCAGAAGATGAGAGAGACCTTCAATACACAGCACGAACAGAAACGGAGATAATGGATCACCTTGTCTCAGGCCTCTTTGCGGTTTAATCAAACCATGAGGTTGGTCATTAATTAAAACCGAGAAAGTAACTGTGGGTGCACAAAACATCACCCAATCCACCCATTTTGTGTGAAAACCTAGCGCTAGCAAAAGTGATCGAAGGTATCCCCATTCCACTGTCATAGGCTTTTGACATGTCTGTCTTAATGGTCATATAATTCATGGACACCTTTGGATTTGTATGTAGACTATGAACCACCTCATGCGCCACCAAAATATTGTCGGATATGAGTCTTTCAGGGACAAAAGTGGTTTGGGTCTCTGACACAATCAGTGGAAGCATCGGTTGGAGTCTTTTAACCATGATTTTAAATACCATCTTATACAGCACTGAGCATAAGCTTATTGGTCTTAAATCCTTCATCTGAGACGGATGAGGTATCTTTGGTAACAGACAAAGATGTGTATAGTTCCAATCCTCCAGGAAGGATCCCCCTTCAAAAAAACCTTTGACTTCTTCTACCACTTAATCTCCAACAATCTCCCAATAGTGTTGGAAAAACATAGCTGACATTCCATCAGAACCAGGCGCCTTTGCGGGATTGATGGAGAACAAAGCTTCTTTTATTTCCTCTTTTGTTACCATTCGAATCAACTGCTCATTCATCGCATCTGATACCCTCGTAGACATACCCGATAACCAATTTGCAAAAGCATCCAGATTTGATGCACTAAATAGCTTTTGAAAGTAGTCAATTGGAACCTCACCTTTTGCTACCTCTGACTTCTGTTCCATTCCATTCTCATCCATTAAAAAATCTAATTCTCAATCTGGACCGGTTCTCCTTAATACACACATGGAAAAAATTTGAATTTCTATTTCCGCTTTTTAACCACTTGAATCTACTTCTTTGTCTCCAGAACTCTTCTTCTTCCCTATAAGCTTCAGCAAGCTCCCTTTTAAGACTGGATATTCTATCCCTCCTTGGATAAGATGAAGATTGCTCTGTTTCTAGCTCATTTTCAATCCGATGAATTGCCTCTTTAGATTTAGAGGGTTGTTTCTTTTCCAAGTACTGAGCGCACTCCTGCATAAACGAATTCTCTCTGAGATCTTCAAAACATTGCCATCTACCCTTTCCCCCCAGGCTTGAGCTATTACATCTGCCACCATAGGCTTAGCTAGCATTCTTCTATCCAATCTAAATAGCTCACGAAAACCTTCATTCGAACCCATGATCTGGACTAGAACCGGTCTATGATCCGATCCTCTCATGTCCAAAAAAGATTGGTTTGAGTCTGGAAACCGGATGAACCAATCTTTATTTCCAAAAGCCTTGTCCAAACGACTTTGTATCTACATGTCATATCTTTTACCCGCCCACGTAAAACCATTTCCCTTACTTGATAGTTCCAACATTTCACATACATCAAGCATCTCAGCAAAAGGTTTGAACAGGACCTTTTAGGGCCACCCAACTTTTCACCATTATGCAAAATGTCGTTGAAATCCCCAATCATACACAAATTCTCCTTACGCCTCACACCAATTCTACTTAACTGTTCCCAGTTTTCCTTCCTTTTCTTAAAAACCGGGTCACCATATATACAGGACACAAAAAAAGATCTCCCTCCAAACCGAACCTGCAAATCCATTAGATTCTTATCCGCATATTTCACATCCACCTTCACCACGCTTTTAATGAACAAGGCCAGACCACCACTTTTACCGATAGGTTCCACAGTGTAGACCCTTTCATACCCAAACGAAACCTTTAAATCAACTAACACATCTCTTCCGTACATCGTCTCCATCAAGAACAACATCTCGGGGAAATGTATTTTACACAATTCCTCAAGACGATGACTTGTCAAGTCTTTAGACCGTCCCAAGCCTTGACAATTCCAGCTGAGAATGCTCATTGCACTTTGGGCAATCCCTCACGTGAGATTACCTCTAAGGGATTCAGCTTGGTTTGTTTGGCAGCGCTCGGACCCTCATCCTCTGCTTTACGTTTCTCTTTTTCTCCAATAGTAAACCCGGGCTTCCGTATCTGGGAACTTTCAGCCCCTAAAGTCCCCAAAGGTTTAGCTTTTCTTGTGCTCTTGGATGGTATTTTCTTGCCTTTAATTGTTTAGACTTAATCCCGGAAGATCCAGAGCCAGTCTCAAAGAGACCAGTCGAAAATCCCGTCGGATTAACCTGAAAAGGTTGAGAAAGGGCAAGGAAAGTATCAGAACCCTCTGATTCATTCGACACCAACAAATACTGCCTCATACCTTTGAGCACATCTGCGGCTATCTTTGGTCTACCAGTTGCAGCATCCATTCCGACTTGATCCTCTCTCAAAACTCCAAAGAGTGGATCCGATTCTTTTATGACCAAAGGCTTGACTTTTTTTTTCCACAATTTGGCCCCTTCTCCTTGCCGTAGTTGCATCTTCCCTTTCTTTAACAAGTAAAGGGCAGTAATCTTTTTCGTGAGTTAATCTCTGACAGTTGTAGCAGCGCTTCTGAATCCTCTCATACTGAAACCTCACCACTGCAGTACCCCCTTGAGGTAAATTAATCACTTTCGACCTACGCAGAGGTCTGGACACATCGAAGATGACTTTGATTCTCACAAACTCTTGGAGCTGAGGTTGTTTTGGATCGAAAGCCACTTCTAAAACTTGCTCGATTAGTTCACCCACAGCTGTAATTGCTTTTCGCGTGTAGAAATTAATTGGAAGATTCCAAATTTGAACCCAAACCGGAATTGTTTGAAGATAATTATCCGGCGGTACCTCAACCCACCGCTCCACAGCCAAAGACCACTCATTGAACGTATGAGTCCCTTTGTTCAGAACATCTTGTAAATCATATTCAGCTAAAGGGAATCTTTTAAATGTTACCTATAGTTGATTTTATATGTTACTATAATTAAATAAATCCATATTAACCTTACTTACCAAAAATCAAATTAACCTGTATATTATGATACACCTAAATTATGAATGTCAAAATTTTATAACCAGAAAATCTCGTAATATTATATAGGGGATGATGTACTACCACTTTTTTTTGTAGTGCGATTGCTCCATAACTTTGCAAATCTCGACCAAAAGATATTATTTGGAATGGTGATAGATTACTACCTTTCTGGCTAGAATGAACTTTACCAATACTGCCATCACCATATAACGACCAAAGGGAAGTCACCACCACCAAATGGATGAATCAAATCTAATTACGATGGTAGTACTAGTTTCCATCGTGTTGGTGCACAAGAGACTGCAAGTTCGTCCGTTTATAATAAAACTCTGTAACATCTCGTCGTGCCATGTGCATGCCGAGATAGCACACTGGCGGGTGTTATGGTCACCTATAAATTAATTAAGAGAGGTTTTTCTTTAATAAGAAAGAATAAGAGAAAACATGGTTGAGTACTAATGGAAGGTGAGGTGAAAAAAGATCTCAACTAACACATTATTAGAAAGAAATACAAGAACACTTGAATATAAGTTAATGTTGCATGAAAGTAATAGCTGGTAGTATTTGCTTCATGACGATCTAAGTGTCTTTGCCAACCACTGGTTTCTGAACTAATGCTATCTCTGTCCTAAAAGACTGAAGAAAATTAAATTTATAGTACAATAAAAAACAAATGCTATTCTTTGTTATTGAAACAACCAAAACCCTATAACTCGTAAGCTGTTCAATTTTGTTGAGAGTTGAGTCTTCGAATTATCCTGCAATTGCGAAAGGGAGAATGATTAGAGACAAGAATGAGAAGATGATGAAGAAAGAGATTAACAAGTAAAGAAAGAAAACAAAGTGGTCGTAGTTGCTAGTTGGTCACAACTCACAAGAGAGACGTAGGAAAAAGAAGAAGAAAAGTCAACATAGAGAAGTTGGTTTTATGTGAACCGGTTTATAACGATTTATAAAACTAATCACAAATTCTATTGCCAGATTCATGTAAATATTGAATCAAATCTATGTCATAAAATTATGAATATACCTGGATAGTTCGCAGCAGAAGATGAACTAAAATAAACTAAGGTTGTAAAGCACTTCAACCGTTGTGCCTCTACTGGTATCCACACGCACACAATGGATCGAACGGGATGCTAGTGCCATAGAGATCAAATCTCGATCGTGACAAACACTTTTGTCTTGGTTAGGTTTCGGCGAGAATCTAATCAAACGCAAAACAATATTATATACTGATCGACAATAACCTAACTCGTTTAGGTTTTACTAATGGGCCAAGCCCAATTCTCTTACGTGCAATATTTATATATGTATATCGTATATAATATATAACAAACATTTTATTCTAAGTACACAAATATAAATATATGTATATCTTATATGACATATATTATATTGTAATTAAACCTAATATTAATCCAGTCTGCTTACGTGTGTGACCTTGTAGGATCAAATAATATTAGCAATGAGCTTCTAAAGTCATTGATTATAAGAGGCTTCTAGCAAAACGTTATAATCATATAGTTTTATACGACTTTTAAACCTTGACTATACAAGAGTAAGTACAAAAGATTTCAGCACATTCCCAACAATCTCCCACTTGTACTGGAATCATCTATTCCAATAATCTTTTCGTCGCTATATCTCGATCTTAGCATAAGGCAAGAATCAGTGTCATCCTTATTAAGCTAAATCATATTTATCGAACTCTGGTTTTATACTGATAAAACAAACGATTGACTTTCACCTCGTTTGAGCACGGCCATGTATTTTTCAGTATCAAATCTTCGATAGGCCCAAAGATATTTATCTCCTATTATATAGGAGGGACAAATCCCATCTTGTTCCATCATGTTCCTTACACATTTCATAATACGCCCAATCGCTTTTTTTATAATCACCTGTTATGGCTGAAGTTTGACATGATCAAAGCGGACCAATCCATGTATAAGAAAATATGACAGACTATACTCTATAGTTGTGATGAGAAACTCTTATGACACTCATATAACATTCTTGTATAGTTCTCATAGCGGGTCAGTCCAATACTGTGTTCTCGAACACATATTAATGTGATTAACTTTAATACTAAATATCAATGACTCCACGAAACATAGTCATCAGTCACCTCACATACTAGTCAGTTATAGTTATTAATGTCCCATTTTAATAACCTTGACTAGGGACCTCAATAATTTATGTTACCTTCCATTTATAGGGTTTCATGATCAAGTCACATACTTGATGACCTATAATGATAAAATAAATTATTTTGGGACAATAATTTAATTATCCAATAACCAAATAATACTGAAACATATTTCATTAATTAAAAAATACATTGAATCTATGTAAACATGAATATCATATCAAACAACTTCTTTTGCTGCTTCAGAAGCAGCAATATATTCAGCTTCGGTTGTAGAGTCTGCCACGGTGCTCTGTTTGGAGCTTCTCCAAATCACCGCTCCTCCATTCAGACAAAAGATAAATCCAGATTGAGATCGAGAATCATCTTTGTCTGTCTGAAAGCTGGCATCAGTGTAACCACTCACAACAAGTTCATCACTTCCTCCATACACCAAGAACTTATCCTTAGTATTTCTTTAATACTTTAGGATATTTTTGACTGATGTCCAGTGACTTTCACCTGGATCAGATTGGTATCTACTCGTCATGCTCAAAGCACATGCCACATCAGGTCGAGTACAAAGCACGACATACTTGATAGAGCTTATAGCTGAAGCATATGGAATTCTACTCATGCGCTCTCGCTCATTATGTGTTTTAGGGCACTGAGTCTTGCTGAGAGTTATGCCATGAGACATTGGTAAAAAGCCTTTTTTAGAATCATGCATATTGAACCTATGTAAGATCTTATCTATATAAGTATCTTGACTTAGTCCAATTAGTCTATTTGGTCTATCTCTATAGATCATTATTCCAAGAATGTATGCAGCTTCTCCCATGTCTTTCATTGAAAACCAACTTCCTAACCAAGTCTTCACAAACTGAAGCAAAAGAATATCATTTCCAATAAGTAGTATGTCATCTACATACAATATTAGAATGCAACTACGCTCTCACTAGTCTTCTTGTAAACACAAGGCTCTTCTTCATTCTAATGAAATCAAACTCTTTGATTGCCTCATTAAAACAAAGATTCCAACTTCGAGATGCTTGCTTCAACACATAAATAGAACGTTGAAGTTTGCATACTTTCCCAGCATTCTCAGGATGCGTGAAACCTTCAGGTTGTGTCATGTAGACATCCTCTTCTAGGTTTCCGTTAAGGAAAACTGTTTTCACATCCATTTGCCAAATCTCATAATCATAAGAAAGCGGCAATTGCTAGGAGAATCCGAATAGATTTAAAAATTGCAACTGGAGAATAGGTTTCATCATAGTCAACATCATGAATTTGCTTGTAACCTTTAGCTACCAGTCTAGCTATGTATATCTGTATATTACCATCTATGTCAATTTTCTTCTTGAAAACCCATTTACACTCAATGGCTTTTACACCATCAGGTAGATCAACCAAAGTCCATACTCTGTTTTGTGACATGGAATCCATTTCGGATTCAGCGGCATTTAACCACTTATCGGAGTCGGAGCCCATCATTGCTTCTTCATAAGACGTAGGTTCATTATTCTCTATAATAAATATATCATGATGATCTGTTACCCAAACCCCATATCTATCAGGTTTGTGACGTGTCCTTTCGGACCTACGCACTTCAGGTTCCACAGGCGTAGATTCTACGACTCTTCGTAAATCCAATTGATGTTCTTCCTCAATAGGTGGAGAAATCTCCTGTGGTTCTAGAACTTCTTCGAGTTGTACCTTACTCCCACTGTTTCTTTTAGAAAAAAACTCTCTCTCTAAAAAGGCACAATTCCGAGCAACAAACATTTTGTTCTTGGTAGGGCTGTAAAAGTAATAACCTTTGGTCTCTCTAGGATAACCAACGATGTAGCACTTATCAGATTTGGGTCCAAGCTTATCAGTAATCAAACGTTTGACATAAGCTTCACGACCCCAAATTAGGAACCTTTCCTGTCCATATCTCATATGGTGTATTTTCAACTGATTTTGATGGACATCTGTTTAGTGTAAATGCAAACGTTTCTAGAGCATATCTTCAAAAAGATAATGGAAGGTATGTGTGACTCATCATTGACCAAACCATATCTAATAAAGTCTGGTTTCTCCTTTTAGACACCATTCCATTGAGGTGTTCCTGGAGGAGTGAGCTGTGAAACAATTCCACATTCTTTGAGATGATCACTAAAAACTTGGCTCAAATATTCTCCTCCACGATCTGATTGAAGAGCCTTAATCATTTTACCCAACAAACAAGATTCACATTTTTCATATTATTCATAATTAAATGAGTTCAAAAGTCCATCACTATGAAACTTCTGAATGTGTTTCTCATTTATATGGCCTAAACGACAATGCCAAAGAAAAGTAGGATTTGAGTCGTTAGACTTAAATCGTTTAACGCAGATGTCATAGATAGGCATACTCTGGTTCAGAACATAAAGTACATTCTCTAATGGACCACTACCATAAAAAATATCATCACGATCAAATGAACAACATTTGTTCTTGATTGAAAAATGAAAACCTTCCATGTCCAAACATGAAATATAGATGATATTCTTATTTATTGTAGGTACATAGTAGCAATTCTTAAGTTCCAAAACCATGCCAGAAGGTAAAGACAACTGATATGTACCTATGGTCAAAGCAGCAACTTTTTCTCCATTAGCAACGCATAAGTCCACTTGTCCTTTCTCCAAAATTCTACTATTGCTTAGGCCTTTCAAATTATTACAAATATGAGCACCACAGACGGTATCTAATACCCAACGAGTAGAACCACAAGTGGTAACATTTACCTCTCTATAACATATATTCGTTTAGAAGAAGTTTCAAAAACCTTCTTTTCTTTTAGATCTTCCAATTTAAAGGTGAAACTCTTTTCTTCCCTTTCGAGAACATTTCTCAGAACTTGATACAAATCAAGGAGGTTTGATCCATCCAATTTATCATTCTTAATGACACATTGAGATGAATTAAAAATGTGAGGGTTTGACATCTTTGTGTCAGAAGAATAGCAGAAATTAATATGATATTCATAAAATTAGAGAAATCTCAACAATTAAGAAAAATCATACTATACTCAAAACAAAATTTCCTCATAAGAATATAGTAATCCAAGATCCTTATT
Source organism: Camelina sativa (assembly GCF_000633955.1). Classification (NCBI taxonomy): domain Eukaryota; kingdom Viridiplantae; phylum Streptophyta; class Magnoliopsida; order Brassicales; family Brassicaceae; genus Camelina; species Camelina sativa. The sequence continues at coordinate 20,668,417 of NC_025692.1, read as the reverse complement.
TTACTAAAATTCAAGTGAGCTTTGGCTCATCGCGAGAATAATTAGTTATTTAGGTAAGCAACATCCTTGCTAATTATATCCAATATAATTCTTGGCTGTTAGATAACATCTTATGTCTTATCCAACATATGTCTCTAAGCCCAAAACCGTTTTGATAGCTTAGTCAAGTAAACCTATCTTTTAATTCAAATGGTAATCATTACCATCTGTCTTACTCATGTAATCATGGACACTTTACTTGGTAGACCCATCACACAATGAAACGAGGCTTGACAGTTGACAAGATTGGGAAAACATCGAAAATACTTAATATTAATTGAGGAATTAATTTTATAACTCAATTTTATATTTAAAATTTATATCCAATATAAATAAAATATAACTAATGCGTATCTTATATGTAGTTGAAATAATTATAAATAATTTAATTATTTTAATCAAATTAAAATTATTAATTATTCATATAATTAATCTTAATTAATTTATATTTTATCTAAATTTTATATCTGATATATAAAATATTTAAATGATATATAACTAATACATATCTAATATGTATGATTATTAGTTTGTGAATCGTTCTTAATCATATTAAGATGATTTTAAAAATTAATTATTTTAGTCAAATTAAATTTTAATAACTCTAATCAAATTAGAATTCAAAAACTCTGGCTCCCATCAACGAATTTCCATAATGACTTTCATTACCAAATTCGAATCTTACAGACACAAAGTTTAATCTTATATATTATATTTATTGTTCAATCAAACATAATATATATACATAAAAGACGTGAAGCAAGTCATAAAGAGTAGATATTGTGTTGATTCTGAGTTTTTAGAGGCTGGAATTGGAGATAGACCATCTTTCGGTTGGCGTAGTATTGTGCATGGTAGAGAATTACTTTTGAAGGGTTTAAAAAATAAGATAGGCAATGGGAAATCCTTTCGAGTTTGGTGGGATCCTTGGATTTATGATGGTGGTTGGCGAGCTCCATATAGGAAAAACTCTTTCTTTGACTGGGATTTACGAGTGGAGGATCTGATTGACACCAACACGAGAACTTGGAACAATGAAGCTTTGGATTTTAACTTCTTGCCCAATGATATAGACTGCATTAAAAAGCAGAAACCGGTGATCAGCAAAGATGACTTCTGGTGCTGGTCTCACATGAAAAGTTGTGAATACACAGTCAAGTCGGGCTCTTGGTTAGCCAGCACCTTGAAGAACCCAGAGTTACTACTCGAAGCCACAATGCTCCCATCCCTTAACGGCATTAAAGATAAGGTTTGGTCTCTTCAAACTGTTCCCAAAATCAAAGCCTTTTTGTGGAGAGCAGTCAACGATGCTTTGCCTGTAACCAATCTGATTTCCAAAAAAGGCATTAAGCTGGACCCGAGGTGCCAAGTTTGTGGTAACGAAGAGGAATCTATCAACCATGTCCTGTTTACTTGCACCCTCACAAGACAGATTTGGGCTTTAATAAACTTCCCGCATCCTCTAAATGGGTTTGATGATCTCTCTATTCACTCAAACTTCCATTACCTCTATGGAGTGGCAAAGAATTCAATCATCCCCATAGAAATTAGAAGATTATTTCATTGGATTCTGTGGCGACTGTGAAAAAACAGGAACTCTTTCTTTTTTGAAGCCAAGTCGTTTGATCCTCTTGATACAGTCCTAAAAATCAGAGAAGATGCAGATCTTTGGAGTTTGTCTCAACAGGTTGATTACGAGCTGGATTTGGAGGAAGAAACAGAGGAAAAACGTGTTGTTGCAATCTGGAAACTTCCACCTCCTGGTTGGTTAAAGTGCAACATTGGTGTATCAAGGAACAAAAACAAAAGCTCTTAATCAGGTGGTGCATGGATTCTTAGAGATGAATATGGAGCAGTACTTCTACACAGTAGAAAAGCCTTTGGGGGCGGTTTGAACTCAGAGGACGCAGCCTTTCAATGTTTCATGTGGTCTGTCGAAAGCATGATAAGTCACAGACACTCAAAAATCATCTTTGCCTCGGAGTCATTTGAACTAATTGGAGGAATCTTAAGACCAAAAGCTTGGCCATCTTTTGTGAAACGACCTGACCCGTTTTTTTTTTAATAGATAATAATAATAATAATAATTATCTACAACTAGTGGTCCCATACCCACTAGCCATTTAACTACAAACACATTCAACAGCGGATAACAATACCAATAAAACCAATAATCCAATAACCAAATAATATCCAATAATAAATAACCAATATCCAAAACATAACCATTCCAATATCAAACAACAAGAAACAAGGAACCAGCAACCTAACAAGTTCTAAAGACCCAACTATAGCAACCTAACAATGCCAGACAACATCTAATCGAGTCCCTAGAACATCCACCTCTTCATTGCCTTGATTCCACGATCACAATTTGCCTTTACCTGCACCGCAAATACAAATTAAGATGCATGAGTATTTGATAAACACTCAGTGAGGCAATCCTCCCATCTACTGGGCTATACACACAAGTGACCCGACACAATCCGGTTACTGTCAGAAAGGGTGTCGACCGATACCCAAAGGTGTCGACCGACACTGGACATCTGGTGTCGACCGACACCACTTGGGTGTCGACCGACACCTGCTTAACACTCCCAAAACCCTAACGGTGTCGACCAACACTCGCTAAGTCCCCGAGCCATCCTCGCGTCCGTGTCGACCGACACCACTGCCGAGCAGTGATTTTGTTCGAACAGAACCTTCGAATCTCGCCTCTAAACTTCTCTTTTTCGTTCCCCACAATCCCAGGAACAAATCCAAGCCTCAGGAGCTACGAAAAACTCACAAACAACAAAAAGAAACAACCAAACAACACACAATATCACAAAAAACAGAGATCTTAGCTTAGATAAGCCATGGCCATGCACTCACCTCTCTGCAGGAAGATTCTAACCAACAATGAACTAATCTCACATTCCCAGCAAGCTTCCCACACGTTCCTAGCCTTGAATCCTCACTCCCACAGCAAGATCTCACCCCAAAGCCTTGAAATATCACAATCTCTCTCTAGAATCTCAAGAACAATTTTCTCTCTTTGTATTCTCTAAAAACGGCGAGACAAACACCAAAACACGACCTAGGTCGTTTTTCCCACTTAATAGTCCGGTTCTGTGGTTTTCCCTAAACCAAACCAACCAAAATCGACGATTAAATCAATCTGATCGAACCAGATAACATTGGTGTCGATCGACACCACCATAGTGTCGATCGACACCCATCCCAGAAAACCAATAATTGGTTCGCGGATGTTACCATTCTCCCCCACCAACATAGATTCGTCCTCGAATCTCGAACAACCATCAGCCAAGGACTCCCGTGCAACCATCTCCACGGCCCGTTCTCCTCCGACCGATCTACGGAAGGTCACCTATAGGCGATAGACTCACGCTCCAGGCATTATTTGCTCTCGACTTTTGGACTTTCCTTTACTCATAGGCCTAAACCTTGAGTTTTTATTGGCTCCTCATCAGACCTAAGTCTGCATGCCATAATGTTGGCTCCTCAT
>NC_025692.1:20621503-20664657 GCF_000633955.1 Camelina sativa | reverse complement strand
CTCTCGACTTTTGGACTTTCCTTTACTCATAGGCCTAAACCTTGAGTTTTTATTGGCTCCTCATCAGACCTAAGTCTGCATGCCATAATATTGGCTCATCCTCGGGCCTAAGCCCGCATGCCATAATATGTAAGGAAGGCCAATACTCGTCTCTCGGGTTGCCACCCTACAGCGCACCCCCGGATCGTCATCCGAAGTCGATATACCAACCATACTCCCAAGCCAGAAAGTATCAGAATATGGCAGTACTAGGAGAACCAAAGTCCCCCAAGAGTCGCGAGCAAACAATTATGAACACGTCAGAGTCCTATCCCTATCCAGGTATCCTTCCTGTGGCTCGCGTAAGACATCACAATGTCCTACCAACCACATATCCCCTCACTAGGATACCTCATGACCACACATGGATCATCTCACTGCCACTAGGGCCGCCACAAACGCCAAACAAATGTCCTAAACAGGACCGCCATCAAGACCAAAAAACTGTCCTAAACAGGACCGCCACCAAGGCCAAACAAATGTCCTAAACAGGACCGTCACAAATACCATCTGTCCCGAAGGACCGTCACAAAGACCATCTGTCCCGAAGGACCGTCACAGAGACCATCTGTCCCGAAAGACCGTCACAGAGACCATCTGTCCCGAAGGACCATCACAAAGACCATCTGTCCCAAAGGACCGTCACAAAGACCATCTGTCCCGAAGCACCGCCTAAACAGGCACTCTGGCTAAATAGTCCACCACAAAGGCCACACTATGGCTAAACAGCCCACCACAAAGGCCACACAATGGCTAAACAGCCCGCCACAAAAGGCCACACAATGTCTCAAAAGACCGCCACACAAGGCACAATGACTCAAAAGTCTGCCACGAAGGCCACATAATGTCTCAAAAGACCGCCACACCTAGGCACAATGACTCAAAAGTCCGCCACAAGGCCACACTAGCCCCTTCAAGGCTCACAACCACTAAAAATGGATAATTCTAACTCCCATAAAACTTCCCATTTTTAGAACTTTCCACTTTTGGAATCTTTCCTCTTTCATAAACTTCTATTTCAAGAAACTTTCCCTCAACACCATCACAATCCCAAAGGACTCTCATCAAAGGACTCTCTTCTTCCGAAGTTCCTTGATTCTCCTCCCGAGAACCCTCACTGGTCTCACCTCCAAAGTCATGTTAGGCTGAAGATCTTCAGGAATCTTAGCCAACAACTGATCATCCTCACGGAGACACTTCCGCAACATAGACACATGGAAAACCTTATGGAATGCTCGCATAACCTCAGGTAACTCCAGTCTATATGCCACTGGTCCAACTCGCTCAATCACTCTGAACGGGCCCATATACCTCGGACTCAACTTAGTCTCGGTCAACGACCTGTTCGGACCCTGCAACATGGCCATCTTGAGGTACACTCTATCTCCAACCTGAAACTCAAGATCTCTTCTCCTCTTATCAGCATAACTCCTCTTTCTATCCTGAGCCTCCTTCATGTTCAGCTTGAGAATCCGAAACTTCTCTGAGGTCTCCTGAACAAAATATGCCCCGTACATGCTCCTCTCCCCCACCTGAGTCCAGCATAACGGTGTACGGCATGGCCTCCCATACAAAGCCTCATAAGGAGCCATCTGAATACTCGCCTGATAACTGTTGTTGTAAGCAAACTCTACCATGCAATGGCCACCCCAATCCAACACACACATCCTCAACATATCCTCCAGCGTCTGGATCGTCCTCTCTGACTGTCCATCTGTCTGGGGATGATAAGCTGTACTCATAAGCACCTTAGTGCCCATCTCTGCCTGAAACGCTCTCCAGAACACCGAAGTGAACTTGGAATCCCTATTAGACACAATGCTTGCCGGCACCCCATGCAACCTGACTATCTCCTTCACATACTTCTTTGCCAAGATCGCTGCTCCATCAATCTTCTTAATGGCCAGAAAATGTGCCGACTTAGTCAACCGGTCCACAATGACCCATATAGCATCAAACGTCCTGGACACTAGCAAACCTACCACGAAGTTCATAGTAATCATATCCCACTTCCACTCTGGAATGGGAAGACTCTTCAACAATCCACCTGGTACCTGATGCTCAACCTTCACTAGCTGACATACATCGCACCTCGCAACCCAACTAGCCACGTCCTTCTTCATCCCGACACAGTGATAGTACCTCTTGAGATCACGGTACATCTTAGTCGCTCTTGGATGAATAGAGAACATGCTCGCATGAGCCTCTCTCAAGATCTACTATCTCAACTCCTCATCCTTGGGCACACAAATTTGACCGTGCACCAAGATAGTACCATTATCTGAGACATGATACTCTGAATCTACATCCTTTGAGGCATTCACCAACCCCAAATCCTTTTCCCGAGCCAACCGCACTCTGCTCCGAAGATCTCTATCAACTGCCTCCAAACTCAACGGTTCCTGAGACACAGCGCACAAACTCAACGCACCGATCTCTCCTACCAGAGACTCCATCTCCTGCTCATGAGCCGAAGCTACCCTCCTCCGACTCAGAGCATCTGCAACCAAGTTAGCCTTACCAGGATGATAGGCTATCTCCAAATCATAATCTGCCACCATCTCCATCCACCGCCTCTACCTCAAATTCAGCTCGGGCTGAGTGAATATATAATTCAGGCTCTTATGATCTGTATACACTTGTACCTTTGCACCATAAAGATAAGATCTCCAAATCTTCAGGGCAAACACTACAGCACCCATCTCCAAGTCATGAGTAGGATAGTTATCCTCATGCTTCTGCAACTGCCGCAAAGCATAGGCAATCACCTTCCCATGCTGCATCAACACACACCCCAAACCCACTCTGGATGCATCTGCATAAACCACATAGGGTTCTCCCTGCTCAGGCAAAGCCAACACTGGCGTAGTAGTCAACATCTCCTTGAGGCTTGCAAAGCCTTCCTCACACTCTTGTGACCAAACAAAAGGAACATCCTTCCATGTCAACTTAGTCAACGGACGTGCTCTGTTCGCATATCCCTGCACAAACCTCCTGTAGTAACCTGCCAGACCAAGAGAACTCCTGATCTCTGTGGCATTCATCGGTCTAGGCCAATATCTGATAGCTTGAATCTTCTCCAGATCTACAGAAATTCCCTCTGCAGAAACGATATGACCCAAAAAAAAAACCATCTCACGCTGCCAAAAACTGCACTTGCTCAACTTAGTAAACAATTTCTGCTTCCGCAGCTTCTCCAGAACTGCCCTCAAATGCACTGCATGCTCTTCAGGACTCTTAGAAAATACCAGGATATTGTCGATGATGATGATGACAAACACGTACAGAAACTCCTGAAACACGTTGTTCATCAATCTCTTAAACGCTGATGGTGCGTTAGTCAACCCGAAACGGCATCACCACAAACTCATAAACCCATACATTGTCCTTCTACTTGACGACCAACACCGATGCTTCCCACGGTGATAAAATGAATGAATCCCCTAATTTACCACCTCAGCTCTACTAGACTAATAATCAAGTATGCTGACATCAACTCACCACCACTCGAATATCAACATCTCTTGTCCATACAGGAACCTATAGTAACTTGTCTCTTAGGGAAACTTTCACAAGGTAACTTAATCAAAAATTAGATTTCCGCTTAGCAATTCTCCACAGCAAATCATCAGTACGAGCGTAAGAAAACAAACAAGTACTATACGTTCGCATATTCTGATTCGCCGTATCAAATGTTTTGCAGGCCGCCAACTCAACCCACTTGAATTATTTTCCCCAACAAGCTTTGATAAGCTCAAATTGTAATACCCTAATGGTACTAACAGCCTTGCAGTTGTAATACTCTAGGGGTCGAATCCACAGAGACTCAAGATCAAACACAATGGATTATAGAGTTTTATGAATTACGCTAAACAAGATAATTTGAATTAAAAAGGCAATGCAAAATATTAAATTAAACTGGTGTGAAATCAGAAAATCAAAAGGTTAAGCCTAGGGAATTTCTCAGGAAATTATGAAATATTAAATCAGATCTAGAACTCTAAACAATTTTGTAAAACAATTCAGTTCTCACTGTAATTATTATCTAAATTTAAAACCAGAAAATCCAAATCTCTTTGTAAAATTCTAAGTTAAAAATCAGCTTTAAGAACAGGTTTAGATAAGTTCACAAAATTATTAATTCAAATCTCTTTGTAAAAAATAATTTTGCTCATCAATGGTTTAATCAGGAAAACAATTATATTCTCATATTAATTTATTTCCCAATGATAACAATTCATGGTGATCAATCAAGAATTATTGTGAAGAACAACCAAAGATGAAGATCATAAAAGATTAAGAACCCTAAAAATCATAGATCTAATAAATCATAAAAACCCTATGAAAAACCCTAAACCTAACAAGCAAATTACTCAGACATGTTTCATGAAGAACAAATCATATTTCTGAATAACATGCAATAGCTTATTGAATAGTAAAAGAGGGAGTTTAGAAATCTTCTCTCTATAAAGAATTCAAATCCTTCTCTCCCAAAAGCTCTCAATAATCTCTCTCTTAAAAACTGCAGGAAAATAACTTAGAGGTTTCTAAAACCTAAAAATAAAATATATACATCCTAAAACACGTCCAGGGGCTTATGATGCAATTGTAGAAAACTTCGGGCAAAATTGCAAAACTTCCATTCTTGTTCTCTCGTCAGATAAAACAAGGTGTCGACCGACACCAAGGAGGTGTCGATCGACACCATCACTCTGTTTTGACTCCAAGTTTGTTTCCTCCGGGTTAAATGCTCCAAAATGTCCAAATTGCTCCATTTCGCTCCATCCGTGCCAAAATCCTAGAAAACTTGTAATGACACAAAAACAACCTAGAAAACAAATCAAAAGACTCAAAAAGCACACTTATATCATGGTTAAAAACCGTAAAAACCATGATATATCAACTCCCCCAGACTTACCCTTTGCTTGCCCTCAAGCAAAACAGAAACTTAGACCTGTGAAAGAGGTTTGAAAACATGGAATTCACTCAACTGCAGGTAACTGTTTTTCGCACTCTTCATCCCTTTGCTTGCCCTTAAGCAAAACAGAAACTTAGACCTGTGAAAGAGGTTTGAAAACATGGAATTCACTCAACTGCAGGTAACTGTTTTTCGCACTCTTCATCGCCTTGATCTTCAGAACTTACTTCATATACTTTTTCAATTGAGAAGCATCAACATTCCTTACTCAAATCCCACAATCCGTAGGAATCTCTAATCTCACCATTGTCATCTCATTACATAAATTAAAGCAAATACAGGTGAGTTCTTACCTTGGTGTATCAATCAATGGCATATGGACTCTCTTCAGGCCAAAACATTCTTCATACATCTCCTTTCCTCTCCCTTTTCTCACTTCCAATGGACTGATTTTTTTTTTAAAGCAAAGGTGTAAGCGAATACCGGGGTCATCGGTAATTTACCTACCCCTCGCTTCCAAACTTTGTGTGATCATTTGACTCAAGAGTAGAATAATGAGGTCACAGGTAATTTACCTACCTCTCTAAACTGATCAAAATCATCTCATCTTTTATTCTCTTCTTCTTTTCTTTTTTTTTTCTTTTCTGATCTTTCTTTTTAAAGTACTAAAGGGAAGAGAGAGGAGAGACATACTTTGAAAAATTGCACTGTCTTGTATGGCCTGAAAAAGAAGTCTAGTCCACTGATTTCCAACTCCAAAGTAAGAGATTAAGTCCGGTTAAAATCCTGATAAAAGTTGAGACAACATTGGTTTAACTAGATATCCGTTGAATAAGGGCTTTCAGGATTGTTGATACAGCTCATAATACAACTCGGGTTACCCATCAGTGTCGACCGACACCAAGGTGGTATCGGTCGACACCCTCGATGAACAGTGAATATTGGCCGAGACTCCTTGTTAGTTGCAGTTAATTGTGTTGTTGTGTTGTTGGATCAATCCTTTGATGTTAATTCTGTTAAGAGAGCACTCAAACACAAACACAGGTTAAAAGCAACATGATAGATAGATAGTTCATAAGTTCAAACAAATTTCAAACACAAACTGACTCAATGCAAGAATAAAAATGACTCAATCCTAAAAAGAGAAAAAGATAAAGAAAACCATGATCAGAAGCTAGCAGAAACATCGTCGTCATCAGAGACGGAATCAGCAGGTAGTGAAGACGCGGAAGGTGATCTGGGCCTAGTAGGACGAATGCAGCAACTAGACATCCTGGCCATGCCGTTCCAGATAGAACGCAAAGCAGTAACCACATAGGCCTGATGAGCTCCCTGAGACATAGTGGTGGGATCCTCCGGTGGCTCTGGAAACTCAAGTAAAGCGGTAGTGCCAGAAGATGACCCAATCTCAACACCCCCAGCAGGGTCAGGAGCAGGTACAGAAGCAGTAGCAGAAGCAGCAGCAGACCGAGAAACTCGATGACGACGAGTAGGAGGAGCAGTGACAAAGTCGGCAGCGGATGGAAGAAAACGCAACTGATTTGGATCCTCTCCAATAGTAGTGAGGTCTGGTCTAGGAAGGCGTATCAGATGCTCACCAGTCTCATCCGTGAATCTCCACAACAATCCTGGCTTCATCCAGGTTGTACTCCTCATATACTGCTCATCCATGAGAACCCGCTGTGGCAGACGACTGTACCCGTCAATCGGGATGTTCTTCCATTGAAGAATAGTTGTGGTAAGGCTCCCAACACGCTCAATCTTTTGGTCGTGACCCAAAAACGGCTTAGTCTAAAGGGAGACCAAGTGATGTGCAAATACAGCCCCAAAGTTAGGCGATGAAGGGTCATGCTGCTCAATCAAATCCAGAAGCAATCTTCTAACTCCAATCCCCAATAGATAAAGCTCAGCAGCTCTCATCTTGTTTGGTTCCATCTTGCACTGAAAAGTGGTCCCAATAGCCCGAAGAAAATATCGAAGTACGGGATGGCGAACATCGGTCTGAAGACACGTCTTGGAGTCATAATCTCCAATTCCTATATAAGACCACAAAACACCAACATCCGAATAGGTCTGAGGCAAAGCAGTACCTCTGTAAAACCGTGGCCAATCAAAAATGTCACACAGATGAGGCAAAGTCAGTGAATATGGTGTCCCTCCAATAAAGAAATGCAACTCTCCCTCACGAGGTTCCGGTGCTTGTTCGTTGTCATAGACAACCCGCACAGTAGCCATAAACTGTCTCACCAAATCGGGATAGAAATCATACTGTTTGGTGCAAACCGTCCCCAAATTAATCTTATCCAACAAATCTAAAACCTCATCCCTGATTCCCATCCTATGTAAAAGAGCAGAATCAACAAACTTAGTGGGTTCAATCTCTACACCTAACCAAGCATTGTAAAGCATAGTTACATAATCCCCCCAAACATCCAATGGCCTGTTGATAAACTCAGCTTTCTTAAGCTCTGCAATAGGATTCTCCCATACTAATTGAGTTGGAATTGGTTCACCTTCATCTTTTGGCCATGGGAAATAAGATTGAATGGGAGATGGAAGTGAAAGGTCAGGGAGGTCGGAGGAAGCTCTCACCGGAGGTCGTGGAGGCGGAGCAGCGGCGGTTGAAGCGGACGGAGGCGGACAGCGGTTTGAATGGCGAGTTGGGCGAGAAGAGGAAGCTTCGCCGTCGTTGGTTCGTAGCTTCTTGTTGGGCGCCATCACTTCAAAACGCGAAATTGACACTGGATCCAGATAGAGGAGAGAAAATCAATCAGGTTAGGACTTGGAATCACTCAAAACGGATGAGAATTGAGAGAGTTATGAGGATTTGAAGATTCTCGGGTTTTTATATTTATGAAATGAGGAAGACGACTCGGAAGTTCAATCGCGATTGCCTCGGGTTTAACGGTGTCGACCGACACCCATTAAGTGGTATTGGTCGATGCTGATTCTGTCGTACCCGGCCCAGCTGCAATTTGAGGCCCAATTCTTCGCAAATCAAACTTAAAACCCATCAACCCTTCTTGTCTTCTCCGATCCAATATTGGTGTCGACCGATACCCAGGTGGTATCGGTCGATGCTAATGCTTGATCAGTGATATCCGAAACTTTTTGTTTTTTTTTTTTTCTGAAACAAATAAAACTCAAAACCAAAAATCAATATGTTAGTAATCCTAAAAGAAAATTGAAAAATAAATAGTTCCTACCAGTGGGTTGCCTCCCACTCAGCGCTTGTTTTAAGTCATTAGCTTGACCTGGGAACGGATTAGGCTGAGGGTGCTTCGTCCAAATGCACAATGTGTTCGTCTGGTATCTTGGCTTGAGCCCAATAATGTTTCACCCTTTGATCATTAACAGTGAACTTCTCTCCTTTGGAATTCAGCAACACAATGGCTCCATATGGTCTAACTTCTTGGACAGTAAAAGGATTAGACCAACGGGAATGGAGTTTTCCGGGAAACAACTTCAAACGAGAATTATAGAGGAGTATCTGGTCATTAGGCTCAAAGTGTCTAGAGATGATCTTCTTATCATGATATGCCTTGGTTCTCTCCTTGTACAGCTTAGAACTCTCAAATGCATGAAATCTCAGCTTATCCAACTCATTCAACTGCACTAATCTTCTCTCTGAAGCTGTCTTGGCATCAAAATTCATCAACTTAACTGCCCAAGCTGCCTTGTGCTCTAACTCCACTGGAAAATGACATGCTTTCCCATAAAGCAGATGGAAAGGTGTGGTGCCAAGTGGTGTTTTATAAGCAGTTCTATATGCCCAAAGTGCATCATCAAGCTTCATACCCAGTCCTTCCTTGTAACACCAACTGTCTTTTCAAGAATCTCCTTAATCTGTCTGTTGGAAACCTCTACTTGACCACTAGTCTGTGGATGATATGGAGTAGCCACTCTATGCTGAACACCACACTTTTTCAGCAGCTTGTCAAACACTTTATTGATAAAGTGCTTACCTCCATCACTGATAACAATTCGAGGCACCCCAAACCTTGGAAAGATAATGGTCTTAAACAGCTTAAGAACCACTGCAGAATCATTCTTTGGACATGCAATCGCTTCAACCCACTTTGAGACATAATCAACAACAACCAGGATGTAGTTGTTCTTATAAGAAGATGGAAACGGTCCCATAAAGTCAATACCCCAGCAATCAAACACTTCAACTTCAAGAATGAAGTTTTGTGGCATCTCATTCCTCTTACTGATTTGACCTTTCCTTTGACAAGCATCGCATCTTGAGACAAATTCATGAGCGTCTTTGAACATCGTTGGCCACCAAAACCCTGCTTGGCGAACCTTGGACATTGTAGCAAAATGTCATGCATAGTCAGATCCATGACAATGAAACAAAACGTCAGGTACCTCAATCTCTGCTAAGCATCTTCTGTAAACTCCATCACTGCAATGCTTATACAAGTAAGGTTCATCCCAATAGTATCTCCTAAGCTCTCTCATGAACCTCTTCTTGTTATAGCCAGTGAAATTCTCTGGTTCTACCTCTGCAGCAAGATAATTGGCAATATCAGCATACCAGGGTTGGTTGGAACTAGCCACAGCAGCTAAATCTCCTTCATACGACCAATCTGTCTCGGGAAAATGTGGGTGTCAACCGATGCCAGTGTGGTGTCGATCGACACCATCTGTATCTGAGAACAGATTCTTTGTTTCATCAGTCTGAAACCCTGTATCCACAAAGTAGACATGTTCTTCAGGCAAGCAGTCTTGTATTGGGACATCATCATCAGTTCTAATCCTGGACAAGTGGTCAGCAACACCATTCTCAATTCCCTTCTTATCCCTCACTTCAATGTCAAACTCTTGTAGAAGAAGAATCCATCTCAAAAGTTTAGGCTTAGCATCCTTCTTCTGCATCAAATATTTTAATGCAGCATGATCAGTATGAACAATGACTTTGGATCCAACTAGATAAGACTGGAACTTTTCAAAAGCAAACACAACCGCCAACAACTCCTTCTCTGTTGTTGCATAATTTCTTTGTGCATCATCAAGTGTTCTGCTTGCATAGTAGATTGCATGAAGTTTCTTGTCTCTTCTCTGTCCCAGCACTGCTCCCACTGCATAGTCACAAGCATCACACATAACCTCAAATGGAAGATCCCAATCTGGTGGCTGAACAATAGGAGCACTCACAAGCTCTTGCTTAATCCTTTCAAAGGCTATCCTACACTCATTAGTGAATGCAAACTTGACATCTTTGCATAACAAAGCATAAAGTGGTCTAGCTATCTTGCTGAAATCTTTGATGAATCTCCTATAGAACCTTGCATGCCCAAGAAAACTCCTTACTGCCTTCACATTTTCTGGCAATTGAAGACATGTCATCACCTCTATCTTAGCGCGGTCAACCTCTATTCCAGCTTCTGAAACCCTATGGCCAAGCACTATGCCATCTCTAACCATAAAATGACAATTTTCCCAATTAAGCACCAAATGCTTCTCTTCACACCTTGCTAACACTTTGCATAAATTGTCTAAACAGTTCTTGAATGAAGACCCATAAACTGAAAAGTCATCCATGAATACCTCCATAAAGTCTTCAATCATATCAGTAAAGATAGACATCATGCATCTCTGAAATGTTGCAGGAGCATTACAAAGACCAAAAGGCATTATTCGGTAAGCAAAGGTACCATATGGGCAAGTGAAAGTGGTCTTCTCTTGATCATCAGAATGAATTGGAATTTGAAAGAACCCGGAATAGCCATCCAAAAAGCAGTAGTATGGATGATTAGCTAACCTCTCCAACATATGATCAATGAAAGGAAGCGGGAAGTGATATTTGCGGGTTGCAGCATTCAGTTTTCTGTAGTCTATGCACATCCGATGACCAGTAATTGTCCTTGTAGGGATCAGCTCATTCTTGTCATTCTTCACCACTGTTACTCCACCTTTCTTAGGAACAACATGTACCAGACTAACCCAATTGCTGTCAGATCGGATAGATGATCCCAGCATTCAGCAGCTTCATGATCTCTTTCTTGACAACATCTTGCAAATTCGGATTCAACCTCCTCTGATGCTCAATAGATGTCTTAGCTCCTTCCTCAAGATGAATCCTATGCATACACAAGTCTGGAGAGATTCCTGCAATATCATCAAGAGAATAGCCAAGAGCTTTGTGAAACTTGCGCAGCTTGCTTAGCAATAAAGTGAGCTCTGCATTGTTCAAGGAAGCACTAACAATAACAGGGTAGGAAGAATTCTCACCTAGAAATGCATACCTTAAACCAGCAGGAAGAAGCTTGAGATCAAGCTTTGGAGCTTTCTCTATACTCCAATCAGAAAAATTTTCAGCTTGTGAAGAAGTACTAACCAATTCCTCTTGTGCAACCAGCTTCTTCACTTGTTCATTAGCATCAAGTACCTTGACATACCCAGCAGCAATGTCATCTAGATGCTCAACCGCTTCAGCAGAAACAACCAATGCTCTCTCTAGTGGATCCTCAGGATGCAGCTCCTGGAATATCTCTTCAAAAAGGTTAGACAATGTGTCCACATAGAATGTCTGTCCATCAATGGTTGGCCACTTAACCAGCTTATCCATGTCAAAGCGCATTCGTAGATCACCCACATTAAGACCAATCTGACCCTTCTTAACATCAATAATAGCTCCAGCAGTGGCTAAAAATGATTTTCCCAGAATAAGAGGGTCCTTAGGTTCTTCTTCATACTTGAGTACACAAAATCAGTTGGTATCAAGCATTCTCCAATCTTAATTGGAACATCCTCAAGAACATCATCAGGAATACGAATTGACCGATCCGCAAGAATTAGAGTGATCTTGGTAGGCTTGAAATCTGTCATTCCCAAGCTGAGAGCTACTGATCTTGGCATTAAGTTGACACTATAACCAAGATCACACAAAGATCTAGCAAATCTGTCAGTGAAGATGGTACAATCAAGAACAAAACTACCTGGATCAGGAAGTTTCTCAGGGATCTTGTTCTGAATAATAGCACTGACTTGAGCTAATATCAT
This sequence comes from Camelina sativa, assembly GCF_000633955.1. NCBI lineage: Eukaryota > Viridiplantae > Streptophyta > Magnoliopsida > Brassicales > Brassicaceae > Camelina > Camelina sativa. The sequence continues at coordinate 20,652,689 of NC_025692.1, read as the reverse complement.
CATGACTCCTTGCTCAGCATTCAAATCCTTGATTACCATTCTCTTGACATATCTCCTTAGCATTGGAGAAGTCCTAACAGCATCAATCAAAGGTAGCTCAATAATAAGCTTATCCATCATTGCTTTGCATTTAGCATCATCTAGCTCTTGTTTGGACTTCTTTGAATTCTTGGGGAAATGAACATTGGGTTTGTAAACTCTTTCAGCAACTGGAGTGGAAGAAGTGGCATTCGGAGTCTCTGTTCGTAACGGGTGACGATCGATACCCATGTGGTGTCGATCGATACCGTCTTCTGGTGTAGAAACCGTGGCTTCGGGTGGACATGGTGTCAATCGATGCTCGTGTGTGTCGGTCGACACTGGCTCAGCCGAGACATTCTCATCTTCATCTATGTCAATCAACTCCTGTGTATCATCAGTGTGAATCTTCTGGGCTATAGGATGGAGTTGTTTACCACTTCTCAAAGTCACTGCATTGCATGAATGCTTGGGATTTGATTCAGTTCTCCCATGGAGAAGTCCTTCTTGCCTTTTGACGGATCCAGCTTTGTGCAACCTGACTTTCTAGCTTCTTAACATGAATGTTCAATGCTTCAAACTTCCCATTAAGTTCAGTGTAGACATTGTCAAGCTTCCCATTGAAAGTCATTGTCATCTGCTCCTGACCTTGCAAAAGCTGCTCAAGCATAGCTTCCATCTTACTACTTTCTGCTGTCTTCAGAGGAGGAGACTGATATGAATTGTTGTCATAAGTCCTTGTGTATCCACTGCTCTGTTGATGCCTTTGATAGTCAGGCTTGGGTGTGAAACCAGAAGAATTGCCCTAAAAGTTTTTGTGTTGGTTGTTTCCACTGTAAGGCATGCTGCCTTGCTGATTACCAAACCGCTAGCCTTGATTCCCATAGACATAGTTCACATCCTCTTCCTCATAATTTCCTTGATCAGGTTCTGGCTCATATGTCTCAACTTCAGCAGCGAAGTGAACAGAATTCTTGCCCACAAGGAGATTATGCACTGAATCCAGCTTAGCATTAACAGAAGCTAACTGGTTTGAATCGAATCCTCCATGTAGTCTCTTCCTTCAGCATCTGCTCTCTTAGTACTATTGCTAAAAGCCAAGTTTTCAATCAAAGCTTCAGCATCTTCTGGAAATCTTGTCTTGAAATTCCGATGACTTGCAGCATCTAAAGCCAACTGATATTCCCAGTCACACCCTCTGAAGAGGATACTTAGCAATTGAACCCTTGAGAAACCATGGTGTGGACAGTCCCTTTGATAAGCTTTGAATCTCACCCAAGCGGCCTTAAAAGCTTCATTTGGTCTTTGCTTGAAAGAGGACAGCTTGACTCTTAGCTCATCTGACATTGCATCATCATAAAAGTAGTTGAGAAAAGCCACTTTGACTTCATGCCAATTTGTCAATGATCCAGCTGGTAACTGCTTCAACCACTGAGATGCCTCTCCTGCAAGTGAGTAAGGTAATAGTTTGCAGAATATGTAGTCCTTCGTCACTCCATTAGCCTTGATACTGGTCACCAGATCCTCAAAATGCTCAATGTGGTCCAAAGGCTTCTCATTGAGCAGGTTAGAGAAAGGTCTCTGCCCAACTAGTTGAAAGTAAGCAGGTTTCAACTCAAAATCGTTCCTCTGAAATAGAGGAGGAACAATAGCAGACCGGTTCTCATACACAAGATCAGCCCGGTTGTAGTCAGCAATGGTCCTGATCAAGTCTCGGTTGTTCTCCTGTCTTCGAACCGGATTGTTAACTTGGTTTGCAGCTCCACGTCCGTCTGCAGGAAGGGGTTGTCGATCGATACCCTGTTGGTGTCGATCGACACCATCGACATTCTCGTCAGCGACAACGATTTCAGCAATCACGTTGCCATCTGCATCAATCTTTTGGCCCTGCTCATTGATCCCTCAAAGCACCATCCGCGTCATGCATCAGAATGACTGTGTTAACCATCTTCAATGATTTGGCTGCTTTTCGGTTTTCACGCTCAAGTTTCCCCAACTCTTGGTTTGAAAGTTTCAAAGTAGGACTAGACTTGTTGCTCCTTGTGTGAGGTCTAGGAGGCATACACCTGAAACACCAAAGAGAAGAAAAACAAAAACGTGTAAGTAGAAAATAAAAACAAAAATTTAAACGACATTAAAAACTCAAATCTAATGGTAGATCAAAGAGTCCCCGGCAACGACGCCAAAATTTGATAAGCTCAAATTTTAATACCCTAATGGTACTAACAGCCTTGCAGTTGTAATACTCTAGGGGTCGAATCCACAGAGACTCAAGATCAAACACAATGGATTATAGAGTTTTATGAATTACGCTAAACAAGATCATTTGAATTAAAAAAGCAATGCAAAATATTAAATTAAACTGTTGTGAAATCAGAAAATCAAAAGGTTAAGCCTAGGGAATTTCTCAGGAAACTATGAAATATTAAATCAGATAAATTAATTAAGGTTCAAGCAATTAAAAAACAGATCTAGAACTCTAAACAATTTTGTAAAACTATTCAGTTCTCACTGCAATTATTATCTAAATTTAAAACCAGAAAATCCAAATCTCTTTGTAAAATTCTAAGTTAAAAATCACCTTTAAGAACAGGTGTAGATAAGTTCACAAAATTATTAATTCAAATCTCTTTGTAATAAATAATTTTGCTCATCAATGATTTAATCATGAAAACAATTATATTCTCATATTAATTTATTTCCCTATGATAACAATTCTAGGTGATCAATCAAGAATTATTATGAAGAACAACCAAAAATGAAGATCATAAAAGATTAAGAACCCTAAAAATCACAGATCTAATAAATCATAAAAACCCTATGAAATATCCTAAACCTAACAAGCAAATTACTCAGACATGTTTAACGAAGAACAAATCATATTTCTGAATAAGATGCAATAGATTATTGAATAGTAAAAGAGGGAGTTTAGAAATCTTCTCTCTACAAAGAATTCAGATCCTTCTCTCCCAAAAGCTCTCAATAATCTCTCTCTTAAAAACTGCTAGAAAATAACTTAGAGGTTTCTAAAACCTAAAAATAAAATATATACATCCTAAAACACGTCTAGGTGCATATGATGCAATTGTGGAAAACTTTGGGCAAAATTGCAAAACTTCCATTCTTGTTCTCTCGTCAGATAAAACAGGGTGTCGACCGACACCAAGGTGGTGTCGATCGACACCATCACTTTGTTTCGACTCCAAGTTTGTTTCCTCCGGGCTAAATGCTCCAAAATATCCAAATTGCTCCATTTCGCTCCATCCGTGCCAAAATCCTAGAAAACCTGTAATGACACAAAAACAACCTAGAAAACAAATCAAAAGACTCAAAAAGCACACTTATATCATGGTTAAAAACCGTAAAAACCATGATATATCAAGCTTACCAAAACCCTGAATCTAGCAACCATGTCCATCTCCAATGAACTTCATCCAGCATCGTCGCAACGATTAGTTTATCCTGCCATGAAGGCTTCTCGTGAACTTATGTATCTGGCAAACATACATTTCCCGGTTCAAACCTGCTGCAACTCCCCTTCCCGGACTCCATCACCACCGGCCTCACAATCCAGGCACAACAGCCAAACATTCATACCGATCTGGTCATAAAACCCTGACCCATTGGTCAACACATCCAAACCCCGAGATTAAACCACCGTCAATCTCTCGAGGTCTACATTCAATCGTTATGTTTATACTCACGTCCTAGGCATTGCTTGCTCCCAACTTCCCACTCTTATGTCGCAACCTTCGAGCCATACCGATCTTACTCTCAGACCACCGTCTTCGATTTATACCGTCTCACTCTTGGACCACAATCCTCAAGATCTCGGTATCAGGGAAACTACTCATCCCCTCAGGGGGAACATCATCCCTTCTGCCACTCTCGGAGCCCCCAACCCCTCGAGCTATCGATATTCAGGAGAATCAACATCCCCTCAGGAGCAACAATCCTTAACGACTATAAACATCTCCCGACCAAAAGTATCTCCTGTGGTCCGAGTATAACATTGCAATGTTACACCTACCCACTCAACTTCTAATATCCAATTGGATTACCCACCAACCAGAGAAATATCTGCTCCAACTGCATATGTCCATCTATTCGCCTCTCTAGGCTCGATACCTCTCGCGAAGAATCTCGCACCGGTCATCTACCACTGCTCCATCCTCCTAACATAAGATGGAAAGTCCTCAACATCTGCAGCCCTTGGCTGCGCCCGCCACATGCGGCACAACTGGAGCCTGCACTGGTACCCCTTTTGGTAAACGCTCCAACAGTATGCCAACAGATCCGCCAAGTGATCATCTCGACCCTGGGCTCCACCTGCTGCAACCCCACACCTGGGTTCCCAGCACCCCCGGCACGCTCACCGGCTAACCCCCTCTGGTCCCTTCTGATACTCTTGCGACCCTCTACTGTACCTCCCCGTGGAACTCTGGACCACACACTCGCTGGCCTCGGGACCCGCCCGACCATGACCACGAACACGTCCCCGTCCACAACCAACAACTCAAACACCTTTAGCCACTGCACTTCCAAGAACAGAGGCTAACAAGCAATCTTAACATAATACAAAAACCAAAACTCACCGTGGAATCACACTGTAGGCTCGAAGAGGATGTTCTAGGACTCCATGCTACACACAACTGACTAACTCACATAATCAATCAAGACATGCTATCTCAAACATCTACAGCACAAAGCCTAGTGAACCCAAACCTAAAACCGTAAGGGCTCTGATACCAAACTGAAACGACCCAACCCATTTTTTTTTAAATAGATAATAATAATAATAATAATAATCTACAACTACTGGTTCCATACCCACTAGCCACCTAACCACAAACACATTCAACAGCGGATAACAATACTAATAAAACCAATAATCTAATAACCAAATAATATCCAATAATAAATAACCAATATCCAAAACATAACCATTCCAATATCAAACAACATGAAACAAGGAACCAACAACCTAGCAAGTTCTAAAGACCCAGCTCTAGCAACCTAAAAATGCCAGACAACATCCAATCGAGTCCCTAGAATATCCTCCTCTTCATTGCCTTGATTCCACGATCACACTTTGCCTTTACCTGCACCGCAAACACAAATTGAGATGCATGAGTATTTGATAAACACTCAGTGAGGCAATCCTCCCATCTACTGGGCTATACACACAAGCAATAAGATCTCTCATGCCACAAACAACAACAATAAAACAAACCAGGAACATGCACAAAGCGACCCGACACAATCCGGTTACTGTCAGAAAGGGTGTCGACCAATACCCGAAGGTGTCGACTGACACTGGACATCTGGTGTCGACCGACACCACTTGGGTGTCGACCGACACCTGCTCGACACTCCCGAAACCCTAACAATGTCGACCGACACCTCCACATGGTGTCAACCGACACTCGCTAAGTCCCCGAGCCGTCCTCGCGTTGGTGTCGACCGGCACCATATTGGTGTCAACCGACACCACTGCCGAGCAGTGATTTTCTTCGAACAGAACCTTCGAAGCTCGCCTCCAAACTTCTCCTTTTCGTTCCTCACGATCCCAGGAACAAATCCAAGCCTCAGGAGCTACGAAAAACTCACAAACAACCAAAAGAAACAACCAAACAACACACAATATCACAAAAAACAGAGATCGTAGCTTAGATAAGCCATGGTCATGCACTCACCTCTCTACAGGAAGATTCTGACCAACAATGAATGAATCTCACACTCCCAGCAAGCTTCCCACACGTTCCTAGCCTTGAATCCTCACTCCCACAGCAAGATCTCACCCACAAAGCCTTGAAATCTCACAATCTCTCTCTAGAACCTCAAGAACAATTTTCTCTCTTTGTTTTCTCTAAAAACAGCGAGACAAACACCAAAACACGACCTATGTCGTTTTTCCCACTTAATAGTCCGGTTATGTGGTTTTCCCTAAACCAAACCGACCAAAATCGACGACTAAATCAATCTGATCGAATCAGATAACATTGGTGTCGACCGACACCACCATAGTGTCGACCGACACCACCATAGTGTCTGATCGAAACCAAGGAGATGAGATTACCTTGTGATCAATCTGATCGAATCAGATAACATTGGTATCGCCAAGCTCCTCGTCTCCACTGTCTCCGCTGTCTTGCCAAGCTCCTCAGCTTCAAGAGATCTCCTCGTCTCCTCTGTCTCGGCTGGCTCGCAAATCTCATCTCCGGCGAACAAAGGCAAAGGTAATCTCATCTCCTTGGTTTCATCGATGTTTCATCGATTTAGGGTATTGAAATCTTTGAACTAGGTTTGGATTTAGTATAATATAATATGGTTTCGTCTCATTTGTCAAAGTTTTTGATTAACATAGGATTTGTTTGAGTCAATTTTGAGTGTCGTGTGTTGTTTGAGTCAATTTTGAGTGTCGTGTGTTGTTTGAGTCAATTTCGATTATGCTTTAGCCTTTGAATTAGAGTATAATGCTGTGTCTTTGAATTAGAGTCAATTTTGAGTGTCGTGTGTTGTTTGAGTCAAACCTTGTGAGTCAATTTCGATTATGTTTGATTCAATTTACAGTGATGAACATTAATCGATTTTGCTTGTTTGTTTATGAGGCTTGTAGGTGAGGTTATACATGGGAAATTAAATCGGATATCCATCATCAAACCTGCATCATCAAACGATAGTAATCACAAGGTAAGTCTATATTGACAGTTTTGTGATTGTTGCTTGTTTGATTAGGTATATTGACAGTTTTGTGATTGTTGCTTGTTCGATAGTAATCACAAGGTGTTGTGGTTTAGTAAGTAGTGTAAATGTTGTGTGATTGCTTGTATATCTTATATGACATACTAGATTAGGATGTGCAGTATACAGCGGGGCAAATTATTTATAATGAAAACATTTAAATTATAAGTTGTATATATTGGTTAAATAATTGTATAATAATTGTTAATTTTATAGTTTAAACCATATAATACCGTAATATAATTTATTTTTTACATAATATTTATTTAATTAGATATGTCTATTCTCTGATACCAATAGTGTTAACAAAATAATAAAATGATGTTTTACCTGTGTAACACCGAAATAATGATATTTTCAATTTATATAAATATCGACAAAACCCGTCACGCTATATAACCCTGTCCCGAGATATTTTAACTCGCACTATATCATCTTAATTTTTCATATTTATTGTTTTGTATTATAAATATCAGATTGAGTTGATATGTTATTTATTAAGATTGTAACCATTTACATTTTATAAGATTGACGCTTCTTATAAAGTTTAAATATTTATAATACTTAGAATTCTTAAGACGGTTGAGTATTTCTCATATTTGAAGTTTCATAAAAGTTTAAATATATTATTAATATTTTAAAGGTCTTCTAACTTTTTTAAAAGTTGAAATATTTATAACATTTAAACTTCTTATAAAGTTTAAATATTTATAATATTTGAAACTTCAGAAACTTTTAAATATTAATAATATTTTATAAAGTTTAACTTTCTAAAAATATAAATATTTATAATATTTATACGTTTAACTTTCTAAAAATATAAGTTTAACTTTATAATATTTATACATTTTATAAAATATAAATATTTATAATATTTAACTTTTCAAAAGTTTTAAATATTTATAATATTTAAATTTTTAAAAATATTTAAAATAAAGAACCGGAATAAACCAAATAAAAGTTTTTTAAAGTTTGAATGCCTGATAAATTAAGCTTTCTACTCATTTGTATTCTAAATCATTTTAGTCTCTTTTATAGTATGACTATTAACTATTGTCCAATTTTTTGGGCGATATCAGATATTATACCCGTATTTTTTTATTCATCTATTAAGTAATATAAGTTCGTTTAAAAAAAATATTACATCATATGCACGAAAAAATCACAATTTTTATCAACTAAATGTATTATAGAATAATTCAAGATAATTTAAATATAAATTCAAATAAAAATGAAAGAGAATCAGATATTTATGTTTAAATGAGGTAGATAGATTTTCTTATTTTTAAAAATCTTATCTATAATTAATTTTGAAATTTTTGGTAATTAATATTAAATTTAATGCATTAAATGCAAAAACTTTCCAAAAAGTATTTTTGAGCAAAAACTATTGCAAAAATACTAGTATAGATATTATATTCATATATTGTAATTAAATCCAATATTAATCCAGTCTGCTTAGGTGTGTGACCGTGTAGGATCGAATAATATTATCAATGAGCTTTTAAAATCATTAATTATAAAAGGCTTTTAACAAAACATTATAATCATATACTATTATACAACTTTTAAACCTTGACTATACAAGAGTAAGTACAAAAGATTTCAGGACATTCCCAACATTGGCCCATATTTTCCGAGGGTTCCCCCTCTTCCGTTTGGGACACCTTAGGACTCTGCCGATCTACCGAGGGTTCCCCCTCTTCCGTTTGTTCCCTGTTAACAAAACAACAATGAAACAGAGTGTGACTTCCAGGTAGAGACACACATATAAAGATAGCACTCTCGGGAAGAAACAGAGTGTGACTTGACATGAATTCTTCATTAGGGCTATATTTCAAGTACTTATTCTTCATAAACATTTTTGTATTTAAAACATGATAATATTTATTTATATGCCACAGGAAAATGATATGTGCACTTTTTGAAGCTTGCTTAGGATTTTTCAGTGGTTTGATTTTATTTATTTCAATTCGCAAATACGATTACGAACGAGGGACGACTTTATTAGTTTCCCTTTAGGCCTTCTCTAATTATGCACCGGTCCTGACGAAACTGACTTTTTTTAGTTTTAGATGTGTGATACATCATGTGTCTTATATTAGTATGTATATCATATATGAGCAGGACTTTCAAGATCTGATATCTTTCAAGAAAGTTGGACCAAATCTAACCCTTGTGAGCTAAGCTGATATATTGTTAAATTGTATATTGTCCACTTAAACGTCAACATTATATACTTTATTAAAGGACTTAACTACGAAGCAGTTGCATGAAAATTTCCTCTGCGATTTCGTGGTAATATGTATATGCGTGTTAAGCGATATGCATGTGCCACATGAAATTGAGACAAGCAGTGCCTTTATATATTGTATATCATGTATTCTCATGCGTAAATTGTAATCACGTAAACCAAAAGAAAGAAAGAAATAAAAGTTTCATTTTCTACCAAGAGGTTCCAAAATGCCCAAGGTACGTATATATACACGCTAAAGATTTTTCGTATTAAAGCTCTAAAATATATAAGAAAGGTTTTACTTGTTAGGATGAATCTGTTAGCTAGTATTACTCCTTTTTTTGAAGAAAAGAAAAACATATAGTAGTATATAATAGGATTATAATTGGCAAATTTCCATGAGCAGAAAATCTTGATGTCGGTGAGTATGAGGTGCGAAAAATGTCGTTCAGAAGCTCTCAAGATCGGAGCTAAAACCACTGGTAAGATATCCCATTAAACCTTAGCTAAACAAGATTTTGATTCGTAAATAATTGAGAGTATTTTCATCTGCAAATTAAATGACTGAATCATTTTTCATCTTTAAGATAGTAAAATATGTGAGCTATAATTTATAGCCTATAAATTGAGATACCGATTTGTAAATTATCAATCAGAATCCAAATATTTATCCAACAGGGATTTGGTTATGTTATGTATCTAGCAAATTATGTTTGTTTGTTTCACCCTCTTCTGCTTGATTTTTCTCATGAATATGTTAAAAATTTTGATCTAAAAAAAAAAAAGGAGCAGGAGTGACTTTTGTGGGAATAGAAGGAGAAGAGAAAGACAAAGTGGTAGTGATCGGAGAAGGTGTTGACGCCGCATGTTTAGTTGTCCGGCTTCGCAAGAAAGTTGGTTTCGCTGATATTATCAGCGTCGCAGATGTTGACTCTTAAAAAACACAAGTCTTTTTCTACACTTACCTCTCTTTTTTTCAAAAACTAACTTCTCAACGTGTCTCAAAAACAAGTTTTACATAATCGCAAATTTCTCTAGCCTTCTACTCTAAGGAACAAAATTACAAAATAGTTTAAAAGTTTTTCTAATCATTCCGTTCTTTCTAATATACGCCAATTGAAAGTTACCAGTTTTGACAAAAAAAAAAAAAAAGTTACCAGTTGAAGCTAATCGATGATACTGAAAATAGCAACATTTTCAGAAAACAAAAACCATGATAATGAAAAGAAAAAAAAAGAGTAAGAAATAGCATAATTCCATTTTGCCATCGGGCTATACAAAAAAAAATTGAGGAAGAAAGGAACTTAAAAAAAATATATATATATGAAATAAAAGGTAAAAAGGCCACCTGAAAAATATTAGCAAAAACAGAGAGTGCAGCTCTCGGGATTAGCGACGATATGGCCAGGCCAACCATCGTTACTTGTGGTCATTTATTTTATTACACAATATAATAAAGCCGATTTGGAATTTTTTACTCCTTTTCAAAAGGGCATCAAAACTTTGTACTCATGAGAAAGTTAGTGTAACTCGTGAGAGAGAGTGATAGAGAGATAGAGAGATAGAGAGATGAAGATCTGTATTGGCTGGCAGTTGGAGGGGGTTTTACTCAGATGCTACTTGAATCCCTACCAAAGATGAATCGCCTCATCCAATCTGAAACCACAAGCACTCTCGTACGCCAGCTCACTTGTTTACTGTCAAAAATGTTTTCTTTTTGAGTAAAAAAACTTGTTTGTAGATTTGTTTTTAAAAAAGTTTATTTGTTTTTATTACCTTGCGTAGACGGAATACCACAGCCACTGACTGCTATGTCCAATAGAAACCCAATCACCTGGAAGTTGTGCTGCCGTTTGTTCCCCTCCCAGTGGTGCAAATTGTCCCAAATGCCTGTACCTGATACACCCGCCAATCCGATTTTTAACCAAACCAATACCCAAACATCATCCAAACACCAAAACCGGAATTGTTTTGATTTTTCTATATCCAAAGGACCTAAACCACAATTTAAGCGGGGCGAAAAATGAAACCAAAAATTCTATCTCTTTTAAAACACTTCAAACTAAACTTGTACCAAAAGAATCAAGACGGTTTCAAGTTGGTTACTACACTTTCAGTAAACAAGAATATTGATGTTGAGAGAAACTTCCAAAACACAGTGCAATTTGTATTCTACTTGTGTAGTCTACTTCTATCTCTTTTAAAACACTTCAAACTAAACTTGTACCAAATGAATCAAGACGGTTTCAAGTTGGTTACTACACTTTCAGTAAACAGGAATATTGATGTTGAGAGGAACTTCCAAAACACAGTGCAATTTGTAGTCTACTTGTGTATTAGGCAGTGAGGTTTACTGTTTTGGAATAGCCTCGACTCTAGCTAAATACTACGAGTCATGGGCATTGGACCATAAGGGTGTAGAAAAGATGGAGATTATGCCTTAGGTAAGAAAACAAAATGTTAGGAAGCACATTTAGTGAGTTTATATAGTTTTAATGTATATTAGTTAGGGTGGATCAATCAACAAGAAGACTCAGATATTGATTCAGATTTTTGGGGAGGACTAACCTGAAGGGACGGAAACGGTGACGACCTTCTCCTCTCATCCTAATGGGACCTTCTGGATTCTTCTCACACTCTTCCATGCGATCAAAGCATTTAGCTAGGTAAGCACCTTGTTGCGCAGCAACCTTAAAATCCACATATAACAACCAATTGATAAGAATCTAGCAAACAAGAGCTTTAATCGAAGATGAACAAAGACTTCAAATAGCTAAACTCCAACCGAATTACCTGTGCTGTAGCTGGAAGAAACTTCACTTGTGAGTCAACCTGCGAAAGAGCAGATTTGAATTCTTCGATCTTAAGTTCGATGTTCTTCTTGGATCCATCATCAGTTTCAGCTTCTTTTAGAAGATCAGCAATGCCCCGCATACGTTTACTTTTCAAGTAGAGCTCCACTTGAGGGTATCTAACACAGATGTCATCCATTGCTTCTTGAAACTCTTTGAGAGTTAGTGTCCCAGACTTGTCTTTGTCTGCTTTGCTAAATATAGCAGAAACATCTTCCTGCAACATGAAGCCATTGATATTTTTTGGTTTATAATCTAAAACATTAATCCAGAATTTGGGAAGCAATATAGCGTCAAGTTACCATGACTTTGCGCTGGTTAATTGTTGCGCAATCGCCAAGGGCATATATGTTATCACATCCTTCTACGCGAAGCCATTCATCAGTGGCCAGAGCACGTCTATTACCCTGCAATTACAAAGAAAATTTCTTAGAGCGAGTTGATGAAACGTGTTTGCTAGGAAATGTAGAAGAATGTACTGTGCGAGTTTATCAAGAGCACATTACTTTACCTGACCAATTTGTTTCATAAAACCTTTTATGACAGGACGAGTTCCAATACCAGTTGACCAGACAATCATTCCATAAGGAATTGAAGAAACCTCTCCTTTGGTTTTAGCAGATATATCTTTCTCATTCACTTTAGTTACCATCGAGCCAAGTTTCACATCAATTCCATCTCTGCTAAACTTTTCTTCAGCAAACTCTGTAATTCTCTTGTCAAACCTGTGAACGAAAAGCTTCCCATGAATCACTATACAACGTTTTTATGGAAACATGAAACTTTAAAGATTGCTCACGTATGAACACAAAAGAAGAAGTTTAGAGGTAAGAAATTCTACATGGTCAGGATGTGGTCTGCCGCCTCCAGAAGAGTGATCTGCACTGAACCCTTGGCTCTAGGGTAGAGACTAACTAGATCCTCAGTAACAAAATCATGCAGTTCAGCGGCAAACTCAACACCTGTTGGCCCACCACCAACAACCACAAAATGCAGAATTCTCTTCCTCTCTTCATCGCTTAGATCTGGTAGACTTGCCTTCTCAAAGGAATCAATTACAGTTTTACGGATTTTCTGAGCATCTTCAACCTCCTACAAGCGGCAATTGAAACCAATAAAAGCATCAGAACTTTAACAACCATACAAATGATAAGTCAATATATATGCCTTTTAGGTGTAAACTATCTTTGTTTACAAAAAAAAACATACCAAGAGGTTACAAAAAAGACGTTAAGAGTCAAGAAAACTTACTTTCAGAAAATGACAGTTCTCTTCCACTCCGGGTATGTTAAAGGTGTTAGACTGAGCTCCAGTAGCAATTACAAGGTAGTCATAATCGACAGAAAATTCTTTCTTTCCATTTGAAGCAAGGCCTTGTTTGGATCGGCAATACACTTTCTTGCTTGATGGATCAATTTTGAAACATTCTGCCTCCAGGTAAGACGTATCAACATTCTTCTATTTGTAAAGGCAGGAAAACAAGCGTGCGTTAGCATCTTTTTCAACGAAAAGACAATATCACACTTTGCAAATAGAAGCAGCATCATCCTAATGACTCAATGCATACCCATAACCGAAAAACTTATGCATCTACAACAAAAAAACTGCTATGCCAGAAGTTTGCTTACTGTTATAGCAATTGCAAGTTATACTTCTACTCATTTAAAAATTGTAGCAATCAGAATATGAAAAGAAGACAAGATTGACATTTAAACTTTAGCAGAATTACCTTTCTTCCAATGTTACGAATAGGCTCAACAACGCTGCGAGCTTCAACAGTTCCACAGGTAACACTAGGTAGCAAAGGAGTGAAAGCAAAGTAGTTTCGAGGCGAAATAATCTGAACCTCGTATTGAGAATTATTCAAATTCTTCAAGAAACTAGTTCCAGCCCAACCAGTTCCGAGCAGCACAACCTTCTTCTTCTTGGTTCCAATTTCAACAACGGCAGCGGAACCGGTCGCTCCATAAGATGCGTTTGCCTCAGAATAGGCTATAAGTCCACCACCACTATAACAACAATGTTACAGTACACATCATCAGTAACAAAACAAAAAAAAACAAAAAAAAATACTCAAAATCTGAATCAAATACAGACCACACAACGAAACCTAGAAAAATTATACATCTGAAAATCTGAGATCTGGAGAATTCGAAAATCATATCTTACGAAAATCAAATGCGTTCTTCCCGAGAGATTCGGAATGTAGAAAAGAAAAACAAGTGTAGCGTGAATCATACAACCTAGAGAATCTCTATTTTTTGTTTGTTTTTGTGTTCTGAGGAATCTGTTCATACGTTGTCCAGGTAGAGAGAGAATCTATTCTAAGGTTTCAACAACAGAAACGAGAACAGATCACTGAGAGAAGTAGGAATGGACCTGATAGTGGAGACGACGATGATTCGGGTGAGAGAAGGATGGTCTTGAAAAGCTTTGGAGAATCTCTCGAAGAAACTGAAACTTCTCATATTCGCTTACTTGTTCTTCTCGATTCAATCGCAGAGGAGAAGATAGATTTGTTGACAACAACGAACAGTAACGCCAAGTATCCTGGAGAGAAAGGGAAATAGAGAAGAAAGAGAGAGATCTGGAGGGGCCAACACGACGAATGAGACGGTGGAGAAGTAGAGTTTTGGCGAACGTTTTGGTTGACCACGTGTCGTCCGTGGAAAATTCCAGTCCAAAATTTTAAAAAATGGAAAGAAAATAGAAAAAACAAAAAAGCGAGCGCAACGAGGTTGGGATTGGTTGAGAATATTTCTTTCTATTTATTAAATTGTTTTCTTTAATATATTTATCAGTTTAGTCACGTATTAATTATGACAGTTCAAACATATTAATAATATTGTGACGGTGAAAATATATATATTAAAAAAAAAATACTACAAACGATCTATGCTTGGTGATTGTTGGTGTTGGGTTTCGCCGACCTACAGGCCCACAAAAAGCCCGTTAAGGAAGTAGTATTCGGATTTGATAGTGGGCTTGCCGCGAGCTCAAGACAAAAATTCTGTTGCTATGGTCGAGTCGTTTACGGGATAAATCGTGGGCGAGATCTGCGGGGAGATTAGAACGGCGAGTTGAGGAGTTCAAATTTAAATAGATAAAATTCGCAAAGGAAGATACAATGTAATTTCGTGACTACTCTCAATACAAAAATCCAGTTCGCAATTGTTTTTAGTTCTTTTCGATTTACATCGAAAGTCCGTCTAGATCCTATCTTATAATCAAATCAGTTTATTTGTTGTTTTTAGTTTTAACAATGACTAAGGCCAGTCAGATCCTCTATGAATCTGAACTATCTCTGACCATGTTACATATACATTATAAGCAAATCGTGACGACATTACATTACTGTTAGAGAACAAATTCAACTTTGTTAACAATAAAAATAAAAAAATAAGATACTTGAAGGAATCAAATAATAGTCAACAAAACATTGCTGCCATAAGAAATAAATAATACTGTAATCAGAATATTTTTCTGTGGCCCCAATTTAACAGAAAAAATGAACTACATGCCAACAAAAATTGTTTTCGTATAAACAACGCAACTATATTTTCATTTATTTAGTATTTATTTATCATCGGCACATATGTTTTTCTTACAAAATTATCATTTCATAACAGGTTACAGAAATATCTCATGAAAAGATATCAATCTGATAACGATGTATATGAATCTTCTTATTTATCTCCATCTTCTTCTTTTTCTTCTTCTTCGGTTAACTTCAGTCAGGCAGTCATCAATAATGGGGAAATCGCTTGACCAACTCGGAACCTGAATTCCAGTCCGATTTAAAGATTGGTAACAATGGGAATTAGAATTTCTCCAAACCTCACGAACCGGGTTCGAACTTTTACATCAATAACCGGGGGAATTGGTTGTCTAATTCGGAGTCAGAATCCAAATCATATTCCAGTTTAATTGACTTTTCAATCCTCATGAACCGGGTCAGATCTTTTTTCACTTATAACCGAGAATTCACGGTTCAATTCAGGATTGGTATCTAAATCAGACACCGGGTTAAACATCGGTAACGATGAGGACCTCCCGACACTCACGTACCGGGTCGGATCTTTTACGCCCGTCATCAACTCGTCGGTTCCTTTCCACTGGAACTCCCAACTTCAACTTAAATATGACATAAAGAGTTTGACAGATACATTGATGATTGATGAACATTGACATAACGAATAATCAAATGATAGAATGAAGCCAAGGGGATGAAGTATAAAACACATTGTCGACTATAATTTTTGTTACATAATTATAAAATGCTAAATACTATAGAATGTTGATTCTTAGTTACTCTTTTTACTTACAGTTTTACTAGATTAAAACCCGTGCTTGTTGAAATTCATTTTATTTACATTGTAATTTTTTTTATAAAATATAATTTATATGATTATTTTTAAAAGTTTTTTGGATAAAACATTATGTCATAAAATCATATGCTAGATATGATGATTTTTCCTTATTTTGTAAGTTTTATATTGTTAATGATTCTAGATAATTATATGTGCTATAACACTAGTTAAATTTTATTTTATACAAAATTTTGTATATTTTCTGTTTTAAAATAAAATTTTAATATGTTATATTATTTTATATACGTGAAGTTATTTCAACAATGTATATTCTACCTCATGACTTGAATGTCATTATAAGACATAATTTTGTGAATTTGGTTTTTAAAAAGCGAGTTATTATATTATGAATAATTTCATATATTGTTATACTTTTTGTTTTAATATACTTGATTTTTTAAAATTCTTTTATATTATAATGACATATTATTAACATTGCTATAACAAACCAATTTAGAGTGTTTATAGTTTCTAACTTTAATATCAAGTTTCAATATTTTAAAAATATTTCAAAATAAATTATTTAAAGTTTCTTATATTATATAAAATTATAAAATTCAACAAAAAAGTATAAAATTGAATTTGAATATTCAAATTTTGACCCGTTACTCAATAAAAATTTTAATTCAATAGATATTATTTTTAAAGAATAATATTAATAAAAATTGAATATTTTATAAATTGAATCATTTATATTTGTTTTTAAAAATTCAACTTATGGTATATCCGGAAATAAAACTATTTTTTAATTATAATAAATAATTTGAAAATTTATTTGTTTCACAAAATAGACTCATATATAAAAATGAGATGTGAAGTATAATAATAATTGATAAATTAATATGTTAAGTTAGATATCAGAAGATTTTATTTGTTGAATAATTTTAAAAAGAAAAATAATATGATAAGTTAGATGATATCAAATGATTCTTTAGAATATTCTCTTTAAGATTTTTGTAAACAATAAATCCAGACTATACAAATAATATAAAACTTAATATATAACATATTTGTAACCAACTTATTAATATTATATTGTCTACAATTCAATGTTGTGTACTTCCGTTTTATTATATAGGGGATACATTCATAGCATAGCATGTATGGATATGGTGTTATTATTTTGCAAATACGTGAAAACATAAAATTTTATTAAATCTTCTGAATGATAGCAAATAGCTTAATCATGTTTTATAACGTGACAATGATATAATTGTTCTTCACTTAAATAATTATATTTCTAGTCACTTTTTTTTTTACAAACAGCTAGAGTATTAGTTATAACTTTATATGATCTTTGGTGTATATTAGACCTGACTCCTTGTTACAAGATCGTCATTGATCTTCATCCTTTTCTGATTTTTTCCCAATGTAGAAATAATTTTTGTTTCTGGTTTCTTTCATTTAATATTATTCTAATGTGTACTTTTGTCTTCGATGTCTGAATGATGTAAACTATTATAGTGAGATTACTTATGTTTAAAACATTTTTGAGAAACCATTAACCAATCTCTCTAACTAGACTGCATATTCTTTGACGGTCTATAATTTGTTTTTATGAAGAATTTTATATATATATATATATAATTTGTTTTCACCGAATGTTACTCGTTTAATTAGACAAAGATTTTGTAACTAGACATTGAATATGCGTAATATTGAATTATTCATGTGAATGTGATGGTAGTTTAGTGGCACTTTTTTTGCTGGTCAATGCCAAAAAAGGAACTCTTCTTCCCTTGACCATTGAGTAACCTTCAATCCAAAGTTAGTCACCTGTTTTTTTTTTAAAAAAGAGTAAACTATTTGGTTGGTACTTTGTCAACTTAGTGCATATTCTACGTTTCAATGATACTATATTTTTGTATTTCAAGGAAGTTGTGACACTAGGTTAAATCATAATCTTACTATGTAGATTAGTGGAAGATGATGGAAGTTGGTAGGTCACGTAGTTATCATGAGCTATAATATAATGAATAAATTAGGAGTTAGGACTAGCAAATCGGAGGATTGCGAGAGCTTGTTGGGTCATCGAAACATTGTTAGTTGGAAATTAATGACCCACTTAGACTTAAATTTGATCTTGTATTTTTTCAGGGTCCGACTGAAAATACAGTATTGACTTTCAAATGCTTCTAGAAAACAAAAATTGAAAGTTTTTTTCAGTAGAAATTTTCAAAAATATTTATAATTATAGAGTAAACCAATGGTACGATAGTAAATTTTCTGCTTTTAGACAGTTTCTAGTTGTTTTGTTTACCTTCTAATCATATATTTCAACCGTTGACAAAAAAATCCATATATTTCAACCGTTCGTTTATAAGTTGTTCCATCCGTTATTCAATTGAATTGACAATCAAAATGGTGATTCGAAACCAATTGCGTCTAAATTTTTATATATGAATTAAATTATTATAAAATAATATTTAAATTTTGGAATAAAAATTAATGGACAATTCTTATAAATACCACTAACATAATTTTATAAAAAAAAAAAAATACCATACTTTAGTTTCTTTTCACTAAGCAATTCTTTTTTTTTCTTTTTTCTTTTTTTTTTTTTTTGGTATCCAACAGTTTTGCGAATCAGACAAATGCACTGACCAACATTAGAATTTGGATTTCACAAATAAAAAAAAAGAGACAATTGAATTCGGATGTGCTTGATAGAGATGCCACACGAAAGTGTAAAAGAACCACATAGACGTTAGAACCATTTTCGACCAACCATGTGTCATTTAGTTGGTTTGACCTCTCTACACGAAATGATCAACACATTGGATTTGCATTTTTGTATGGTTTAGGCTCGACCCACGTAAGTTCGGACTAAAGCCACTTTAATAACCATTTTAAAAACATGAAAAAAAGAATGGATGGTTCTACACTTCTACCACACTTACAACAATTTCGAATACGACATTTTTGTTTAGAGAGAAAGAAGGATCATGGGTTCGATTATTTACAACTTTCCAGATAACAACAATAGCTGTCGGTGAGGTTTGTAATATATAAAAGAGAGAACTTTCGTGAAGTGAATTAGCTACTTTTTAAATAATAAAAACAATCCATTTTGAGCTGTGGATCGGAGTGAATATGCATAATACGGCATAAAGTCTGCATAATAATTTAATCTGACACGCAATTGATTTATATTCATAAATAAGCAAATCTTTGAGATTCATTCACATTCACAAATGTGTTACATAGATTAAAAAAAACGAATAGAGGAGGAGAAAGTCAAGAAATAGCAGAACGAACAAAAATAATTTTAAACTATATTATAATATATGTTATTATGTTTTAGGTAACATGTATAAGTTGCTTAATTAGGTGTTTGGCAGGTAATTAAATATTAAATAATAAGAAGTATATATAAATTGGTTAGAAGGTATTTTTATCAGTTAACCAATTTTTACTTATTTTCTTGGGCAATTAAAAATCCAATTTTGACCAGAGGGAACTTCTCATTGGACCATATATTATTACATAAGCAAATATTTTAGATTCATTTATGGTGTTCATTTGCATATAAATAATTTTGAGAAATAGTAGAAAGTCAAGAAATAGCAAAATGAAAGACAAAAGAGTCTTAATAATTCTTTAACTGAAAGAAGGACAAAAATCAGTACTTAGGATACTCTGATCACAAGCCAAAAAAAAAAAATTGAAAATATAATATTATTCACAGATAATAATATTTAATAAACCTTCCGAAGTCTGCAATAATTTGTTATATTCACATGATGATCAGTAAATATAATAATTAAAAAAGCTTCAATGAATAAGAATTGAAGCAAAAGCAAACTCTTCTATGTCTTCTTCTTGTTCTTTCGTCATGTTCTGTCTTTCTGCACACAAAGTAAGCTGAGATCGAACGTTCCTCTTTCTTTATTCAATCATCATTTAAACAAGACCATAGAGATCTTGGACAAATCAGATTCTCGATTAATAGTCCTCCTTCGAATTGGTGCATTAGGTGGCTCCATTTCATCACTTTGACTACTCGAATCCCAATTCGAATTTGAATCTTCCTCCATGATTAATACCGCGTCTCTAAATGGAAGTCTCTTTTTTGGTGTGCTATAATCAAAATGCGACTTCTTCGCTTCTATTACCTAAAATATTCATTAATACAAAACCACCCCCATTAACTCTTTTTCTTAGCTTATTTAGAAAATACTTGAATGATCCAAAAAAAAAGACTTACAGCTTTTCGTATTGTTTTAGATACTCGTTTTAGTGTCTCTAGGTCCTCGTGATCCACATGACAAAGCACTCGAATCTGTAAATTTCATAAAACATATCAAAATCAAATCCAAAATCACAGAGAAAGAGAGATTTTTTTTATATAAAAAAATGGAAACATACCAAAATATCTTGATGAAGTGATTCAAGAAGAGAGCGATTAGATTCTTCCGGCGGCGACGAATCATTATTAGCAGCCGGAGCTGATGATTTAGATATGAGAATCCTTTTCCTCCCTAACCCTCTAGTAAACCTAACAAACCCTAACCCTAATCCTTCATACTCACGCTTCGACTTGATAACCTCAAACCCACCACCACCGCCACTCAAAAACGCCATAACTTTTATAAACTGAATTCAGAAAGAAAAGCTAAGGGATGGATCATACAACAGCCAAAGATCCAAGATAAGATTTTTATTTTTCTGTGTAACAGAAGTTAGAAACTAAAAAGATTATGTAAATCGTTTCAAAATCTGAAACTAAAGATTTGATTAGAGAGAGAGGAAAAAAATTGAATTAAGGAAGAAGTGGAAAAAAAAAAGAAAGAATAAAAAGCTCCAATGGATCAGCTTACTTATAAAAAAACCTTCCATTTTTTTCCGCGTTTGCCGGTGAATTAAATAAAAATTAAAGTATGACACGTGGAGCTATATGATTGGGTAAGTGAGTAAGTGGTGATCGTGGTCGGTCGGTCTTTTTCGGCTGGCTTAATAGAAAAGGGCAGTGTCGGTTTTTTTATCACGGTGGAGTGATGAATCATTTTTCACGTGAGGTGACGAACACGGGTTAATCGGTGTGTCTTTTTGGTAATCGTGCGACACGTGTTTTCAACGGTGCGATTTTGTAACTTAGTGAGGAAGGTTGACTTTGTTTTGCTACTACTGCTCTCTTCTCATTAGATTCTGTTAAAAAGGAGGCTGACGGCGATCACTTGATTCTCCACGTGGGAATATAAAGTATTTATTTTAAAGTTTTGGGAATTTACGAATATGCCATGCGTTGCGGTTAAGATTTTTCGATAATCGAAATTTTATTTTTGGGAAATTAAAAAGTTTGGGATTGTCATAAAAGATAGAGTGACTTTGGGATAGTCAAAGTGATGCAGCACAGAATATTAGAGTATTATTACCGTGTTTAGTTTTGATCCGGTTTATGTCAAAGTCCATGAGCATTATTCATTGGTGAATTTTTTTTTCTGGAAATAATAATAATAATAATAATAATAATAATAATAATAATAATAATAATAATAATAATGTTCAAAAAATTAGGTAGGCAATGAAATATATAAAAGAAAATTTCAGTTGTTATTTTGGTTTTTCAGCTTAAAAAATATTTTCAGAAAAAAAAATCATTAATGTTTCTTAAATTAAGGTAAACTATTCAGTTTGAGGTAACAAATCTATAATACATCATTATACATATCTTGTTCCATTGCAAATTTCCTCAGTAGATAGAATATTGAGATAACAAATTATGGGAAATTGGGTGACAGGTCTACTAGCTAGCACCTATATATGGATTCTTCTATTGTTCATTTTGGATTTGCAAATTTTTTAATGAGAGGAATGTTTATGTGGAAATAAAGAATGCCCATAGAATGGCAAGAAGCAGAGCATTAATCAAGGCACCTGTTAGGTTATGTCACGTATGAAGCAGCACATCTATAGAGAATCGTCTATTTAATTTATTAGATTTTGTGATAAGCATAATCCAATTACTTCCCAGTTAATATCAATTCAAATAATATGCTTCTTAACTTAAAAGATTTGATTGATGATTCAAAATATTGCATATACTTTGATGATGATGACATCGCCGTGATTTTTTTATTTTTGTTTTGTAAAAAAAACAGTCTAAAAGTAAATATGTGAAGTGTTGCGTTTTGAAGAATAATAACGCCGAACAAAGATTGGGCTCAAAAGCACGAACGAGAGTACTTGTAATTTGTATTTTTCATATAACCAAAATATGGTACACATAACTACACACTCAACTCCTCAAACGTGTAAAACTCTCTTTGGAATTACTACTAAACCAGTATAAAACAAAGACCATGGTCACAAAAACAAGAGAGCAAACCTACTACACTGGATTCAGTTACCAGCTTTAGGCAAAGCTGCCATGAAAGAGTTGTAAGATGACTCAAGATCAAAGTGAAGTTGCCTTGACTGCTGTTCCGTAAGTTCATCAGCTGCTCCCATCTTAGACAACCTCGAAAGCCATTCTTTCATCTTCGTCTTCCCTTCAAAATCCGGCGGTAAAATTCTCAGTTTGTTGAGAGAAGCCGACAGATCAGACAAGAGAGGATACACCTGATCGACAGCCACCATGTTTAGTTTCAATGAATCCATCGACGTGATGAAGTTCTGTACACATTCAGCAACGATGGATGCAGAGTTCGAAGTAGATGCTACTACGGTAGCTCGGTGCTCCACTGTGGCGGGAAGACCTGATGTCACCAGGCGGTATATAGCAGCTGGACAGTCCATTTTGTACGTGTCTGCAAATCTTTCGATGTTTGGTACCGTGTCTCTGAGTGTAGCGGATAAAGTTTTGAAGTGGACAATGAGTTTCTGACATTCAGATTCGTACTCTGAAGGATTGATTAGGTCTCTGATATAAGCTTTCTCGAGCTTCTCTGTGGCTTTGATGATTGCAAAAAGCTCTGCGAAATTCTCGTACATCTCTCTTTCCCGCTTGTCATTCCATAACTTGACCTCTGTCATCTTTTTTTATCTTCAGAGCAAGTCAGTCTATGGGACAGGCACAAGAGGTTCCTTTCTGTATCAATAGAAGAAAACATCTAATTTTAGCAATAGTTCTTCACTAAGGCTTCCTAAATCTTGTTAGAAGCAAATCAAAATCTCAGATTTCTTGATCCAACAGACTCAAAGTTAGAACTCTAATTCCTCAAACACAGTGATATGAGTTTGAGACTTGATCAGAAAACCTCAAACAAAGAAGAAAATGGAAAACCAAATCGAATCATCTCTAAAACCTTTTAAGAAGCTAACCTCTCCACTAAGCTTCCTCCAATATCTTAACATACCCACAGTTACAAAATTGAGCAGATGACCATCGAGCAAAGAAGAAGACTCATAAAGCTAAGCACTTTTTTCCTAAATCTCACTCGCTAACAGAGTCAACGACGATTAGACGAGACAAAAATGGGGACGTTACTTACACGAAGGAGACTACAGAGCTCGCTTCAATTTGATGACGAGATCTTCACCAAGTATAAACGAATCAATCTGTACCAAATTTAAGCCAAAAAATTAGAGGATTAATGGATTGATTCAAGACTCTTGTAAGGTGATTGGGGTCGATTCAAAACCCTAAATTCAAGTAAATTAGGGGAAATTTACAATACAATTTGATTAGTGATTCGAGATTGAACACATGGGCAATATCTGAAAGAAAAAAAAAAAAAATCCATAGCGAAGGACGACTTTAGAGTAAAAGAGGGAAAAAAAAACTGACCTGAGAAATTTCAACGGAGGACGATAATTTTTTTTCTGATTGGGGAATTGTTGAAGAAGGGAAGAAGAAGAAGATCACAATTAATTTGAATAAATCTTGGACCGGTGTCTAATTTGATTGTGGTCGAACCGGTTTTACTACCGGATCAGGGTGGGTCTATAAACAATGCTAATTGACTTTTAGGCCTTCAATGTGTATAGTTTTTGAAATGGTTTTTGCTTTTTGGTTTTGTGAATTTATTTTTTTATCCATTCAAGATTTTGTAAAAATGGATTTTCTAAAATTTAGAGAATCTAGTTTTTGGAAAATTTTAATGAAATAATTTAAAAACCATCTTATTTGAGTTTTTCACATTTCCTATAAAAAAATTTACGTGACATTTTTGTATATTTTTAATTTATTATTTATGTAAAATCCAAAAACCAAAAACTAAAAAATTCAAAAACCAAAAAAACTATAATCTAAAAACTATTTTAAAACTACGACCCATTCATTCATGACCTTAGTTTTTTTGTTTGTTACTTTTGCCAAAACCCCTTTAAAGATTAAAGAAGCAAATTTTTGTGTATAAAATAATGCGTAAACGAGAAAGACTGTGAAATAGCCCTATGACGAAAATGGTTTAGACATCAAAGTGAATCTGATGAACGACCAAAAAAGAGCTTAGAAAACAAAGATTTTGAAAAAAAATTTGTAGAAAATATGAAATTACTTTTGTATATCTTTAACCAAGATTGTAGCATGTAAATTTTATTCTTAATTTAAATCATTATAAATGGGATTTATAATAACCACAACCAAATAGGAGCTAGAACAATAAATAGGGATTAAAACAAAAAGGTCATTCACATTTTCAGAAAAGTAAAAGATATTTGTGTGTGACAATGGTCCATTAATCTTAGACGCAATACCATGTGACCACACGCGAATGACTTCCAATTATATGACTATATATGGATTGAGATACATAGTCAGTATGGACAATGCAAGTAAACTGAATGTAGTGATATGTGGATTTGGTCACAAGATTTACAAAATTAAATCTAAAGACATACACATATCTTAATTACCATAACATACATCTAACCAACCAGATATGATACAATGAAGAAGACTAGTCGTCACCGCGACCACGGAAAGACTTGAAACGTCTTATAGAATCCGACCTTTGCAATTTCATCTCATCCTTGAATTTTGTAATGAAAGCTTCTACTCGTGAGTTTAGCTCGTCTCTTCCCATTGATAACTCTTTTTTCAACTTCACCCACGACGGAATCCTCTCCATCAACTTCATTCCCGGCCGTGCCGGAGATGAAGGAGGTCTCCTCGCTCGCGAAGATGACGATGACAGCGAAGACAAAGATGGAGTAGGCCTCCTCGCTCGAGATGGTGATGGCGATGTTGGCACTACACGCGGTCTAGTAGGCGATAGCGACGACAAAGACGGAGTAGGCCTCCTCGCTCGAGATGGCGACGGCAGTGTTGGAACTAAACGCGGTCTAACAGGCGATAGCGACGACAGAGACGGAGTAGGCGTCCTGGCTTGTGACCGTGACGGTGACAA
Organism: Camelina sativa; assembly: GCF_000633955.1. NCBI lineage: Eukaryota > Viridiplantae > Streptophyta > Magnoliopsida > Brassicales > Brassicaceae > Camelina > Camelina sativa. Next base: position 20,627,176 of record NC_025692.1, on the reverse strand, counting down.
CAAAGACGGAGGAGCAGGCCTCCTGGCTTGTGACCGTGACGGTGACGTTGGCATTGTTGTGTCTTGCAACATGTTAGGTTTCTTTGGTTGCTTTTCAGCTTTGACTCTCTCCCACATCTCCTCCATTGTCTCGTTCTCGTCACCGGATGTGTTATCTGTTGATATAGTTAATTACTTAATTTTATTATTCATTAAGTTCAACTTAGATGAATAATTTAACTTATTCATTAAGTTCAACTTTATTAAGTTCAACTTTATTATTCTTCGTTTAAAAAATCATGAAGTTAAATTTATTAAATTTCTTAAAAATCCTTCAATTTTTTTTTTCTTTTTCTTTTGTTTTTTATAGTCTTTTTACCATTTTCAGTTCATATAAACTGAAACATCATAATAAAATTAAAGAACTTTCAGAGAAACTACAACTATTTTGAGACGGCACGTAATAATAGATAGATACCTTGTGGAAAAGTCTTTACTGGAGCAGTAGGTGGACGTCGGATACCGACGAGTTTCTCCGGCGCCGTTGGAGGAAAACGAACCTCCGGAGAAGAAACCCCATAAGATCCTCCACTCTCTGATCTCACCGGAAACTTTTCTTTCTCTTGAACCTTATTATTGTATTGACCAAACGAAGAACTGGATGAGTTATTAAAAGAACGGTCACGGTCATAGTTATGATGATCATCTTGTTCATAACGATGATAGGTATCATCATCATGGTGATGGTTTGTGGCCGGAGAGTCTGAACCGTTGCCAAAGAGTGTAGCGGAGGCTGCGAGGATGAAGATGATGCCGTTGATGATGAAAAGAGGGTTTAAAGTAGGGAGAAAGAAGCGAGCTCCGGTGACGGAGATGTTTGATACCGATCGGAGCATCAGTGAGATGACTCCGACTAATCCTGAAGAGATGATCCATGTCCACGAGGTTGACATTAATTTATCGAAGTTGTTGTCTCTATTTTTTGTGTTTTTTTGGCCCTTACATATATATATGTAGCCCTATTCCTCTTAATTGAAGTGTTTTCATGGTTTGCATATATAGAAGTGAAACCAAGAAGATGAGTATAAGAAATGAAAACACATATACTTGTTTTAATTTATTATCAGTATGTTTGTTCTGTTAAATTCAGATTAATTGATTAAATTTATCTCCATATAGAGACTTTAAAAATGGATTTAGTATGTATAACTCATGTCGACATTATTGATTATTTGATATGGCCAAGATATTTATATAGTTCTATACTTCTATCATATCTCACGGCAGAAGAGATCTTAATTATAATTAGTTTATGATACTTAATTTGAATCTATCACGAGCTAGATAAGGCTGATACGTTTTTTTAAAGAGATGACAAAGAATTATTATCACTTTGATTTTTTAATTTTTTGTCCTTTTGTAGAATTATATATAGCATTCGAAATTTGGTCCCAAACTATAAAAATCTCTAAAGTAAATAAAATTTCCAAGAAGTCATAGAAGTTTATCGAAGACTGTATGCATAGAGCATGTACTTTTGAATATTAAATGAGAGTAACCAAATATCTTGTTACATTTTCCATCGTTATATAAGTGTTTATTATATAAGAAACGTAAATTTAGATGGCGACGTAATGATATATAAATTGCTATTATTTAACTAATTTTTATGTAGACCAGCTTGGTCAATATGATGGCCTTTTGAGAAACGTATTTTTGGAATATTTAAAAGCCAAAGGGCCAATGAAAATTTCACCCTTCTTACATGTATCTAGCTATAGTATTCTAGTGTTAGTGTGTGTGTGTATATATAATATGCATGCCTTTATGTACACGCATATGAAGTCAAGTAAATATACATTATTTACACTCCTGACGTTGCATGCTATATATGTATGTATAAGCTAAAGCCTTACATGGATCATGATACATAATGTATATACGTACACAATTAACGCATACATTGGTTTACATGCATATCTAGAATTTTTTTAAAATCAAACCGAAATGGACTAATTAATACAAGGAACCAAAAATTAACTCTACATGCATGCACCAATTGGTATATAGGGCTATATGATGAGTTTTTCAATGATATCCTTCTTCAACTACAGTATAAGAAGTTAAAAACAAACTCTTCTAATTTCTCTACTCAATGCATCATGCATGCATGCGAATATGAAATGCATACAAAAGTTGTTTAGCTCATCGATTAAGATGTGTGTTCTGTTTTGACTGTTTCCATAATTGGGCAGAAAGTGTAGTTACGTTTATAATATGGAGTTTGGTGTGGAAAATTCGAATCAATACAGGCTAATTTCATTTTAAAAAATTTCTCATATGGAAAATGATGGTGTATGAAGTTTCGAGGCTCTTACCTGTAGAGAATGTAGATTGGGGTTTCATCACCTAAAAGATCTCAGTGGGTTACACACACATCATCTTGAGTCATTATGACGCTGACCAGTCAAAATTCATGTCGAGTGACAAAAGAATTTGCATTGCTATATAATTCGAATCTTGACTTATAAATTTTCATGTTGAAGGTCAAAACTCAAAATTTAAAATATTCGAGTCTACGACACTCGTTTTGAGTAATGTTTACAATTCTTAGCAAGAATAAGTTTTAACAATTTGCTGTCTAATTGTCTAATTTCTGAATTCCTTCAATTGACATTTTTTTTGTTTTTGTTTTTGTCATTAGAGCTTTGGATGAATTTATATTTATGTAATTATGGTCCGTCAGATAATGCCCTGCCACGGAAGAGCAGAAGATGCATCATGCATGGACTGTAATAAGACGTGAGCAGTTTATTATATATAGCTCGTCATAACGATTACTAATTTACTACAGAGTACTTGTATATACTTACATAACATTTATCTATATTTTGTGACCCAATTTTATTTTGGGTTAATACTACTGAGCTACCTTGTCATATTTAATAAGGGTCTATGACTCAATCCACACCACACACATGAATCGGTTGCTTCTTTGTCAAGAAACTGATTTAGGTTTATGCAGATTAACTCTTCGATCCTCTGTTTTTCTACTTGTAAAGTCGATTTGAATGATAACTTGACTTAGTAAATCGAATTTAAGAAAAAAGCGTTCTTAGCTAAACAAATCTAATATAAGGACTCTAAAAATATTTTCAACCGTTGTAAAAAAAGTCCTTACGAAACATAAGAATAACAGCTAAAGTCCAACGTAATATAGCATAACCTTCAGGAGAATTTTAAGTGTTTTAATAGAATTAACAGCAGTGATAATAATAGTCAAAGATTTCAATCATTCGGAAGTTTCTAATAATAAACCAAAAGTGTTAGAGATCGAGATAGAGAGAGAGAGAGACAGATATGGATACAATCTTTCTAGGATTTTTCAGACTGATTTTGTTTCCGAGTTTTTCTTCCACTGTTTTTTTTTTTTTTTAAAGGGTTGAAAGAACAAAAAAAACACATTTCTTTCTTTCTTTCTTTCTCCTGAAAAAATATTCATTAAGAAAGAGAATCCTATCTCTTTCCAATGGATTCTACTGATTCAATCCTTTTTCTTAGTTGAGAAATCGATTTTCTTTTGTCGATTTCACAACTCGCAATGTCAAGCGGGAGGCTTTGCGGCTTCACGCCGATAACCTTCTGTCGAAAGATCACAAAGTTGCAGGTTTTGTTTTCTGTCTTTAATATAAACATCATTTGTTCCTTTTTTACGTTTACTTTGTGTTTGTATGTTACTCTCTTACTTTATTAAAACTTTTAAAAGCAGTTCATATTTTTATAAATTAGATTTTTTTAAACTGACTTTTACATGTATTTTTGTGTTAATTTGCCTCAAATATGTTAAAGCTTTACAATGTTGTTTTTATAGGTCGCTCGAGGGCTAGCTCTAAAAAGGCTTATCAAAGGAAAACACGAATTTAGACGTGCAGCAACATCAAAGAACAATGTTGATCAGAAAAACAAAAATAAAGAGATCAAACGCACAGCTTCACAAATATCTTCTGTTGTAGAAGCTTCTCCAAAGAGTTTGCATTCTACAAAACATGTTTCTACTCCCCGTGGCGCCGCATCTCCTATGTCGGTAAAGAATGCAAAGAATCAAGTGAATACACCGAAAAATAACACTTCGGATGGTTCTTCGCCGAAATGTATGGCAAATTTCATCTTGATGGTGGAACTAAGGAAGAACATCTTTGCTTTTAGAGATATGATTGATTTACCTTCTCTTGATGGTTCTCTATCTGTCACCGAGGTCAGTAGCCACAAATAAATCATTTCTTTTAACAAATTAGTGTCCAGTTTATTATATGATAAAACCTTCATGTCTTTGTATATTTGTTTTTGAGTGTTTATAGATTATAACACAAACAATGAAGGATTTACAAAAGCTTTCTCCTGAGATTGTAACCATTAATCAATCTTTTGTAATGGAAGGAGCTGACATGGATAAGGTACACACATATATGATTTAAACAGATTTTGAGTTACTTGAAAAACATTCCAACAACAAAATAAAATAATAATAACAATTTCTTGAGTTAGTGTCATTTGTTTACTTGATGAGTCTTGTTAATCCCAGAAATGTCCCAAAAACAGATGTTGATTTTCTTCTACGAAGATCTCAGAGCTATTGGGGATTCTTGGATTATGGATACTGACTGGATCTATCGATCCAAGTACAAAAACAGTGGAGTTGGCAAGAATAAGTCTGATCGTCTAGGTTTGTTTACTAAAACACTTTATTTAGTTGAGAGTTTTGGTGTAAACATATAGACTAAGTTATTTTTTTTAATGTATGCACAGTGGAGCATGTATTAGCAGCTCTTGATGGACTAATCAAGACGACAAGAGAAAGGTTCGGTATGATGGATCATGAATCTGAAGGAAGAAAGAATTTTACACCAAAGGGTGTTTCATCAGAAGCAAGAAGAAGCTTTACAAGATCTGCTTCTTATTCAGAAAGTAACAACTCTTTTTACCCATCCCCATTAACACCAAGATCAGTACTTCCGGGGACAATGCTAATGTCTAGTAACTCAACATCTCCAAGTCTTTGGAACTTGAGAGCTCAAGCTTTGGATAGGTTAAGCCCTGTTGATTTGAAGCGGTTTGTTAATGATATGAAGATTAGTATCGAAGAAGAAAACGAAGAGAGCGATACATCATTAGCAGAAAAGGAAGAGGAGGAAGAAGAAGATAATGATTCCTCTGTTTTCGAAACAGAGAAGCATGATATTGAAACAGAGGATCATAGGGAAGGTTCTGGAACAGAGCATGAGACTGAAGCAGAGCATGAGATTGAAGAACATAATCACATCGATGGTTCTGACACAGAGCCTGAGATTGAAACAGAGCATCATCTTGTAGGTTTTGAAACAGAGGACCATAGTGAAACCACAACTTCAGAGAGTAACTCAATAGACTATTCTCAAAAAGAAGAAGAATCAGTACCTCGATCGCCTCCACCTCCGCCACTTCCATCACCGCAATCGCCGTCACCAATAGCCTCAATGTTAAACAACAAATCCACTCTTATCTCGCAACCACCACCCCCACCTCCATCACCACAGTCTGAACTCAAAGCTCCGGCTCCTCCACCGCCACCACCTACGTCAAAATCATCTGAAAGTGGAGCTTTTTGTCAATTTCCGAGACAACAATCAATGCCGGCACCTCCAGCACCACCAGGTA
>NC_025692.1:20619553-20621165 GCF_000633955.1 Camelina sativa | reverse complement strand
GAAGAAGAAGATAATGATTCCTCTGTTTTCGAAACAGAGAAGCATGATATTGAAACAGAGGATCATAGGGAAGGTTCTGGAACAGAGCATGAGACTGAAGCAGAGCATGAGATTGAAGAACAGAATCACATCGATGGTTCTGACACAGAGCCTGAGATTGAAACAGAGCATCATCTTGTAGGTTTTGAAACAGAGGACCATAGTGAAACCACAACTTCAGAGAGTAACTCAATAGACTATTCTCAAAAAGAAGAAGAATCAGTACCTCGATCGCCTCCACCTCCGCCACTTCCATCACCGCAATCGCCGTCACCAATAGCCTCAATGTTAAACAACAAATCCACTCTTATCTCGCAACCACCACCCCCACCTCCATCACCACAGTCTGAACTCAAAGCTCCGGCTCCTCCACCGCCACCACCTACGTCAAAATCATCTGAAAGTGGAGCTTTTTGTCAATTTCCGAGACAACAATCAATGCCGGCACCTCCAGCACCACCAGGTAGCGTAAGATCTTTGCGTGCTAAGAAAGCAACTAGCAAATTGAGAAGATCAGCACAAATAGCAAATCTCTATTGGGTTCTCAAAGGGAAGCTAGAAGGCCGAGGCGTTGAAGGGAAAACAGGAAAAGCAAGTAAAGGGCAAAAGAATGTTCCAGAGAAATCTCCTGTTAAAGGTGCAAGATCAGGAATGGCTGATGCACTTGCAGAGATGACAAAGAGGTAAAATGACTTGCGTCACATGTCATATCTATGTTATGTTTTGAGTTTAACTAACTCATTCATTAGTGTCACAGGTCAAGTTATTTCCAGCAAATCGAAGAAGATGTTCAGAAATACGCTAAATCAATCGAAGAACTGAAATCTTCAATACAAAGTTTCCAGACAAAAGACATGAAAGAATTGCTTGAATTCATAGCAAAGTGGAATCTGTTCTTGAGAAACTAACTGATGAAACTCAAGTATGTTTTCTCCTTGTGTTTTTTTTTGAATCGACTCGCCATTTCTAGCTGAGATGTAAATTTTGGTTTGGTAATTTAGGTTCTCGCGAGGTTTGAAGGTTTCCCTGAAAAGAAACTAGAAGCAATAAGAACAGCAGGTGCCTTGTACAAGAAGTTAGATGGGATTTTAGTTGAGCTCAAGAATTGGAAAATTGAACCTCCATTAAACGATCTTCTAGACAAGATAGAACGTTACTTCAACAAATTTAAAGGAGAGATTGAAACGGTTGAGCGAACAAAAGACGAAGACGCTAAAATGTTTCAGAGATACAACATTAACATCGATTTCGAAGTTCTTGTTCAAGTCAAAGAAACTATGGTTGATGTTTCATCAAATTGCATGGAGTTAGCACTAAAGGTATATATAATTATATATACATAAATCAAGAAATTGATTCTTTGACGATGATTGATTGACTCTTTATGAATTCTAGGAGAGGAGAGAAGCAAACGAGGAAGCGAAGAACAGTGAAGAAAGCAAGATGAATAATATGAAGGCAGAGAGAGCTAAGAGGATGTGGAGGGCATTTCAGTTTGCTTTCAAAGTTTATACATTTGCAGGAGGTCACGATGAACGAGCAGATTGTTTAACAAGACAACTTGCACATGAGA
>NC_025692.1:20614049-20617814 GCF_000633955.1 Camelina sativa | reverse complement strand
GAAGAAGAAGATAATGATTCCTCTGTTTTCGAAACAGAGAAGCATGATATTGAAACAGAGGATCATAGGGAAGGTTCTGGAACAGAGCATGAGACTGAAGCAGAGCATGAGATTGAAGAACAGAATCACATCGATGGTTCTGACACAGAGCCTGAGATTGAAACAGAGCATCATCTTGTAGGTTTTGAAACAGAGGACCATAGTGAAACCACAACTTCAGAGAGTAACTCAATAGACTATTCTCAAAAAGAAGAAGAATCAGTACCTCGATCGCCTCCACCTCCGCCACTTCCATCACCGCAATCGCCGTCACCAATAGCCTCAATGTTAAACAACAAATCCACTCTTATCTCGCAACCACCACCCCCACCTCCATCACCACAGTCTGAACTCAAAGCTCCGGCTCCTCCACCGCCACCACCTACGTCAAAATCATCTGAAAGTGGAGCTTTTTGTCAATTTCCGAGACAACAATCAATGCCGGCACCTCCAGCACCACCAGGTAGCGTAAGATCTTTGCGTGCTAAGAAAGCAACTAGCAAATTGAGAAGATCAGCACAAATAGCAAATCTCTATTGGGTTCTCAAAGGGAAGCTAGAAGGCCGAGGCGTTGAAGGGAAAACAGGAAAAGCAAGTAAAGGGCAAAAGAATGTTCCAGAGAAATCTCCTGTTAAAGGTGCAAGATCAGGAATGGCTGATGCACTTGCAGAGATGACAAAGAGGTAAAATGACTTGCGTCACATGTCATATCTATGTTATGTTTTGAGTTTAACTAACTCATTCATTAGTGTCACAGGTCAAGTTATTTCCAGCAAATCGAAGAAGATGTTCAGAAATACGCTAAATCAATCGAAGAACTGAAATCTTCAATACAAAGTTTCCAGACAAAAGACATGAAAGAATTGCTTGAATTCATAGCAAAGTGGAATCTGTTCTTGAGAAACTAACTGATGAAACTCAAGTATGTTTTCTCCTTGTGTTTTTTTTTGAATCGACTCGCCATTTCTAGCTGAGATGTAAATTTTGGTTTGGTAATTTAGGTTCTCGCGAGGTTTGAAGGTTTCCCTGAAAAGAAACTAGAAGCAATAAGAACAGCAGGTGCCTTGTACAAGAAGTTAGATGGGATTTTAGTTGAGCTCAAGAATTGGAAAATTGAACCTCCATTAAACGATCTTCTAGACAAGATAGAACGTTACTTCAACAAATTTAAAGGAGAGATTGAAACGGTTGAGCGAACAAAAGACGAAGACGCTAAAATGTTTCAGAGATACAACATTAACATCGATTTCGAAGTTCTTGTTCAAGTCAAAGAAACTATGGTTGATGTTTCATCAAATTGCATGGAGTTAGCACTAAAGGTATATATAATTATATATACATAAATCAAGAAATTGATTCTTTGACGATGATTGATTGACTCTTTATGAATTCTAGGAGAGGAGAGAAGCAAACGAGGAAGCGAAGAACAGTGAAGAAAGCAAGATGAATAATATGAAGGCAGAGAGAGCTAAGAGGATGTGGAGGGCATTTCAGTTTGCTTTCAAAGTTTATACATTTGCAGGAGGTCACGATGAACGAGCAGATTGTTTAACAAGACAACTTGCACATGAGATTCAGACAGATCCTGATCAAACTGATTCATCGAACATGTCCTGAAATCAAAAGAAAAAAAAAAGCTTCATCATTTGTTTTACTCTTTGAAACCAAGAAGAGATTGATGCGTGAAGATGATTACAATTGTACATTTTTGTGTGTCTCTAGTTTTGATTTGGACCAACGCAAAGAGACAGGAATCAGATTTTTTCATTACATATATATACATATAATTACATGACAAAGAAGCAATCAAGCAAAGATCTTAAGAAACGAAAGAAGTCAACGTAGAGGTCATCATAGAGAAGAAAAGTTTCAAAAGAATCCACCAAAATCAACGACATACTCTTCTTCATGAACATTATCTTCCATGATCTTGTCGTTAACTCTATGATCCTCTCTTTCTGTATCTTATTCGGTCATATCAATGTCTTCTTCTTTTTTCTTGTAGAGGTTCTTGAGAGAAGGCTATTCTTTTTACTTCTCTTTCATCATCTTTCTTAATAATCGTATCTGTCAATATCAAAAATCATTGTGATCGATCTTATTAGAGTCAGTTTTTAGTAGACGAAACACAACGCTAAACTTGAGTATGAGTTTTGTAATAGAACAACTTACTTATCTTTCTCTTGCCTAAAGAAGTTTCTTCTTCATCTTCTCCGGATTGAAAAATATTTTGCACTTCTGGGATCTCTTCTTTGTTTACATCGATAGGAGAAGAGCTTGAGAGTTCATAGGAAAACATAATGATCTTGTCTTTTGACATTTCGAGACGAACATATCTCTTTACACAAAAAAAACAAAAGCCTAGTGGATAATGATGTCCTATAACGAACTCTGGTTATGAAGTGAATTATTTAAAAGACTTTCAAATTACTAGAATATCCCCGGTGTAGCTCAATTCAATGTGTGATGGACCTTGATGGTTATATATAGCAAATAGTACTAATCTTGTCAACGTTTCCAAACCACTTTGCCTTTGTTCTAAGAGACGTGTCAGCATTGTATTGGTCCAACAAAAAAATATAAAAGGGAAAACAAATTATTTGGATTCCATATCATTTCTTTCCTTCTCTCTTTTTCTCTCGCGACTGCGAAAAAACGAAGATTTGTATTTGGAATCGAAGGGTGTGGAGGAATAGGAGATTGCGGTCGGAGGAGATGCTCATCATCGTGAATTGATGACTCAGCCGTGTCCCATCGCGATAGATTAAATAGGAAGAGCTTGAATCAATTGGAATCCCAAGGTAAGGGTTCTTTGATGTTTGTTGTTTGAATCAATTAGGGTTCTTTGAATTTGGACCGAAAATCTGTAAGATCTCTCAGACACTTTCTCCTCTCCCGTCTTTTTCGATCGGATTTGAATCGATCACGTTGAGGTTTTTTAAATTGTACCTTGAATTCACGTGCGTGTAATACATCTCGTCGGAGATTCAGGAATCAAACATGGGTTCCCTCTTACTTGGCAGATTTTTTGATATCTTTAATTTGATTTCTTAATATCCTAAGGTATGAATTGGTCGTGTGTCTTGTGTAGATTTGATTGCTGCATCAATGTTAGTTCCCAGGATTCAACTGAACGTAAAATCTCTTCTGAAGATGATTGAATATTTGAACTCTCTTACTCTTGGAATTGAGAATTGTAAAACGGGAAACACTTAATAATGGGTTTCAAATTCTTTGAATTGGGTTGCTTGACGTGGTGATTTCTTCAAGGTAGCTTGGTTGATGTTAGAAATAGTACTATAATGGTTTTGTTTCTTGTGCTCTAAAGATTTTATGGATGTGTTCAAGCTTTGTAATTCATAGTCTGTCTTCTTTGTTTCTTGACTATTTTTGCTTTGAACTCTCGTTCTGTCAACATGTAATGGAGTAAAAATATCTCATCTAAATTTCTCTGATAACAGGATACATCTTACCTTGGTCATTGCCATTCCCCAAAACGAAGCTGAATCTCCCTTTTGAGATTACTACATCCCACAATGTATTAATGTTTTTTATGTTTACAAATTAATTAGACTCGAACACGTTACATCAAAGGCTCTTAAAGGGCGAACATAACCACTATACCACCACAACATTTCTTGAAATGATGCCCTCTCAATGATTAATGGCGTGTAAAGTCCTCGCTTTACTCGCTTCTCTGTCGATTTTTTTTTTTTTTTTTTTTTT
>NC_025692.1:20544682-20613571 GCF_000633955.1 Camelina sativa | reverse complement strand
GGAAGACGGAGGCATCGCGAACGGGAGGATAGAGAAGAATCGGGACTAGTAGAAAGTTGGAGGATGTTGCGAGATCTGCAATTAAAAGCAAAGGAAGAAGAAGATCGTTTGTTGTAAATTGTAATCACAGGAACGGTTAGATCCAAGAGACTGAAGGGAGAACACTAGGTCATTGATGTTGTTAAGAATCTGTGGTTTATAAAGTAGCATGAGGATGGTGTTTGGTCACGGTTAAAGATGGATTCAGGGTTCATGAGAGGCATGAGACAACTTTCTCTGGCTTAATTCTATGAAATGGGAATCGGTTCAAATCTTGAAAGACAAATTGTTTGATTCCCTGCCAGTACAAGGTATTTTTGCGATTATCTGTACAGTTGTTTCTGTTTGTTCTTGATCTGCATAGTAAGAGGATTCTGAGTCCTGATAGGACACACGTTTGTATGTTGACCTCTAAGAGGATTCTGAGTCCTGAGGATTATTGCAAGTTTTAGTACCGGGTTTCTCAGTTGTTGTTTTTTGCTTGGGTTAATCTGGTTTATAAGGTTGGATACAGTGAAGGTTCAAGACTGTTAGATTGATGGTTGTTGTAAGTTCATAGATTCTTGGAAATAGGGGACGCGCTAATAGTTAAGAAATCTATGAGCTGATGGGTGTATTGGTATATCAGCTAAGGGTTAAGATTCAAAGAAAATTGAGTTGCAGGTGAAGCATTCAGAGACGTGATCCATCATGTTTACAGTTGGAGACAAGACAGGTTGTGGGCAGTGTGGAATTTAAGATTGGTTAAGATTTGTGGTTTTGGTTGCAGGATCAGTCTCAGTCTCGATGTTAAAGGTTAGATTCTTGTGAGTCAAATAAACTCATGTTTTAATAATCAAGGCAGATCATTAATGGAGCTTGTAGCAGCAAAGATAATATCCATATAAACTGGATTAAGGCTTCTTTGTGTTTGTTCCTGGTTATTTTGAGGTGCTTGTGTGCTGGAACAGTTGGACTTATGTTGGAACAACAAGCAAGTGTTTTCTCAATGATGGACAGACAGTCATAGGCTCATTAAGTAGGGAAGAACTAAAGTGACATCAGAGTCAATACGGAGGCTTTTGACGCATTTGATACATGTGTGAATAACATGATTAAGATCCGAGATAAGATTTTGTAAGTGGCTGACTTAAAACTCAAGGTTTAGAGTTTCAAGGCCATGGATGATGCTAGTCTACAGAAGAGCCAGATCGATGAGATTGTCCTTGTTGGTGGAAGCACCAGGATCCCAAAGGTTCAGCAACTATTGAAGGACTTCTTTGGAGGTAAAGAGCCAAACAAGGGTGTGAACCCAACCCGGACGAGGGGCTGTTGCTTATGGTGCTTCTGTTCTGTTCAGGGTGGTATTTTGAGCAGAGAAGGCGGTGATGAGACCAAATATATTCTTCTTCTCGATGTGGCACCACTCACACTGGGTATTGGGACTGTTGGTTATTCCAACCAAGAATTCTCAGGTTTGGTCTCTCTTCTGTTAACTGTAAAATCTGGCTCATTTGAACTTCAAAATAATCATCATTCTTCTTTTTTGACAGGGAACCCCTCAAACTAGACGCGGTAAATCAGAGAAGATTACAATCACAAACGAGAAGGGTCGTCTGAGCCAAGAAGAGATTGACCGGATGGTGAAGGAGGCAAAGGAGTTTGCTGAGGAAGACAAGAAGGTGAAGGAGAGAATCGACACCAGGAATGCCCTGGAGACATACGTGTACAACATGAAGAGCCAAGTGAGCGACAAGGACAAGCTTGCAGGCAAATTGGAAGGGGATGAGAAGGAGAAGATCGAAGCAGCAAACCAAAGAGGCCTTGGAGTGGCTGGATGAGAATCAAAACTCAGAGAAAGAAGAGTACGATGAGAAGCTCAAGGAGGTAGAAGCAGTGTGTAACCCCCAATCATCACTGCAGATATCCGGCGGAGCACCAGGTGCTGGAGGAGAATCAGCGACTGAGGAGGAAGATGAGTCTCACTACGAGTTCTAGATGTCTAATTCTTTGTTTTTATTGTTGAGTTGTTAAACCAATAGAGACAAGTTTTGAGGATGAAATTAAAGAAGTTTTTAGGAAACAGAAGAGATTTAAGTAACGTCCCTTTACTTGTCTCCCTGTTCCTCTGATACCTTTCTGACTTTCTTCATAGCAAATACTTTTTTTTTTCCTGGCAACAAAATATGATTGCTAAAGGTACAATTATATTGTATTGGTCACAACTGTTCAACCATTGACATATCTTGATTTTTTTTGTATGGCCCCTTTGTGGTCTAGATCAGTAAAAAGTGAACTTTGTGCACTAGAGTTCTAGCACAATCTGGTTATCCCTAAGCTAATCACCAATTGATACCTCATGTCTTCTATGCTCTAACTGTGATCGAAAGCAGGGATCATTGTAATTGATTGTTATGAGCTCATGGATCGGTGTTCATAGTAATTGGTTTACAATAAGGAAAGAGATTACAGAGTAGATCAGAGATAGGAGAACTTAAAAAGAGTATTATTACAAAACAAACGACAAACAAGCTACCGAACAATGACCTGCGTAATAGATGTGTTCTGCTATCCTCTCAGAAGAACTTGAGCACCTCCTGACAAAGTTGATCAGAAAATTTCAGTTGCACATTTATGGGTTTTCTGTTTATTTCTTCCATGTCTAATTAAATTGCAATCTACACTATCATAACTTAAAATACCTGACATAATGCAATTTTATCCATTCTTATAATCACCAGACGATTCCCTGCAATAATTTATACTATCAAAATTGTGATAAACAAATCAACAACATTATCATTGAGTTTGATAAATACCTCGACTTAGTTGGATAAGTACCTCTACAGAAAACGTCGACGTCTATGCTGCAAGAAGAATTTGGACCAATACGATGCACGGATCATACCAACGAGGAGTTTTAGATGCATTGCTATGAATGATATCCCGGTGAAGAGAGCCAAACACACTAAAGTGCCAGCCCTCCAAGCAATCTTTGAATGGTGCATAACTATCACGGCGCCACAAAAGGCTACGACCATTGCTACTATAGATACGAACAGCATGAGAAGTCCCAACATCAGGCTCGAAGGAAGCATCGTCCGGAATTCGTTAGAAAAATTCCTGGATGTCAATATTGACATGAAGAGTATAATGGCCAGTGATGAGCAGATGAATGCCACAGTAGCTGCACCGTAAAATGTCTGAAACCATTTGCTGCCCGCAAAAACGGGATATGCATCTTTGTTGAATCCACCAGGGACAGATATAGAAGTAGCAAATACCAAAGTAGCAATCAGAGTTGCAACGATCATGCACGTAGTTGATGCCCCTTTTAGCCACTTCTCTCCTTCTTTCCGCAGAGCCTGATGCTCCTCTGTGAATATGACATCTGGTGTATTATGCTCACTAGTATTGCTTTCTATGCATCTAGGGGGTACCATATTTTTCACGGCCTTAAACACACACACACAAAAGCTGTTTTCAGAGAGTCTAATTAGAAAGAAGGGAAAAAAACTGAGGAATGAAGAATTAAAATACCTCAAACCAAAGCAGCTCGCGCTGCATCTGAAAAGCTGCTCCGGATACTACTTGAAGCCGATCATATGGAGGTAGCCTTGCCGTAAGATGCAATATGTTGCAACCTGTGTTATCAATTAAGTCTAGAATTCTACTCTTTGCAGGACCTAGGTCGAAGATCAAACCAAATACGCCCTCATGACGGTTTTCCGCAGCTACGTGGAATATGCTTTGGTTCTTCTCATTAACAAACCAAATGAGATCTGGGAACTTGGAGATGATAATAGCTAGAAACTCTGCGTTCCCAACACTTGCAGCGTCAAAAAGCATATTTTTTGGCTGTGTAAATGAAGTGAAGGTGCCATGTTGATTCACAAAATGGTTCCATAGATTTTCTATCAGTTCCCGAGCTGAGGATGACATTCTTTCTCCACGGAAGAAATTGGACAACACTAGAAAAGGGAGTTTGATTTAAAGTAGTAAAGAAGAAGAAAAAAACTGACGACAGAGATTGTATGGATCAATCAACTTACTGCGGTTAGGCGAGAGAGCATAAGGCTTTAAAGCCATCAAGTGCAAAGCTGTATAGCCGTTGGAATCTTGAGAGGCAGCTACTGTGCTCGTTCTATCCAACAGCCTCACAGCAAAATCTGAACATAAATGTGGATCATTATTAATTATGCATGAAGAGTAATCAAAAGCAACTAATATATAGAGAAGTGAAGCTGATAGCTATATATAGAGTGTTTAAGCCAAATGCTGATTGCTATATATAGAGTAATAGATTGGACCATAATGAAAAAAGAAGAGGATTTACGTACCAAAGAAATCTGAATATATGAGATTATGAAAGAGCTTTGTCAACATCTCATTGTTAATGATATTGAAGTTTGTTCTCTCGAAGAGAAGTGAAGCTGTCTCCTTGTGCCCAAGCATGATTGCAATCAACAGTGGAAGGTCTCCCTCATTTCCAGGTATCTGTGCAAGACTAGGGTTCCTGTCAATCATCATCTCAACAATCTCTGTAGCCCCTGACTGAGCTGCAGAATAGAGTGCTGTGAAACCGAATCTGTTTCGAAGAGCCAAATCATTATTCTGCAGCTTCTTCAAAAGTTCTCTGACAAATGCTACTTGATTCATTGAAGATGCTACATGCAGAGGAGTATCAAAATCAATAGTAATGGCTGTGCGAACTATCTCGTTGCAACCATTAATTATTGTGCTGGCTGCGTTCCAATCCCCTCTCATTGCAGCGCGACTCATTGGAGCACATGTATAGAGAAACTCTGTCAAATTCACAAGTAAATGAAGTTACATTATTAGAGATAAATTTGTCGAAACTCTTTCCTAATCTGTCAAAATTGAACAAGCTTAGATAAAAAACACCCTAGACATATACTATTGTTAACATTATCAGTGCCTAGTGTAACTAAATAGGTCATAAGGTTCGACAATTGATTGATATATGGTCGGTTCCACATATATAGTTTGAAAGAGCTTTAAGATCTAATCGAATATTAAAAGCCATATATTCAATCGATGATCAGTATCTAAGCAAACTTGAAAACTAAACTGCTATCATCGTAACCATTTAATCGATTTGTAAAACAGTATCAAGCAAACTTGAAATGCTATCATCCTAACCTAATCTGTCACAAAGCTTGGATTGGTACACTATGTACCTTCGTTATCGGGGTATAAGCTACGACTACGAGCTGTTCGAGTTTCGTCAGGTACTCTAGACTCTATCTCTGGGTTCGCCGATGTAGAAGCAGAGAGATTCGCCATGGTTTCCGTCGCGCCGTCAGCGCAAATGTAGGGTCGTCTGTCAGCGAAAATTTAGGGTCCGTACGTGTTGACAAAATCTAAAGGGTCGCAATCATTTTAATGGGCTCAAAGATTCAGGTGCCCACCAATATAGTGTGTTTTTATCCAAAAAAAGAAAGATTCAGTAGGCCCCCAGGATTTGTATTTTATCCCACATTGATAAATTACTAACGCCCACTTAATTTATTTTTTTCCCTATGTGTAAGGGTCGGGGTTTTTTCAAATTTTTAATGTTAAATACTCCTTATGTTTTGCATCATTTTAGAGATTATTTTTTTCCATTTTGTGTGTCTTTCTATATTCTTAATGTATTATTTTATATTTCTAATACATCTTTTATATTATATTTCTTAGTTTTTTTAACAAAAAAAAAATATATCTTATATAATACGAGAAGGTTTTCTCCTAACTTTGCATAACAAAACGACATTTGGCAGCATATATTTCCGACACCTGTCCTCACTTCTCAATTATTAAAACTTTTCAATTTATTTTTCTCAAAATTATATATATTATTTTTCATCTTCACTAAATATAAATGATATTTCTGTATTAAAAAATATATTAACAATTATACAATATCCTTTTAGTAATTATATATAGAAAGGTTTTCTCCTAACTTTGCATAACAAGACGACATTTGGCAGCATATATTTCCGACACCTGTCCTCAGTTCTCAATTATTAAAACTTTTCAATTTATTTTTCTCAAAATTATATACATTATTTTTCATATTCACTAAATATAAATGATATTTCTGTATTAAAAAATATATAACAATTATACAATATCCTTTTAGTAATTATATATAGATATCATTTATCAATATTTTATATAATTACCATAACATTATAATTTTGCAAATAAGAAATAATTAAATAGTAATATTATAATTTTGGACAAAATAAATTTCCAATAATTAAAGATTCAAATATTAATATCATAATTTTGGAAAATATAATGTGATGGTTATTAATTTCTTTACTAATTCAAGCCATAAAAATATTATAATGTTATAATAATTATTTGTTGACAAAAAAATTACAATATTTGTTTCACAGTTTTTATGCCAAAAGATCAAATCAATTTATTCAAAAATAATTTCAATATATAAAACAATATGATATTTTATTTTTCTTTAATAGTAATCATTAACACAATTTATTGCATATTAATTCTTTAAAATGCAACTCCCATGATGTTTGAAATTTTTTAGAAATACATCTTTCATCATATGAATACATTTATATGTATTAATTGCAATACAATTTGTGTGTTTACAAAAAAGAAGAAGAAAAAAAGAACACATACAAAACATATATATGGTATATTTATTATTTGAAATGTAGTCATAACTCTCATGATGTTTGACAAAAAAAAAAAAAAACTGAACAACCTCTCTTACTACTACAAATTTATCTATAAATAGTTAGAAAAAGTTTTCATCAAACATCATATTCTACATCTCACATAATTTTCAAAATTTTGTAATATTTAACTCTTTTTTTTTTGTCATATTTAACTTTTTCCTTTATGTGATATTTGTAGGTTTTGAAATAAATAAATTGAGTCAACATTTTGGAGCATATATAGAAGTGAACATGTGAAATGTCGTTATTAATTAGAAAGAGTTAGATGAAGAAGGCCTTAGGAACATAACATATTCTCACTTGTAAATGTTGTTTCGAATGTCTATTTTGTATATCAATATTGTAATTTGTTTTTCTTTTGATCCATTTGATATTTAGATCATAATTCATAAACCCTAATAGATTTTATATCTAAGTCACAATATTTATGCTACTTATTACTCATGCTATATTTTATACAAGTATGTTTGATGTATTACCATGAAAATGAGTTTAAACAAATATTAACTGTTTTGAATACTATTACCTTGAATTTGTTCCTTAACGTTACAACTGTGTTTGTATGTATTTATTTACTTTCTTTCCGAGAACCATTTCCATGGTCCTTTATTTTATTTATAGGTTATGACTTTTGATGAGAAATATTTTGCGATGGTTTAGGGTTTAGGAACGAGAAAGATTTGGACGTCTAGGTGATATATATCTCATGATATGGGTTTCCAAAGCCATGTGATTCTTCCAAATTTAGTTTTTATTTTCTTACAAAATTTAGTCTTAATTATTTTCTTAAAATATAATTTCTTTCCACAACATTATTGTTTGGGTTATACTATGTAATTTCTTATTTTCTCCTCTCATATGTTCCATTATTTTTCATAGCCTTTATTGTTGATGATGTGATGATAGTGTTTAACCGCAAGCAGAGCAAGACAATAGGATTTGACCATGTGTGCAAGTTTCATCAATATGCATTTAGCAAGACTCACCTCTAACACGTGTTTATCAAGTCTAAATATCCAAAGATCATTCTAAGCTAATTCCAATTGCATTCTAGAGAGAGATACGGAGGGAAAGAGAGAGACAAACAATGTCTTGGAGAAGTAGGAAGATTTGAGTTATCTCTTCTTCCATCCATCACATGATTTTAGAAACAAAAACATAGAAGAAAAGTTAAGATTATCTGGTGAACAATTATTTTATGTTTTCTTAAGTTATACAGTTAACACTAAAAAAGTAACTCGATAATACAATGGTATGTTTTTACTCTTTTCCGTTGGTCATTTTGAGTATAATACAACATATATATATATATATTATTTTTAAACAGAAAACTATAACACAAAAATAAATTTTTATTTGATACATCAATATATACTAATAACATTGATTTACTCAATTCTAAACTAAATTGAATTTAGTATGTTCAATATATATAAAGTATGTGATAAAAATATAAAAATATCTAACAGAGAACTTTCTTTCCCAAATGCAATTAATCAAGAAACAATAAAAATTCTACTTCTAGAACACAAATGCATTTGAAGTCATTTGTATAATTCATTAAGATTAAAATATTATATTGCTAAAACATTCAAATTATAATAATAAAACCTTTTAAGCATGTGTGAAGCAGGCTGGTAATCTATAAATATTAAAATTATTTATGCTACCTTTTTTTTTTGTCAACCAAACATTATTTATGCTACCTTTAGTTATCTAATTAATGAAATTAATTACACAGAGAATGAAGAAAGAACATGAGTTTCGGCTCAAGAAGAGGTTATTCGAAAAATTCAAACTATTGTCTCGTCCTTCTTGGAGGAGTCTGGTTTTAGAAGATATTGATGTTTTATAGATTATGGTGAAAGTAGACAAACTAACACATAATGTCCATGCTCAGCCGCATTTTATTTTATATGTAATCAATGTTCTTTTTCCCAACGTAAAAAATGTTTGTACATCTTGATTGTGCATCAAAACATGAAGATTTCTATATATTATGGAATACAAACTAAATATTTTAAAGTAACCTTTCATATTAACAAAAAAATTCAGTTTAATCATTAATGCTTAACTAATCAATAGTCATTCATTTTAAGGGACTGGGAATACTTATTTAAAAACAAAACAAATAACAAACATAAGATAATTTATGATTTATTTATCAAAACACAAAATATAAAGTTTTAAATATTTTAATAAATCTAAAATATGTTAAAATTATTATAAAGTTATCTCGCGCATCGTGCGAGTCTACTTCTAGTATTATATATTTCATAGTTTTACCCTTAATCTATGACTAAATTAATCCATTAAACATTTCTTAAATAAAGGCATATATGTATATTTTATTGTTTTCTTAATTTATGTGAAATGAGTCAAAATGATACTTTTTGTACAACAGAGGAAGTAGTATGTGGAGAAAAGATCCCACATCTGAAAGATATGAAGGGACTTGAGTAATATATAAAGGGTTAGGGCCTCTACACTCATTGCCAATTGGTTTTGAGTTAGAAGCCAATAACAAACCCTAATTTTACATAGTATATTACTTTACTAGATAACGAGGAAGGGTTCCTCGCTACAACGTGGGGGATTATTTTCGGTTAATTGATATGTTAAACATTACATGGTGTGATATTTTGATCCTAACTAATCATATTGTATTTTATGTGGGAAAATTTAGTAGTGTTATGATTTTGTAGGAAATAGTAGGAACAATTCAAATGTAGTAATTGGTAATGTAATATGCTTTTTATGCTTTGTCTTCATTCGCATAGTTCCGACAATCACTTCCTGGAAGGTCACCCATCCTGAAACTACTCCAGCATAAGCACACTTAACTGTAGAGTTCTCTCACGATCTTTGACCGAAAATATAAGTGCACTTTGATGACATAGGTGGCCAACACAATTTTTTTAGCCTCTCCACAAACCGGGATGTCACAAAAATATTTTGTCAAATCGGATTACATGCTAGCATGAGAAATGGTTGACGAAGTTGAGTATGGTCCGACCTGTACAGCTCTCTGAGTTCACGCTTGGTAACTTAGAGTTGCACCAAAACTTCAACACTTTTTTGGCAAATTTCCTATGGATTTCTCCTTGTGATTGACCAGCTAGCTCACCGAGGTGTACGGTGTGACACTCGGTTTAAAAGATGTGACTCTGCGGTCGATACATTTAGTCACGCCCTCTTTGAGTGTCCACATTTGCGTAAGATTTGAGATTTTTCTCCGGTTCCAATAGTATCAGTAGGTTTCCTTTATACTTCGGCGTATTCAAACTTAGATTTTGTTTTCTGGAAAGGATCGCCTCAGCCGGGAGAACCAGACACACAATTTCAGTTACCATGGATTTTTTTGTCGCTCTCAAAATATAGGAATAAAAAGTTTTTCAAGGTATAAAGGTAGAGCCAATAAATGTTATAAATCAGGATTATTTATGTGATAAGTTATTATGGGAGGAGGCACAATCTTTCTCAGAGGATTCCTCCTTTGGTCCTTTTAGTAGTCCGAGATCAATTACCTTGTTGTCAGATTGATAACTTTTGGAAGGCAACAAATTTAAATACTGGCTTAGGCTGGCGGTGTTTTAACGGTGAGGATAAGACTTTGTTATTGGGAGCAAGATGTCTTCGATGAAGCCCTTCCAGCTCCATTCGGAGTTAGAAGCATTGATATGAGTCATGGAAAATATCCTTTTGTTGGACTTGTTTATCAAAGTTTCGAGATGGATTGTGCTGAGCTAGTCTCGATGGTGCAGACTCCTGAAGATTGGCCGGCAATTTTCAACCTGCTGAATGAATTAAACTTGCTCCTAGATTCTTTTCCACTCTTCACACTGTTTAAGATTCCACGTGCATAAAATTTGAAGGCAAATTGCCTCGCTCGATCTTCGAGAACACTAATCTCTGAAACTTCATTTGTAAATTCTTTTCCTCTGGTTTGGATCACCAATCTTGGAATTCTCTTCTAATAAATGTTTGGTTGGCAAAAAAAATCATCATGCATGCAACCACACATTGCATGGGCTAACACCTAGCTATCTTAAAAACAATAGTTTGGTTTCTTTGGTTTAATATTGACAGAGTAGCGAGCGGCTAAGACTAAAAGATTCTTAAAATCTACGGTCATGATTTAAAAGAAGTTAGGCAAAGAATAGCTGAGATTATAACATAAAATCGGGTCAGAATATCGGGTTAATTAATATAACTCGTGTTTATCCAATTTCAAAACTATTATAATTACGTTTTTTACCTCTTTCACATATTTTTTTACTATTATAGTTACGGCTTTTTACCTCTTTTACATATTTTTTTGTTTTGTTTTCATTGACATTTAGATGTATTTTTCTACAAAACTAATGTTAGTTTTATTAAAAACTTTCCGGTGGTTAATAAGAGGAAAGTGTTTGACAAAAAAAAAATAAAAAAAAATAAGAGGAAAGTACTAAATTTTTAAGAGCAAACATTTGTTCCGATAAAAGTTAAAAAGGCTGATTACGTAGTAAAACTTTAAGGAAAGTTAAATTAAATGACAATTGCCGCCTGCCGGTGAGAAGAATCAAACTCACCACCTCTCTTATTCTCATACCCACTTTAAACTATTATTAACATGACGACCGTTCCAATAGTCAAATCGAATTGGGCCAAAAGCACAAACTTGTATTGCTTGGTTTCAGGGCCCCACTAGTAATTGGACAAAGTGAAACCTTTGTATTGCTTGGTCTCGGTGGATACTTAAGATATTTCTTTTAGATGTGATTCCAATGCTCGCAAGGACGACAAATTATCTTTTCTGCCAAAATTTAAAAGTAATTAAGGCTTTCACAGAAAATAAATTAACCATCATACTACAGGAAAAATAAATCTCGGCCCTTCATTGCATCTGTTTAGCCTCTCAAAAAGCACGGCATATGTTGGCCTGAGGGCGTGTCCAAGACTCCAGCGAATACGATTCAAATCGCCATCGAGATCCGGTGTAGATGTTTCTGTCCGGCTAATGATCTTGAGTTTGACGTACTGATCAATGAGTTCTCGGACATGAATCCTGTCGATGTAATACTCTTTGGCCAAGATAAGCAATAGCTTCTTACGATCTTCGCATGAGAGACTCAAGTAGGCCTACGCATATGCAGGAAAACTCATCAACCCCGAGTATATATCCGTCCACACTCACTATACACATGACACATATTCCTTGTAAACATGAACAAACACACGAATGTACAAAATCTTATCCTTACCACTCTGAATTCATCGAGAACGGTGTCCAACATATTGGTTCTACTCATTGAAATAGCCAAATGCATCTTCTCACGCACTTCATCAAAGTCGCCGCTTTTGGATAACCCTCTTTATCAATTAAAAAAGATATGAATTACAACTTTATCATCAGTATTGAGATGGAATTATCAAAATGCATTACCCTTTGTCGTCAATAGTAATAGGAAGATGAATAACGTGCGATGGCTGAAAATTCGAGCTCATTACTATATAATAAGAACAACACATACGTTTCAAAAATTACGGTAATTACTAACTAGATTCAAACCAGAGATATAGTCACGTAAAAAATCATACGTTCTATTGGGTTCGTATGCCTAAACGTTCAATATAATTTGAAGGGGGAAAAAACACACGACGGGTGCCTATTACGACATAATGTTCACAAGAATCTTATGCTTGCTCAATACTTTTACGTTGGCCAATCCACACCAGGAAAAACAAAAGAATAATAAAATAAAACAAATACAGAGCATATGAGTTACTGCTCACTGCTCGTAAGAAATAGTATGCTGGGTTTTTATGCTCACTGCTCGTAAGAATATAAATAATGAAATTTGCTAATTATCATCCGTGTTTTACTAAGTCACAAAATAATTTACTTATGAAAGCCAAAATCTTTGTTGCCCATTTTTAGGATATTGTTCATTCTCATAATACCTGATTTAACGCTAAGAAAACGGATCAAGATGCGTAAGTGCCCTATATTGCGGCAACTGTCATTTACACATCTTCTATTTCTTAAAGTAGGAATATTATAGGAGAATTTTGTTTATGCATTTGCACGATAATTTTTTTTGTGAACACCGAGTCGCACAACAAGAAAAATTGTCCACATCCGCAAATTAGCTACAAACATGTTGTGACTAAGTAATTTTGTACAACAAATAAGACACAATCTTGAAAGTGCAAAATCCTTAACTATTTTGTGTCTAATTTGTGGCCATGGATACAAAACGTCAAAACCACAAACATTTCTTGTTATTATTTGTGGCACAATAGCTAAATATAGCCACAAATTTTTTTCGTAACTATATAACCACGGTATAGTCAAACATATCTTCTGGCAAAAGATAATTACAACCAAAATTTGTAAATATTTGTTGATATAGCCATAGAACTATCCTCACTATATCTGGCAAATGTGTTGCTATTTTTGGAATGAATCCAGTACCTCTTATCATTAACTATGAAAAAATCATAGTATGAATCGTGCTTTACTCATGGTTTCATCGAAGACAAATCAAACTTAAAATTTTGAAATCTTCCAAGAAAATTAAAAAACAAGTGTTTGGTGTTAATCCAACAAAGAGACGAAATGAGTTTGACATTCATGGTTCATATTAAGTTTGATTATATGATGAAATAACTATATAGCATAACCGCATGTCCAAATTATACGTTTGTTTTCACATTTCCGTGTAATTAAATCGGTTTTGGGCCTTCTGGACACATTTTCGTTCTCATCACGTGATCACTAATCAGTCGCCAACAAAAGTAAATAGGTATACTCAAATTTGAAACAAGTACGTAGAAATAGAAATGAAACACAAACAACAATTAAAGTGTAAGATCAGAGAAAGGAGATGAATATTTCTGTGTATATATCTTTGGGTATCAATACCAATATATATTGTTACAAACGCGTAGCTAGCAAGACGTAATAATTACAGAGATTTGGAGAGAATATACAGTGCAGGATATGGAACAAATAAAACTCTAAGGTCGTGATATATGGAATATCATTGCAGGGACAATAATATCCCATTATAAAGGAACACATACCAACAACAAATGCAAAACTATGCCAAGTGGGAAAGTAGACGGAGAGGATGGCAGTATACGCAACCACGCCTCAAACCAATACGTACTGGAAATATACGAAACCACGTTCTCCGGTATCAACTAAACCAGAAAAACTACTTGGATTGGGAAGATTGAACTACCTAACACAAGCCAAGAGGCCCAAGACATAGAGAACCACAAACAGAAGAAGGTGAGGAAACAAACAACGACACCGAAGTTGAAGCAAAAACAGAGGATATATATAGGAGAACCGTGATAATCCAGACGGAGGTGAAACGCCTAAGGAGCTATCATTTTACGATTGTTGAGATGAGATTGAAAACTGAGCAGCAAACAACCACAAACTGAGGCGAAGGGGAACCAAACAGAGACATGTACTACTTAACCTTTTTGAATAGAGCACTGTGTTCAAGCGCCAAAAAAAAAACAAAGAAGAGAACCTCTTTCAAGGAAACCCATACCGCCAATTCCTTGACCACGAGCAAAAACTCCTAAGTCCCAACCACGAGCAAAAACTCCTAAGTCCCAACCACAGAAAAATAAATACCTAAAAACCACAACAACAACGAAGCCACTCCACCAACACCGCCACGAGACAACCGCAATGAAGCATCCCAGATTTAGTTCATTGTCTTATGCAATCTAGAGATGACACACCGTAGGAAGCAACTCTAACGCCCCAGACCGCGACCCGGTCACTCGGCCGGACAAACCGCGGGACGCGGCCCGGGAGAGCGTCACGTAGGTCAACCGCCCGCAGTCTAGCCGAGGTTCCACCAATGAATTAGGATCCCCAGCCGGTCCGCCGGCAGACGCCCATCCGCTTCGCACGCCCTCAGGCTTTGCAACCCTATGGGACGCACACGGCGTTGTGCTAGTCCAGACTAGACCATACCATACCACTTGTCCGAATATATAATAAAATAGCAAGATTTACATATATATACTTGCAAGGTTCACAAATGATAAAAATCATTCAAGGAAAACAGTTGGATCCAATCGAATAACAACAAATTCAAGAGACACGGATTTGCAATACAGCACGAAAACATCCTATCCAGTTTCCTAATCCAACTCTACCCACTTACTTTCCCTGCAAGAAAAACAATGGAGGAGAGGAGTGAGTAATCTAGGATTACTCAGTGAGTTGGACATCTAACTACATGCTATCCTCTAACATGCTATCTCATCTCAATCCTCTACCCCAAACAACCCCAACAAAGCATGCAAAGCGGAAGCGTAACAAGCAATCAATCAAACAAGCAATCAGTCAAGCAAGCAATCACATAATCAATCTAGACAACAATCAAGACACTTGACTCTTCTAGACTCCTCAACCTAACTTGGCCTTCACACCACCACACCCGCAATCACTGCCAGGTGGAACTGCTAGCGGTGCATCACTCACTTGATCACCCTAGACTTCTCATGAAATAGGACCATCAAGCGGATCCCATCAACGCTTGAGTCCTACCATGATCAACACACACTTCCTAAGGAAACACTTCCTAGGAACCAACCACACATCCTAGGCCCCCTCGATTCTCTGTCCCATCCCATCACACTCCGCGTTGAAACCACACAGGTAACCAACCGGACTCACACAGGTCTCCGTGTTGAAACCACACACGTAACCAACCGGAGAACCAACACTTCCGCGTTGAAACCACACAGGTAACCAACCGGACTCACACACGCCGCATCGTCATGCGGTTCGGGCTAGTAGCTAGCTAGACACCGAAAGATTGTCCCAACATGAGATCCCTCTAGAATAGCTCACCGGACAATTCACCACTCAACTCATGATGGGAATAGAGATCGACTTCTAGCTACGACCTGAGACTCCGACTCAGACTCTACCTATAACACACACTTAACTCTATGTCTACCACACTAGAATTAAGCATACAATCACATAAGCAAGCAAGAAACAAGCATACAAGCAAGTAAACAAGCAAGCAATCAAACACACAATCACCCCAAAGCTTAAGATGCAAGATGAATGCACATGCAACCTAAGATACTACACATGCATGCAACCCTACATGCACCCACCCCAAAGTTTTAGGTTTAAATTAAATTAATTCTTCCAATTAAATTTCTTTTTAGCACTTCACCAATTTAACACATGCATGCGGCTCTCTCCTCCCTGGAGATTCACACATGACTTCACCAAAAATGATTCACCATGTCCGAGCTCACATCAAGACCATGGGAACATTTTTCTCAAGTTTTGGGCCCTCATGCGGCTTTCTCCTCCCTGGAGATTCTCGCATAGACTAACCCAAAACAGCCCATACCGTAGACTGGTCTCACATCCAAAGTCATGAGGAGCCAACTCAATTTCGGGGCTTACATGCGGCTCTTTCCTCCCAGGAAATTCTCACATGGCTAACCAAAATTTCTCCACTCATGAATCAACCTCTCACCCAGTCTACGAGGGATTACCACCACAACCACTCAAGCAAAAATTAAAATAATTAATTTTAATTATGCTTAACTCTTCTTTAAATCTCCGACTAGACATTCTAGGCATTTCACACTTGCAACTAATCTTAAAAATAATTTCTCCAATTTTAAAAATTCTTAAACCCCAAAAATTAAGCATGCAAGGCATTTCACACTTGCAGCTAATTTTTAAAAATGCCATTGTTCCCTAAGAATGCATCAACCCCTTCAAATCTAGCATGCAACGCGTTTCACACTTGCAACCAGTTTGAAAAATGCAATTCTAACCCAAGAATGCATAAACAAAAACCCCACAACCCTCTTGACTACATGCAACCATCTAGATCTACATGTAGCAAGAGAGATCAACCACACTACAAGGCCGATGCAAGAGCAAGAGAGCTAAAGCACCTCCTTAAGCACGATCTCCACTTGCTCTTAACAAACAACCACTCAACACATCTACAACCAAAGCCTCAACTCACCTTAGCTTGTAGATCTTGGCAGATTGATCTTCACCATCCCACTTCTCCACCACGCCAATCTGACAGCACTTCCTCTAGATCTTGAGCTTCCCTTCCTCTAGATCTCTCCTTCTTCCTCTTCCTTGGTCGAAAATCAAGAGATTTTCTTTTCAAAAGCTTGAGAGAAAATTTTAGCAAAGTTTATTTGTCTAGAGAGAGTTTTGGTCGAAAATAAGAGATTGAGGGGTATATATAGTCCTCTCTCTCGTTCTCTTGGCTGGGCAGGTGGCGAAAATCAAGTGACAAATGTCCAGAATTTTGCATGTCACTAATGCTCACTCTCACTCACTCGCGTGTGTATCTCACTCTCTTGCGAAACACACTTAATCGCGCGACACGTGGCGTTTCTCTTGCATGCAGAGAGACTTTTCCACTTCCTCGTCCGTCCGCGTCTCTCTTGCGTCCCAAGCTCCCGCGTTCGACCGCAAAACCGAACTAAACATATGCGAATTGATTCTGTGCCACTCTCCGGTCCTCCCGACCGTGGCTTCAATCTTTCCTGACCGTTCCCGGACTCCTCGTCCGTAACCTTGGTCTTTCGCGTCTGTCTCCGGACTTTGCGTCCGTGATTCCGACCATTCCAGTCCTACGATTATTTGACATCCATTTCCTCCTTGGACTTGGTAACTTTTCTTGCAAATCACTCATTCAATTTTTGAGATTTTATTTTTCTCCGTCTGCCAAGGGCATCGCACGTCCCTGGCACGTCTTCTCCGTCCGGTACGTACTTCTTGATACGGGTTATTACAGCAACGCTGCAACTTTAGAAGAAACCACCTAAACACAGAGCACCACGAAACCCAATATGAAGCCAAATATAGGCATGAATAAATAAATACGCACATGAATACCCATATTTTATTGCTTCATGCTATGAATATGATAACATGTAAATAAATTACTTACATTATAGTTGATGAAACACAAAAGTTACTTTTTTTTTAATTTATTTTATGTACGTTACTTGATTTGTGACCGCTCCGACTACATCCTAGGTAGTTTGTTTAGACAATATTTTTGCTCTGTTTTGAGTTAATAAGCGTGAATTTTTTCTATGCAGAGTACAATGAGCGAGCTGTTTTTGGAGAAGTGAAAATTTTCACTTGTGATTCATGTTTCCACTAATCATGTCACATCAATTCTTGATCGTCCCATCTCGAAACTCATTAAAACCAATCTCCTATAAATAATTATACGATTAAGATTATTTGTGTGTGCTTTATATAGTGTTTTGAAGATATATGTTGTAAACATATCTTCTTTGTTAACTAAAACAAACACTACATGCATGCAACCGTCAAATGCATAGTTAAAATTAATGGTGTCTAACTTCATTCATATTCATCAAAATTTCATTTTCAATAAGTTATATTGTTAACCAGATTTCAAATTAATACCACACATATATAGCAAATGTTGTCGACTTATCAATATAATTAGGTTTGAACTCGCGGTATACCACAAAATAATTGTTTATTATATATATGTAGATATATATATTTGATCTTAATTTTTTACTCGGAGTGGTATAAAATTGTTTTTTCTTTTTCATATTGTAATGTTGCTCTATAAGTTTATTTTCTTGGGCAAAATAACTATAAGTTTTTAATAGTCCACATAAATATTTAAAATAAATATAAGGTAAAACACGCAAGGGTTCTTAATTTGTCAGCCATTTTTCTCAGACAAAAAAAAATATAACTTTATTTAAGAGAATTTGAAGTAGATTGTTTTAATAAATCCATTATAGAAAATGTAAAATACATATAATGAAAAATCAAAGTTTGACAATGTAAAAAAAACCTAACTCCTTGATAAGCTTATTCCACGTACTGACGTACGACACCTTCGAAGTAAACGGTGCCTTATACCTTGAAATGAAGTTTACCATTAGCTTCTTGTGGACAAAATACTCGCTGCAATCCCATGCTTCCCAGGAGCGTGTGAGTATATAGTTTCCTATCAGAACAAACATTTAAGAAGCTAGTGCCACAAAAGGAAATGTTACAAACCTGTTCTACAATAGAGTTATCAATTATAGCCACCCTCTGGTTTAGCTATCTATATCAGCTCTTGTGTAAATCAGTTCATTTGACATTCTTCAATGTCGGTTTAGATTTACAAATGAGGTGGTTAGGATTTAAATTTTACAATTAAAACAAAATTTTATGTCGGTTTGAGTTTACAAATGAGGTGGTTAGAATTTAGATTTTACAATTAGAATAAAATTATATATCGGTTTGGATTTACAAATGAGGTGGTAGGGTTTAGATTATACTATTAAAACGAAATTATCGATCTATCGGTTTGGTTTATAAAAGAAGGGTTTGAGTTTTAAATTTTACAAAGATGCATACAGATTTTGTTTCTTTATTTTATAAAGAAATGAACAAAGAAGTTTACCCCTAGGGGTGAACCTAACTATTGTCCGTTTCAATAAAGTAACCATAATTAGTTTCCAAACACCTCTTTTTTGTATGAAATCCTTCAAAATACAACCTATAGAGATGTGATCATTTGGGTCATATATTTCAGCTAAAAATTAGAAAAATTCTCCTAAAATCAATTGCAATAATATTTTATGGAACTATTATAATAATTTGAACAATAGATTTGATTAGCGTTTACAAATTATTGATTAAATATATAACATGTGATTGTAAATTATTTTAAATGAATTTATATAAATTTCAAGATCAATAACATCGGATTTTTGAAGAATTTTAGCAATCATCAGTTGAATACTCTAAAATTTTCTAAACTACTAAAATCAATACACCCCCATATATCTCAATTATATTGGTCAGTTCCTTCGACACAATGTTATACCTCCCTCATTATGTATGACCATACTAAGAAAATATAATTTTCACCTATGAAGAGTAGAAGAACAAAGCTATGGCTTCTTTGGAAAGCTGAGTTAGAGGTGAAGATTGTTCATCGCCAGTATGTCCTTTTGTATCAAAAAGATTGATTTTATAGAGTTTTCACACAATATTAGAAAGAATATGTAATGCTTAGCTTGAAATGCATTATTTATTCATATTAACATATTTCATAACTATTAACCAATTGTAATTTACCAAGTTTTAAAATCCTCAATTAATGATTCTTAAATTATTATTATTATTTTTTTTTGCATCAATTGATAAAGATTTACATAAAATCACAAAATAACACTTCAGAAAATCAATGTTTGTGATACAAAGGAAGTATTATTTTAATCAGTTAATTCCTTTGATCCATTTTCATGCCTCCCACCTTTATGTTTCCCTCCTCCAACTCATTCCACTTGATTACCAGTAGCCTCGGAGCATGTCCATCACCCGCAACTCTAATGCTCGCAACGATGGCACATTCTCTTTTCTGTTTAAAAAATATGGTTTTATCATAATATTTCCATTTTATAAGAAAAAAAAAAGATGTTTTAGGCCCATCCCCGTATATATAGATCTTTACTAGTTGAGCTATTGACTTTTGATTAATATACTTCCAATTACATGGGATGAATTTACCAACGTTCATTAGTTAGGCTAACAAAAGAAAAACAAAAGTGTGGACAGTTGTACTTACGTGAGCATTGATAGAATGTCTACTTCGAGAGTGCATAAAAACTTGACTCCTCCGGAACTTTTGTGTAGCCTCTCGAAGAGAATATCATAGTCTGGCCGGAGGGCATACTTGAGATTCCGCTCAATGGAGTATAATGCATCGAGATTATCATGCGGCTCCATCTCATTCCTTGGGCAAATCTCGAGTAGTCTGATGAGATATTGGTCAATGAGTTGTTCCACTTGAATGTCATCGACATAATATTCTTTCGCCAATCCAAGAAGTAACTTGTTCCGATCATTACATGAGAGAGTCAAGTAACCCTTCATGGATGTTAAAGAAAAAACCTCATCAAGACCATATATACCTATGTGAATATATAGCACGACTATATTATGCCATTACCTCTTTGAAATCATTCAAAACAGAGTCTAATGCCTCGTTCCGATTAACGGAGATCGCCAAGTGCATTTTCTCAAAAACTCCATCAAAATCCTTAACCGCATTTCTAGTTAAACCCACGTTTCACATTTAGTTTTTTCTTGACTACTTATAAAAATATTACGTACTTACCATAATTATTGCAAATAACGAGAAATATGTACCTTCCTTGGCTACACAAATAAAGGTAGTCTAAGTTGTTTGGGTACCTCTGTCAACCATATATAAAACACATAATTAGAACATAGAAGTCGCCCATCGCTCAACCTTTTCAGTATGAGCTTTCGGTTTCCGTCTAGATATTAGAATTACAAAACGTTTGATGACTTGAAAAACCATAGCAATTCCAGTGAGGATTCAGAGAGAGCACTTACTCGTACTTCATCTGTGAAAATAACGTTCTCATTTGATGGCCTTTTGATGATGCCTTCTTTCTTATTAACACTTTTTTCTTTGTTTAATAATCCAAAAAAAATCTTCTTCATCGTCCTTTTCGAATAACGAAGAGCTTTTCAATGTGATAGTATTTAGTGTTTGAAACTGTAAAAGAAAAAAAGCCGGACTTAAATTTATGCTTTTCTTTTCTTTTTATTTGTTGAAGGACTTGAATTTATGGTTATCCATTAAATAACGAATTTGTAAAAATCACATTTTCACAAACAGATTAATATCTTGCATAATTGTTTTAAAAAAAGTTTTTATGATCACTATCACTGATCACATAAAAAAAGTCAAATTAAAACCCCAATTTAGAATTTATTTCCACATTTAGCTCTTCTCTGACTTGGCTTTTTTTTCTCCACACAACCCTTCCCACTTTTTACCTAGTCAAGTCAGAGAAGAGCTAAATGTGGAAATTAATTCTAAATTTGGGTTTTAATTTGACTTTTTAATGTGATAGTGATCATAAAAACCTTTTTTTAAACAATTATGCAAGATATTTATCTGTTTGTGATAATGTGATTTTTACAAAATTCGTTATTTAAAAGAAAAGCATAAATTCAAGTCCGGCTTTTTTTCTTTTACAGTTTCAAACACTAAATACTTTCACATTAAAAAGCTCTACGGTATTCCAAAAGGACGATGAAGAAGATTTTTTTTGGATTATTAAACAAAGAAAAAAGTATTAATAAGAAAGAAGACATCATCAAAACGCCATCAAATGAGAACGTTATTTTCACAGATGAAGTACGAGTAAGTTCTCTCTCTGAATCCTCACTGGAATTGCTATGGTTTTTCAAGTCATCAAACGTTTTGTAATTCTAATATCTGGACGGAAACCAAAAGCTCATACTGAAAAGGTTGAGCGATGGACGACGTCTTCTAAGTTCTAATTACGTGTGTTATGGTTGACAGAGGTACCCAAACAACTTCGACTACCTTTATGTGTGTAGCAAAGGAAGGTACATATTTCTAGTTAATTGCAATAATTATGGTAAGTACGTAACATTTTTATGGTTAGTCAAGAAAAATATAAATTTGAAACGTGGGTTTAATTAGAAATGCGGTTAAGGACTTTGATGGAGTTTCTGAGAAAATGCACTTGGCGGTCTCAGTTAGTGGGAACGAGGCATTAGACTCTGTTTTGAATGACTTCAAAGAGGTAATGGCATAATATAGTCGTGATATATATAATCATTTAGGTATATATATGGTCTTGATGAGGTTTTTTTCTTTAACATCCATTAAGGGTTACTTGACTCTCTCAAGTAATGATCGGAACAAGTTACTTCTTGGATTGGCGAAAGAATATTATGTCGATGACATTCAAGTGGAACAACTCATTGACCAATATCTCATCAGACTACTCGAGATTTTCCCACGCAATGAGATGGAACCGCATGATGATCTCAATGCATTATACTCCATTGAGCGGAATCTCAAGTATGCCCTCCGGCCAGACTATGATATTCTCTTCGACAGGCTACACAGAAGTTCCCGAGGATTCAAGTTTTTGTGCACTCTCCAAGTAGACATTCTATCACTGCTCACGTAAGTACAACTGTCCACACTTTTTTTTTTCTTTTTTGTAGCCTAACTATAACGAACCTTGGTAAATTCATTCTGTGTAACTGGAAGTATTATGATAAAATCATGTTTTCAAACAGAAAAGAGAATGCGCCATCGTTGCGAGCATTAGAATTGCAGCTTAAGGACAGGATTCGAGGTTATTGGTTAACATGTGGAATGAATTGGAGGAGGGAAACATAAACGTGGGAAGCATAACAATGGATCATGCATGAGTGAAAGCCTCAATTTTGTAGCGTGATTATCTTTGCTTTGTTTTTTTACCATAGCAACCTAAACTCAGTTTAATTTTTCAAATTGTATGGTGCTAAGGTATGGACTTTAATTCGCCAATATTGACAGATCACATATTATAATCCACTGACCAAATATACTGGCATTAAAACATTGTGAGCAATAACAAAAAGATAAAAACCATGGCGGTAACCCAATCATAGGTGTTTGTGCAATTTGTGTGTCATGTGGTTTTCTAAATGGCTTCCATTCAAGAGGACGTCAACGATTTGATCGGGTAAAACGCTTTCTTATATATTATATGTTGACAAATTCAAATCAGAGTGAAGAGTGGAGTTTTCTGAGTTGAGTGGGCCGAAGTGGAGATGCACTAGAGATTGCTGCCTCGTTAAAACTCCTTCGGTAAACCCAATTGGAACAAACCCGAAGTAAGAAAAGATTACAGCTTCTTCTAATGATTTAGGGATGTCTTCATGCTAGCGTGATGGTAAAGACACACATATCAAGCTTTTCAAAGCTGGTCGCACCCAAGCTCCTTCTTTGATGATGTGTTCCATGAACGCTTGGTGTACACATTGGAGCTTGGCTTGTTAGGTAGATATCCGTTGAAAGTGTCCATTAGATGACCTTGACTTGCTCCCCTTGATGATCCTTGGAGGCTTTTTGATGCCACAGACCTTATCCTTGACCATATGTTGATTGCTTGTCGTTGGCTCCTGTGGTTTTGGTCGTACCGCGGTATGGCCGGTACGCGGGTCTCATCACTCTTCCTCGGTGGAGACCTTACCATGGCGAAATAACATAGGGCTTTCAAACCTCATCCTCTTACTTTCTTGCTAGAGGACTAGCAAGAGATAAGTTTGGGGGTGTTGATGTCTCTCTATTTTACACATTTTTAGGTATTTTTTTAGTCATATTTTGCATTGTATAGAGTCTAACCTTAGCTTTTTTAGGTCCTTAACCTTAGATATTTGCATTTAGGTTGTTTAGGTGTTGCATTGTTGCATTTTGGATGAAAACAGGTGCTTTGGAGCCTAAAAAGAGCACGGATGAGGAGTAACTCGAGCAGGTACCCGATGGTATGATCATGCAAGAAGAAAAAATTGAGGCCTTAACCCGATCAAGCGGATCTAAGCTCAAAAGAAACTACCCAAAGCCCAACCCGAGGAGGTACTCGACCCTAGCCTCGTGTAGGTCTTTGGATGACAGCTGTGCAGCTAGGTCAAAGGGTTTCCATATATAAACTCTTTCCTATTTTCTCGAAACAGAACCGGCCACACAAGACAGAGAGAGAGAGAGAGAGAGAGAGAGAGAGAGAGAGAGGGAGAGAGAGAGAGAGAGAGAGACTCAGAGAGATTGAGAGCCGATTTTACTTTCTTACAAGCTTTGATAGTTCTTATATTATGTTTTTACAACTCTTTTACACTGATTCTGTATTACGCGTTGTTCCTTTTAATACATCATCTACTTTTATTCTATGCAATTCTTATTCGTTTATGCTTTCATGTTGATTAAGATGAGATCTGAGTAGTGAGCCAAAGTTTCTAGGGATGGGATAGGCTAGTATGTATTCTTAATCGATTAGGATGTTTTAGCTTGCTTGATTTTATGAAAATTCCCTTCTGGATTGGTGTTCTTAATGCTGGTTTCAGACCGAGAGGTTGAAACTAGATCCTAGGTGTTTCCTTACCGAGAGATGTTCGATGAAATGCTTGAATCAACTAATGCCAGAGAATTATTCACTTAGCCTAAGAGATTAGATGAGTAAGGGATTTGTGAATCGTATTTTAATGCATGTTTGGTCATGTTTCTCCAACGAGAGTTGTGTAGGAAAGTGATTAAGGTTGATTGTTTCTGCAATGAGAGTGAATTGGCAAGGATTAGAGATTCATTGTCGAGAGAATAGATTGTTTGAGACATTTAAAATATTCTAGGTTGATTACGAATACTTATGAACCAATTACCCCATCCTTAGGAGCTTTCTTATATTGATTGTTTAAGCTTTTATCTTTAACTCGACTCCCAACCCGATCTGGTACTTGATCATAAGCATTGTGTGGAGTCTCGAGTTGTTCATAATCCTGTTCTTATTTTCTTGTCACCTTATCACCTACTCGATCTGGTACTCGACTGCTTG
Source organism: Camelina sativa (assembly GCF_000633955.1). Classification (NCBI taxonomy): domain Eukaryota; kingdom Viridiplantae; phylum Streptophyta; class Magnoliopsida; order Brassicales; family Brassicaceae; genus Camelina; species Camelina sativa. The sequence continues at coordinate 20,588,381 of NC_025692.1, read as the reverse complement.
CATCGTGTACATAGGTAGAGTAGCTCTTTGCTTTATTCTTTTTTAATTCTGTTCATACTTGGACTCAGACCCCCGCGAAGTTGCAAAAGAAGTATTTCAAAACAAAAACAAGTTAGATTAAATTTCAAAGTATATATTATAAAATCATTTGCTCAGGCTCTTCAACAAAAACAAGTTGTATTGGAAAAGACCTCCTAAAAGCCCAACTTGGTAAAGCTATTGGCTCAGGCTCTTCAACTATGATTTGGAGTGAACCATGGCTATCTATGACCTCCCCTGTAACACCTATAAGCCCTCCAACGGAACCATCCCGAAACATGAAAGTCCAAGATCTCATATGTCTGGTCTCAAAAGCATGGTACCCGGAGATAATCGATAATATCCTCCCTCAGTGCAAAACGGATATCCTGGAACTTCGACCAAGCAAGCTGGGGGCAAAAGACAAATTCTTCTGGCTGGCGACAAAAGATGGGGAATATAGTGCGAAGACGGGGTACTATGAGGCATCACGACAACTAGAGGACCAACCCTCCCAATCGAACCAGGCTAGGAAGTTTAACTGGATCAAAGACATCTGGAATGTCCAATGTCCACCTAAAGTAATATTCCTACTCTGGAAAGCGATAGAAGAATGCCCTTCCAGTGGGCAAGAACTTACAAGATCGAGGAATAAACTTGACTGCAGCTTGCCCCCACTGCGGTGTTGAGGAATCATGTCTCCACTTCTTTTTCCTGTGTCCTTTTGCGACCCAAATATGGGCTTCGACCGCCTTTAAGACGGCTTTCCACTCCTCGCAGGTAACGTCGGTCCATATGGGAATTGAGACCACCACAAAACTGATCTGTCTCCCCCCGTTAGGTCTTGGCCTCGACCCCCTCCCACCTTGGATCATGTGGTTGATCTGGAAAACTAGAAACCAACTACTCTTTGAGCAAAAACAGTGTTCACCGGGAGAAACCCTTTCAAAAGCTATCGTCCTAGCCAAAGAGTGGTTGTTGTCCCAAATCCGAGATACGAGAGATCGAAAAACCCTGGGACCCGCTTTCCAATCTAGGTCATAATACTGGATAATAAAGATCCGCGTGTTTATCTGTTTTGGGTTAATTAAAATATCGCTTTTACCCTTTTTATCATCCTTATCCTTTCTAATATTGTATATTTATCTCCATCCTTATCAAATTTTCCATTTCTTCTAAATGTATATGAAATATTTTTATAGATTAATGAGGATAATTTGTTAAGATTAGATATATTTCAATACTTGTTTTAGATGTATACCTTTCTTAAGATCTGGCAGATTTATTTTTTTAATAGATTTCAATATATCTCAATTTTTAAATTATTTATAAACTTTTAAAACAATGATATTATGTTTTTTCTATATTTTATATTGCGTTTAAGAGGTAAACCATCTCAATCTAGCTTAGTAATTTAAATTACAATCAATATAGCTATCTATATCTTGATGTTATAATGATTCGCTTAATATAGCATCTAGGTTATTAAGATAATATGACCGTCATAGAACATTACAAAACCAAACTTAATATGTGATCATATTCGTCGATTTACTTCAGGTATTGTGTTTTATCATTTAAAAATATGGGATCATATTTTTCCAGTGGATGCACTCGAATAATCGTATATGGGTCATGTAGAGATTAGTCGTTCATATTCTTGAATCTATTATTCTTGCATCCAGATTGTAGAGAGATATATAAAAATGATATAAATCAAAATTGTTTATTAATAAACCAAAGAGAAAATTTACAATTCCTTACATATTATCTATCTTTCTAAAACAATTTCAAATAGACACTAATTGTAAATTGTTTGAAAACTCTGCCTAAGCTTCTTTAATCTTCCTTCTTTCTTGATAAGTATTGAGAAATTAAATCGCGAATCCAATTAATATTCGTTCATTCTTCTTTCTATCAATTTAAGAGGGAAAAAAAATATTAGTCACAAACGTTATATTATTATTTTAAAAAATTAACATAATTAGAATTAAATTCTTTATTCGTTCTATTTATTCTTTACCTGAGCTTCCCTTCAAGCTCCTTCTCGCTGCAAAATCGTAATCCTTCACAACCATCGATTCTCCAATCGATCTAACATCAAACCAACACAACTTATCTGGATAACAGCTAGGAGAGAGTCTCCTTGTCTCTCTCAATCCACCACTAATTACTATCATCCTTCCTCCACACCCATGAGAAAGATCTATCACCTTCATCCTTCTCCTACGACACAACGGAACTCAGCCCTCTCCGCTCCTCACCCCACAAACAAACTCGGCTCACACTGGAGACAACAACCCCATCTCTTTTTCCCTCTCCCTTGGTGGTTGTGACCAAGAGACGTCCAAATGAGAAGAAGATTCTCCTTCCCCTTATAAAACTAGGGTTCTTGTTTAATTCCACCAAACCAGCAAACTGTTCGCAAAATAAACCAAACCTGTAGCCAGAACCAACTTGTGGTGTCAAGCGACACTACGCCATGGTGTCGGTCAACAGTCTAACTCCAAAGTTGGCTCCCGGGCGTTATAATTCTTTCCCTCTAATAAAAAAATGTATCCTCGAATCTGACAACAGCGCAGCCCAAACTGCAAAACTCCTCCAACAACCGTTGCAATGGTTCACAACTCCACTTGAAACCTACTGGTCAAAAAACACTAGCCCCGCCGGCCAACACAAACCTGACCGCACAGGTCAGCACAACCAAGCCGAGATTGAACCACCATCAACCTCTGAGGTCTACATCCAGTCATTATGCTTATATCCACGTTTCAGAAATTGTTTGCTCCATCACTCATCCATCTCAGGTCATAACCTTCAAACTGCACCTCCTGCACTCTCAGACCGTCGTCCTCGAGCCATACCGTCTCAATCTCGGATCTTCATCCTCGAGATCTTGGTACCAGGGGTACTACTCATCCCCTCCGAGGAAATAATCATCTCCTAGAAGAACTAATCATCTCTTCTGCCGCTCTCAGTATCGCAACTCCTCAAGCCCTCGGTGCATCAGGGGAACTAATCATCCTCTCAGGAGAACTAATGATTTCCTCAGGAGAACTTAATCATCTCCTATGGAGAACAACTCATCTCCCTAGGAGAACTAATCATCTCCTCATGAGCAAACAAGTCATAATATCAATAAGCACCTCCCGATCGGAACTACCTCCGGTGGTTTGCGTAAAACATCACAACGTCCTACCAATCACCATATTATATTCCCTCACCGGAATATCAACACAACTATGACCACTCATAAGGCCAACCCCTAAACATCCCAGCCACTATGGTGTTTACACATGCCTTATCTATAAATGGAAAAGTTATAACTATTCATAAAACTTCTTATTTTGAGCACCGTATACTCAGTAAACTCCAACATACACCAAGAATCCATAAGAACTAATCATCTTATTAAATCCTCTCCCACCAGCATTGTCAAAACAATTTGCCACACGGTCAACTGGGCGTGAGCAACCTACTACCACACTCACAACACGTGTGGAACTGACACCCACACTAGCAACACTCTCATACCCCCGCTTGACCTGCATGAAAATTCCTGACCTGCTATCCCGTGGCACTCCAAGCCCCGCTGGAACACCGAACAATTTCTTTCCTACTTGATCACTTCTGGATCCAATATCTCAACAACACCTATGTGCTTTTTCCGTAGCAGTTATCGCGTCTAAACGACCTAGATAAGTCTATAACCATCATAGAGTCTTTCATAGAACCGTATACGCTCTGGTACCAAACTAAGATGATCGCACCCGGATTCTCAATCGTCACACATGATCCACGGGAAATGATCTCACCGGAACCTTATAATTCTGATAAGACAAACGACGTAGAAATCACTCCTTGCAAAAACTCCCACAAATAAACCAAATCCGAACTCATCTAGTTACTGAGTCTATGACACTCTGATTTCATGGACATGCGGAGAGGTTTAAAAGAATTGATTTGGCCACCTATGTTACCAAAGTGCACTTATCTTTTTGTCAAGGGTTGTGAGAGAACTCCAGAGTTAAGCGTGTTTGATGTAACGCCCCAACCGCCACCTATTAGTGGGCCCCATGTCCAATCCCATTTCATGGACCCACATTTCTTAATGGACCTCACGTCCTCTCACTAGGTCCGTGAGCCCATCAATATCTGACGGTCGGTTTGGTACGTCTATGGGGTTTTAAAGACTTTTTACCGTCCATACAAATCACCATATTATCTTTTCCTGTGTTTTGTCTTCACTGGCACATCCGACAGTCACTTTACGGAAGGTCACCCATCTTGAAACTACTCCAGCATAAGCACGCTTAACTGTGGAGTTCTCTCAGGACCCTTGACCGAAATGATAAGTGCATTTTGGTGACATAGGTGGCCAAATTAATTGTTTTAAACCTCCCCGCAAGTCTCTGAAACCGGGGTGTCACAATTCACCTCCACTAACATATCACAACGTCCTCATTGCGCACCAAGACCTTCACTCCCTGACGGTGTGAGTCCACTCGACTCCACACTCTTCTGAGTTCGGCTCTGATACCACTTGTAACGCCCCAACCGCCACCTCTTAGTGGATCCCATGTTCAATCCCAGTTCACGGGCCCACCTTCCTTAATGGGTCTTACGTCTCCTTACTAGGCCCGTGAGCCCATCCAAATCTGACGGCCGGTTTGCTACGTCTGAAAGGTTTTAAAGACTTGTTATCGTCCCTACAAATAACCACATGATATTTCTCTGTGTTTTGTCCTCACTGGCATATTTCCAACAGTCACTTCCCGGAAGGTCACCTATCCTGAGACTACTCCAGCATAAGTGTGATACCATGGTTTGTGGAGAGGTTTATAAGAATTGACTTGACCACCTATGTCACCAAAGTGCAGTTATGTTTCCGGGAAGTGACTGTCGGAACTATGCAAGTGAGAACAAAACACAGGAAAAGATCATTTGGTGATTTGTAGATATGGTAACAAGTCTTTAAAACTTCCCAGACATAGCAAACCGTCCGTCAGATATATATGGGCTCACGAGCCTAGTGAAAGGATGTGATGTCCATTAAGGAAGGTGGGCCCATGGACTGGGAGTAGACATGGAGCCCACTGAGAGATGGCGGTCGGGGCGTTACAGAGTCGCACTACCAACCACTCCTAGCGATCGAGTAACAAGAGAGGTGGACTGGAAAATTTGATTTTGTCCAGCCATGGACAGCACTTCTCCACGAATACTCTGATTCACTATCACTCCTCCAGTGTTAATCGACACCTCCACCTGGTATCGATCGTCACCCAACGCACCACTTGCGATCCAACACACATGGTGTCGATCGACACTCTCCTAGTGTCAGTCGACACCGACACCCAAGGCACCACTTTCGTCGATCTCTCCTCATCCAAACCTGACTCCAGCTATTCTCCTATGACCCAAACACACCACAACATGCTGCTGGTGTCACTCGACACCACAACATTGCCACCACACGTCCATAGAAGACGTCTATGTTAACTTTCAGTTAGTTCACAAACTAACCATTCATTCCATAAAACCACCGTTGGATATGAAGTCCATAGCACATCAAATTTCAGCCAAATCGGACTCTATTTTATCCTCCAAACATTGCTCTAAAGTAGCCATCTCGAACCAGTCTACGCAGTCCATCTGTAGGTGTTGGTGTCGACCGAAACCACAATTGTCTCAAACGACACCATCCCAGAAATCACGATCCGAGCCTCCTTTCAAGCTCCTTCTCTCCGCAAAACCCTAATCCTTAACAAGCATCGATTTTCCAATCGATCTAATACCAAAACAACACAACTTACCTGGATAACAGCTAGGAGATAGCCTCCTTATCTCTCTCAATCCACCACCAAGTACTCCCATCCTTCCTCCACACCCATGAGAAAGATCTATCACCTTTATCCTTCTCCTAAGGCACAACGGAACTCAGCCGTCTCCGCTCCTCACCCCACAAGCAAATTCGGCTCACACTGGAGGCAACCACTCCATCTCTTTTGCCCTCTCTCTTGGTGGCTGCGACCAAGAGACATCCAAGGGAAAAGAAGATTCACCGTCCCCTTATAAAGCTAGGGTTCTGGTTTAATTCCAACCAGCAAACCGTTCACAAAATAAACCAAATTCGCAGCCAAAACCAATTTTTGGTGTCGAGCGACACTATGCCATGGTGTTAGTCGATACTCCAACTCCAAAGTTGGTTCGTGGGCGTTATAGGGATCTAATAAAGTTTCTCTTGGTTTGGGTTTATATTTCCACTGAAAAATAGGTTTAGTCATGTAACAACCTCTAGGTTAGAATGAGCTCTCTTGTCCATAATATAAACGGCACTGAGTAATAACACTATAAAATTTAGTCTTTTTTGGGTGATATGTATCTAGTTTGATATAAATAAGAAAAGTAGCAGTATAAAATGTAGTATTTGTTTTTGAGTGATATGTATGTAGTTGATATTAATAAGAAACAAATAAAAAAACTACAAAATCCTCTTATAATAAAGTAGTAGTTTACTTTGGATAATTGGATATTATTATTCATAACATAAATATTATAATTTTAAAATCGAATCCAAACTTAGCTAAAGTGAATTAAACTCTAGATTAAACATCATTCACAATTTTCAACCACAAAATTGTAATTTTTTTATAATTTTTTTAATTTATTTGATATTTTAAAATTAAGTAATTAACTAATAATTACTCTGGCTTCAGTAAGAAACAACATCTATTATTTATATCCTAAACATAGAGTTTTTTGAGTTTTCATTAATACTATAATATTTTACTGTGTGTGTGGATAAGTAAAAATTTTCTCTAAAAACTTGATAGATAAAAAAACCCAAAAGATTGATAGAATTATTAAAAAATTAAATATAATAATTTCAGAGAACTTTCGTCTCATGCCATTGCCAACATTCCTCAATCAACCTACATATATATAATCACGATTCTTGACCTACTTGGTTTATTACATTACAGTTTAGTACATCCCATTGATGTGAACATGGTCTCTTAATTTTTTTTGTTATGGATCTGGTCTATTGTTAAAAGTACTTGCTTATTTTGTACTAACTTTGTAACATTCATCATCTACACTATTAGGAAATGGCATTATAAAGACCCTAGCTATCTTTATGAAGACCAATGTTAGAGTCAACACAATATAGCAAATATAAAAACACATAAATTGTAAATACAAAAGCTATCTTGAAAACAAATCATCAAAAAACTTCTATTTGAATTTGTTCTCTGAATCTCTCTCTCACACACATTACCAAGTTGTGTTATTACAGCTTTAGTAAAAAAAGTGATTCTTATAAGTGCAAGTTTTCAATGATTTGCAACACCGACTTAAACACAGTTAGTTTATGTGCAATATAAGATTGAGGGATACATGCAAGTTATGGTATTGTTTCAAACTCCTCCAGCCCTTTTGTAATCTTATTTCTAATCAATCTTGTAAAAACATAAATATTAAAAATAGATATTCAATACATAATCATGTTTTTTGTTGGTTTAACTACATAATCATAATCATGAATTGTTAAAAAACAATTCTTTAAATATTATAAGAACAAGTAGTAAATATAAGTGGTTAGATGTTTATATTAAAAATTATGAAGTAATTAAAATCCTTACAAACAATAAAGTAAGTAATTAATAGTCATATGATTAAGAAGGTAGAAAATATAACACCAAGTAAGTAGTAATATATTACATGAACTCCAACTAAAACCTAATTGACAAGTAAGTAGTATTATATTAAATATTAATATAGTTATCTCTCTTATTGATATGGTCATTTTCAGTCTTAAATAATGTATTTAGATTATGTATAAATTTCATGTGAACCATATTATTTAATGCTATACAAAAATGCTTGAAAAGATAAATATTATACATGATTTCAATATTAAACAACCATAAATTCTTATAATTTATAAATCAGTAAATATAAACTTTTTGTAAACATGGATTGAATATCTTCAAATTTTATGGTTTTTGGATTAGATTTGGCTATATTGAAGGTCAAATACAATAATATGATGATTTAGTGAGAGGTTTGTAAATTTTATTTCAGAGTTTTATCAAATTTTTGGATTCAACTTTTTTAAAAAGTGTAGTATTGAATTCAAATGCAATAAAAATTAAATTCAAATTTAAGGTTATTTGTTACATAGAATGATAAAAACAAATTCATTTTCTCTAAAATCTTGCTTTGGACGTTCATGGCGGCCTACGACGAGTGACCGTGACTAGTGTGACTACGGTGTATGAGAGAGAAAGAGACATCTTATAAAAAAATATATTTTTTTCTCTCCAATATCAAGATCATAATTGACAATATTGCCCTTTCGAGATAATTCTGAAGAGTATTTACTTTGGATAATTGTATACTATTATTATTCATAACATAAATATTATAATTTTAAAATTGAATCTAAGCTTAGCTAAAGTGAATTAAACTCTATATTAATAAACATTATTAACAATCTTCAACCACAAAATAGTAAATTTTTAAAATTTATTTGATACTTTAAAATTAATTAATATTTACTAGGAAACTACATCTAATATTTATATCATAAACATAGAGTTTTTTTTAGTTTTCATTAATACCATAATATTTTACTTTGTGTGTGTAAGTAAAAATTTTCTCTAAAACCTTTAACAGATAAAAACCCAAAACAATTGATAGAAATACCCTAAAAATAAATCTACCAATCTCAAAGAATTTTTCCCTCATGCCAACATTCCTCAATCAACCTATATATATATATCACGATTCTTGACTGACTTTGTTTAGTACATCCCATGCATTAATGTGAACATGGTCTCTTATTTTTTGTTTTGTTTATGGACCTGGTCTATTGTTTAACGATTTGCTTATTTTGTACTAATTAACGTTTGTAACACCCATCATCTCCAGTTCTCCACTGTTATGAAATGGCATTATAAAGATCCTAGCCATCTTAATGAAGACCAGTGTTAGATTTGATATAAAACACACATAAATGGTAAATACAATATAGCCATCTTGAACACGAATCATCAAAAATCTTCTTTTTAAATTTGTTCTCTGATTCTCTCTCACACACATTAGAAGTTGTGTTATAGGTATAGCTTTAGTAAAAACGCCATCCGATTACGTAATTTAGTGTAGGACAAAAATAATTGTAGCGTATTAATAAGCCGTCCGATGATCATCGTTTCACGTGTCATAAGATGAGGCAGTTGCTTCAACTTTCGTCTGGTAAGCTGGGAAGCCACATTAAATAGCATCTTATATTTATTTTTGATAAATGAAGGGGGAATGAAGAGGAAGAAGGATAAATGAAGAGAGATAAGTTGAAATAAAAATGTGTAAAGATTGTAAATGTAACTTACCTCACATTTCAGACAAGTTACTATTTTCAAAGGTTAGCTTCTTAATTCTTTTCCATTTCATAGTTATTTACTATAAATACTCTTTTTTTAAAAAAAATTAAAAGGTTTTACAAGGTTTTTATAAGACTTCAAAAGAATTTAAAAAGCTTTTACAAGGATCTTATAAGATTTAAAAGGTTTAACAAAGATTTTACAAGTATAAGTTTTATATGGTTTTAAAAAGCTTTAACAAGGCTTTTATAAGATTTAAAAGGTTTTAGGTTTTAACAGATTTTAAAAGGTTTTTGAATACTTTACAAAGTTTCTATAAGAATTTTTAAAAGTTTTTACAAGGTTTTCAATAGGTTTTACAAAGTTTTTCGAATATTGTAAAAGGTTTTTAAAAAGATTGTAATAAACACATTTATATTCCTGTTGTAGTTGTATTTGAAGTCGTGATGAAATATCAAGTTGAATTATAAAACTTTGGCTAGCTTACGCTAGCTTGTGAATTTGTTTTGGCAGTGTCTTTGGACGAGGAGTCCGAGGACGAAATCTATCATATCACAATCGACCCAAGGATATGTGTACGCTTGAAAAGAACTCACCAATTCTCACCCTGTCATGTTATTCATGAAAGGTACTCCTGAGGAGCCTAGGTGTGGGTTTAGCAGGAAAGTAGTTGACATCCTGAAAGAGGAGAAGGTTGATTCGGAAGCCTTGACATACTTTCCGACAACAAACCCTGTTTGATGGGACTTTTCTCCGGGTCCGATTCCTCTGCATTAATCCATCCAATCTTTTTCTACTTGAATATATAGCAGATTTTTTTGGTTGAGCCTTAGGAGTGAATAAAGACGGCTGTTGCCTTCTACTCTCGTATTCACTGTTTACGATATATCACAACTGTCTTCTACAGATTGTGTTTAACCTCTTTCAAAAGACTCCTTTGTAATGTAGCTCTTACTGGATATATGGACCAGTAGTGGTAACGCATCTATGATGAGGCCTTGCTGATAATGCATATATTAAATTAATTAGATAGCCCTTCATAGATGCAATTCTTTAAAGGAAAACTTGTAAACTCATAAGAATGATCTATCATAACTTCATAAGTCATAACACAATTGAGCCAAGGATATGTGTATTTTTGAAAACAAGTCATTAAGCTTTATGCGTTACTATTGTGTTGTTTTCTTTTGACGAGGATGAATCATTCTATACATTTGACTCGTTGACTGTGTATAAATGAATAAATAAGAAATAAACAAGAATAAGAAAAGTAAAGGAAGAAAAAAAAAAAAGGAGGACAAAGGCTTGCATATGAGAAAGTGTGTGTTTAGCTGTTCATAGTGTCATATGAGCAAAACTGTCATTATTATAGAAAATATAAAAAATATCATTGGGTGATGGTTAGAATGGTTAGTGAATTAATTAAAATTTTTTTGTTGGTTACTTCTGCCAATTTCTCTTTTACTTTTCTTATTTTCTTGTTTATTTCTTATTTATTCATTTATACTTTACAGTAAAATCTAGGACAATTCTCATAAATCTTTTTACACAAATTATTTGGATTTCACAATCTTACTTAAAAATAAACCTTTTTTATATTTTTATTTGATTTTTTTTATATGAACAACTTTAACTCAATATGTAACTAAAATAATGTAATTATTTATTCTACTATCCTATATAGAATACAATAATATTCTATTACATTTTCTTAAAAAATATATATTCTATTAATTTAATTTCCTTGTAACCTAATTTTAGTATGCACTTAATTCGATAGTTTGGGTTCTCTATGTTATATCCCTTAGGGTATCATTTTCGCCATCACTGTTGTTTAACATGGTTGCTTGGTTTTCTATATTGTATCACTTACGGTATAACGTTTTTTCTGTGTTGTGCGTTTATTTTGATTGTTTATGTTTTATCTCTTATAGTTAGCATTTACATAGTTGCTTAGGTTGTTTATGTTATATCTTTAAGGTATATCGTTTTTTTTGCTTTTAATTGGATTTGAGTTATTTATGTTCCATACTATTTTTTTGCTATACTATTTCATTATAAACACTATTCATCACTTAAAGTTTTCAACTTCCGATTTTAAAAATTCAAGTTATGTTGAATGCAGAAAAAAAAATCCTATTTTTTTAAGATAAATTTCAAAGTTTTAATTAATTTTGTTGAAAATCTATATCACATTAAAATGTAATGGGTTAAGAACTATTTTATCCAAATAAATAAAAGAATAAATAAATAAAAAATTGACCTTGTATTCCAACACCTTTGTTTGCTGCGTGTACCATTCACATTACCCTTTTTTTTGTCTTTTTACATTAGCTAATAGTTATTTACTTAATTTTTTTCATTAGTGTGCTATATTCTTAGTTTGTTTTTGTTGTTTTGGTCATCTGGCAAATTCACCCAAAAGTAAAAGAAAAAAAAAAAAGGGAGGTTGCACGTGAGAAAGTGTGTGTTTAGCTGTTCATAGTGTTATATGGGCAAAACTGTCATTATTATAAAAAATATAAAGAATATCATAGGGTGATGGTTAGTGAATTAATTAAAGTTTTTTTGTTGGTTACTTCTGCCTATTTCCCTTGATTATACACTACAAGAATTTGGAGTATTTATAGCGTCCAATAAACGCTATATATTGTTTTTATAGCGTTTTAATAAGCGCTATATCTACCTCCGTCATCGTAGATCGGACATTTTACATAGTGGTTTTTTGTTGTGCTACAATAGAGTTATTTACTATAGCGATCATTTTGGTGCAGTTCTAGAGTTTATAATAACATTAATTTTTTGTTATTGTTTATTTTTTACACAGCAGTTTTTACTATAGCATTCATTTTTGTAGTGCTGTTATTTTTGGTTTTCTTCTAATTGCTAAATACAGAAACCTGCTTTCAGTAATAAATCTGTGAACGAACCAAACATTTTTTGATGAAAAAAGATATGCTTATATTCTCAAAGCCACATCTGACAACGTATGAGATAACAAGTTATTAAGGAAAGCCACATCTGATAACAAGTTATGTAACACACACAAAGACAATGTTTCAGATAAAAACTATTTTGTCATTTGGCCAAGCCACTGTAGTACCTAATAAAACAGCAATGATTTCGACTTCTGAATTTGGCCTCCAGACTAGTGCATCTCCAAGAAACTTATACCCAAACCTTGGTAGCATTAGCGCTTTTTTCTCCTGTTCGAGAGCAATCTAAGAGGATGCATTTCTTCTTTCCACCTTTGATGGTGTTGGTGTTGTTACTTACACTAACACTAGTACTCTACAATCAATAGTAAAATCATCTTAGATTTAATCACTACAACAATTTATTCTCAAAATGCAACAATCCAACACCACAAATCAAAAAAGGTTTAGAATTATATCTTAGGTGATGAGTTTTTGGAAACTGGTTCAGGGCGTGACTGTGGTTGAATGAACTGTATCTTATTTATAGGCCAGAGAAATGCCCTTAGGCGCCTCTTGAGTCCATCACGTCTCACCGACACTCTATACAACAAAGCACCTTAGGCGCCTCTTGAGTCCATCACGTCTCACCGACACTCTATACAACAAAGCACTGACATACATTAACAACCCAAATAGGTTAATGACAGATTCTACGGCTAGCAAAAGAAGAATGATACATGTACCACTAATAAAAAGAGCTATACTAACAACGCAGAGACATCAATTTATTCAGATATATGTATGCCTATACTAACAACGCAGAGACATCAATTGGGATCAAAACCATCAAACTTTGACTTCATAAAAAATAAATAACACAAAAAACATATATATTCTTTTGTCCCAATTAATTGGATTTAATGGCCGAGATGGCAAACAACTTTGTAACATCAATTGGGAACTAACCATCAAACTTTTTTGGAGAAAACTAAAACCTTACCTTGTTTAATGGTCTGCTATTTTGATGCAGCACAAAGAACCTTCGAGATATTGTAAATAGTCCGGCTTTGGTTCAAACATAGAAAATAAGAAAGAGCAGAAAATAAAACATACATAACATAAACTAAAGATAATAACTTTCATATTTAAGAAAAAGAAGAAGAAACTTACAACTGAAGCTGCAAAGACACTCCAAAGCTGTGAAGCTTAGTGGTGTGACCATCCCTCTTTTTCTCACATAATGCAAACAGGTTTGGTTCAGTAGCATCAGTTAGCATATATTCTAATCATGACATCTTCCTGCAGAGGAGTACATGTTCTTATCAATGGTTTCAATCAAACATTGTCTAGCATTTGAATATAAAACCTCAATTTGATATGATCCTCCTAAGGAGTCGACACTCTAAGGTGGTGAAACGGATAAACTTTGCATCCAAGAGACTGTGAAGTCTAAATGATCAAAGGATGTGGAGCGAATGGTTGCACAAGAGCTGCGGAAGACTCCTAATATACCGGTGGATCGATTCTTTGGATATTACACACCAACAAGGAATGGATAGAGAGATGGATCGAGAGACGCCACAAAGATCTGTGAAAGGATCTATGATAAGTCTGAACCAACCATGAACATAGATATGATGCACCATGAACATGGAGTTCCAAAAAATACAAGATATCACATCTTGAAAGAGAGAAACTTCTCTGATTTTTACTTAACAACAAAACTTATTTTTTATTCATGAATTAAGCCTCATTATATAGAAGAGATACAACAATTTCCTATAACAGTCAGCAACTTGGGAATGCAGCAACTTGGGAATTGAAATTCAAACTCTAAAGTGCGTGCAAGAGAGAGAAAACCACATTGTTAAGTGTTGTTTTGAGAATAGACGAAAATCTCTATTTTCTTCTTGATTTTGGGCTGACTCCACTTTGTTGGGCTTCTCTGATGGACCAAAATTCTAAAACAATTTGGTTTGTAGCTTAATTCAATCTAGTATGGTCAGGATCCTCCTTTGAATGGGCGTATGTCTGAATTCGCGTAAGCTGGAGATCACCTATTTTGTAAATTGCGTAACTCTTTCATCTGAACTCTGTTTGATCTGATTCTTCTTCGAGGAGTTTTGTAATTGAGCTGAGAACATTCTACAACTGGTTTCATGCACAAATTCCTCGTGGTTGAGCAGATACGCATCAAACAATGAACACATGTCATGACGCTTCCCATTATCATATCATACTCTCCCTCTTGAAAAAAGGATTTGCCCTCAAATCCGGATACTATTCTTTTTTTTTCGTTCCATTTCCTTCTTCTTTTTTTTTGACAAAATAAAGAAATAAAAATAAAACAGAAATAGAGGATGAAGAGATGAGAAAATGAATGAAAGAAGATGGAGAGATGAGAAGATGATAGAATAATAGACCAAACTTAGAGTGTTGCTCTGATACCATTTGATATGATTCTCCCAAGGAGTCGACACTCTAAGGTGGTGAAAGGGATAAACTTTGCATCCAAGAGACTGTGAAGTCTAAAGGATCAAAGGATGTGGAGCGAATGGTCGCACAAGAGCTGCGGAAGACTCCTGATATACCGGTGGATCGATTCTTTGGATATTACACACCAAAAGAGATCGACAACTTGCTGAATATGACACACCAACAAGGAATGGATAGAGAGATGGATCGAGAGACGCCACAAAGATCTGTGAAAGGATCTATGATAAGTTTGAACCAACCATGAACATAGATATGACGCACCATGAACATGGAGTTCCAAAAATTACAAGATATCACATCTTAAAAGAGAGAAACTTTTCTGATTTTTTACTCAACAACAAAACTTATTTTTCATTCATGAATTAAGCCTCATTATATAGAGGAGATACAACAATTTCCTATAACAGTCAGCAACTTGGGAATGCATTAACTTGGGAATTGAAATTCAAACTCTAAAGTGCGTGCAAGAGAGAGAAAACCACATTGTTAAGTGTTGTTTTGAGAATAGACGAAAATCTCTATTTTCTTCTTGATTTTGGGCTGACTCCACTTTGTTGGGCTTCTCTGATGGACCAAAATTCTAAAACAATTTGGTTTGTAGCTTAATTCAATCTAGTATGGTCAGGATCCTCCTTTGAATGGGCGTATGTCTGAATTCGCGTAAGCTGGAGATCACCTATTTTGTAAATTGCGTAACTCTTTCATCTGAACTCTGTTTGATCTGATTCTTCTTCGAGGAGTTTTGTAATTGAGCTGAGAACATTCTACAACTGGTTTCATGCACAAATTCCTCGTGGTTGAGCAGATACGCATCAAACAATGAACACATGTCATGACGCTTCCCATTATCATATCATACTCTCCCTCTTGAAAAAAGGATTTGCCCTCAAATCCGGATACTATTCTTTTTTTTTCGTTCCATTTCCTTCTTCTTTTTTTTTGACAAAATAAAGAAATAAAAATAAAACAGAAATAGAGGATGAAGAGATGAGAAAATGAATGAAAGAAGATGGAGAGATGAGAAGATGATAGAATAATAGACCAAACTTAGAGTGTTGCTCTGATACCACTTGATATGATTCTCCCAAGGAGTCGACACTCTAAGGTGGTGAAAGGGATAAACTTTGCATCCAAGAGACTGTGAAGTCTAAAGGATCAAAGGATGTGGAGCGAATGGTCGCACAAGAGCTGCGGAAGACTCCTGATATACCGGTGGATCGATTCTTTGGATATTACACACCAAAAGAGATCGACAACTTGCTGAATATGACACACCAACAAGGAATGGATAGAGAGATGGATCGAGAGACGCCACAAAGATCTGTGAAAGGATCTATGATAAGTTTGAACCAACCATGAACATAGATATGACGCACCATGAACATGGAGTTCCAAAAATTACAAGATATCACATCTTAAAAGAGAGAAACTTTTCTGATTTTTTACTCAACAACAAAACTTATTTTTCATTCATGAATTAAGCCTCATTATATAGAGGAGATACAACAATTTCCTATAACAGTCAGCAACTTGGGAATGCATTAACTTGGGAATTGAAATTCAAACTCTAAAGTGCGTGCAAGAGAGAGAAAACCACATTGTTAAGTGTTGTTTTGAGAATAGACGAAAATCTCTATTTTCTTCTTGATTTTGGGCTGACTCCACTTTGTTGGGCTTCTCTGATGGACCAAAATTCTAAAACAATTTGGTTTGTAGCTTAATTCAATCTAGTATGGTCAGGATCCTCCTTTGAATGGGCGTATGTCTGAATTCGCGTAAGCTGGAGATCACCTATTTTGTAAATTGCGTAACTCTTTCATCTGAACTCTGTTTGATCTGATTCTTCTTCGAGGAGTTTTGTAATTGGGCTGAGCACATTCTCCAACTGGTTTCATGCACAAATTCCTCGTGGTTGAGCAGATACGCATCAAACAACGAACGTCCTGACGTTTTCCATTATCATATCACAATCTATCTACTTTTCTCCAACAACCGTATCTCAAGAATTAAATAGAAACCAAATCTTATCGGACCCAAAGTTGAAACCTTATGAGCTATTGAAGCAAATCGTTGGAAAGTGAAATGAGTTAGCGAGCTTACGCAAGGTTGCTTGACAAAACAACAGGAAGGTTGTTGTCTGCACCACGCATCTGCAGAAATCTTATGAAATTAAATTGAGTATTCCTCCATAGCTTTGATACATACTTGTATGTGATTATTTTATTGTTGTTGAATCCAGAACCCAACAAAAAAAAGATTAAGAACTTGGCGAAGTTTGAGGAGCAAAATTAACCAAAATCGAAATCAGAAATCAGAAGAAGATGATACAACATACCACGAGACGCATGTCTCAGAATCTCTCTTGAGTGGTGCTGATTGAGAAAGCTCGATCCATATGAGGCGAGATTTCTCGGCGTTGAGCTTTTTACCGCTGTTGACGAATCCATTGGACAAGACCTCTTCTTTGCGACAACACTTCTACCGCCACAAGGTCTAGAGTTTGCTATGATTCTTCTTCCTTCCATCATCAATTGCCGAGAAAGAAATCTACAGATCCGGAGGAATCAGAGTAAGAAGAGGAAGAATCAGATGAACATGAGAGGTGCTGGCGTTGCCGGTGTTGTTTCGATATAAGACAGATCTTCTTCTGTAATCTGTACCTTGAGGATTTCGTCAGAGGAGAAGCATGGTTTCGAATTGGTGACCAAAAAGCAAGTGATTTCGATGAGTATATGTGGTTTACTTCAATGTTTTTGAGAAAAAGATTGAGAAGATGAAATAATTGAGTGAGAGGGAGAGTAAACGAGGGTTAGAGGGAGAATGAAATTTTGAGAGCCACTTCTTGTTTTTCAGTAAGTTAGGGTCCGATGGTAAATACATTATTTTATTTTTTGGGTCAACAATACATAGCGTTTCGAAACTTACCACGTTTCCAACATTAAAACCTGACCAACCATACATAGCGTTTGCATTTTGGCTAACGCCATCTAAAACTATGAGATATATCAATTATAGCATAAAGGTCTTAAACGCTATATTAATCTGCTATAAATATTTCAATTTCTTGTAGTGATAAGCTGGGATTCTGTTAAAACCCTAGGAATGTCTTTCAACCGATCCATCGTCATCTTCTTTGCAAGCTCGAAGTCGGATTCAAACTCGCAGGTGAGTAAACTCAGAGTGATTGTTGCAAGCTTTAAACAGTTGGAGTTTGCTAAGACGTATGTCAAGACCTGTTCCTCTTCTTCTCTCCCTACATATCCATTCCACTCAAAATCCTTGAGTTGTGACGACACGCATCTAGGAACAGAACTCGGTTGGATCCAAGTAAGTGGAAGATCCTTGGTGGTATGTCCCTGCAAAGCAAAAACCGCTATATATATATCAAACACAAACATTCAACCTTTTAAGACATCAAACTTGGAGGAGGGAGGATACGTACGCAATAGATCACTCGATCTACTTCTTCTTGCTTCCCTTGCTGCTTGTTATCTCTTTTCAACTTCCAGCAATCTTTCTTCAAGTGTCCTTTCTTGTGACAGTAGTGACACTCCATATTAGCAAATTTATTAGATTTGCTCCTGCTCCTGCTCCTGTTCTTATCATTCTTGGGCTCTCTAAATGTACTCCTCCCCCTTGACTCAGTAACCAACACATCTGAACGCGAGGAACTAGCATTAGACTATCTTCTAGTTTCCTCATTCAAGACACTATTCTTCACTACATCCATCGAAATAGCACCATTCGACACGGAGTTACAAAGAGACATCCTAAACACCTCCCAAGAATATGGTAATGTACCAAGAAGCCACAAACCGTGAATCTCATCCTCAAACTTGACTCCCATATCAGAAAGTTTATTAAGCAGCCGCTGAAACACATTTAAGTGATCAGTCATCGGAGTTCTCTCCTGATACCTCAACTCAATCAACTTCTTGATCATGTACATCTTATTATTTCCGGTCTTTCGAGCAAATAGTTGCTCCAGCTTCAACCATAAAAAACGAGCATTAGTCTCATTTTCAATATGATTCAACACATTATCATCTACCCATTGCCTTATCAAACCACACACTTGGCGATGCTGCAATTTCCACTGATCATCAGTCTTATCTTCAGGTTTCTTCTCCTCAAAGACAGGAACATGAAATTCCTTCACGAAAAGCAAATCTTCCATCTTGCCTTTCCATAGATGATAATTAGAACCATTCAAGCTTATCATTCTACCCATATTTTCCATCGTTCACAAAAGCAACCAATAACCAAAGTTATTAAACATTGTTCTGATACCACTTTGTTGAGGAAATAACGCACAATTGCGCAGCAGAATAAAGTTTCACCCTAACTTATGTGAACCTGTGAGGAAAATATAATAATCTTGGTAGCAAAACCTTCAAAGCGTCAAATAAACGAGACACAGAATTATACGTGGAAAACCTCCGCAATGCAAGGAGTAAAAACCACGGGACCGTAGTCCACTCAAAATTTAACTATCACCAATGTATTTGAGTACAACCACGTCCTATCCAGAGACTAAGGCTACAAGTAGCAATCTCAATAAGAAAACAACACAAGAGAGAGAACACAAAAGGCTAAAACTATGCAATTCCAAACGACCCTATATTCACTAAGATTCCGGCAACCTATTCAGATCTCCACCGTACAAATCCTAGATAAACAAGTCAGGAACAACTCTGCAAAATTTCAGCTCAAACCGAGAAGATCTTACCGTTGGATCTTACAAACACTCACGATAGATGCTGTAGAAAAATCTAGAAATTCCATATACGACCAGCCACACTAAAACTCAGATTTCTCACAAACCGTTGAAACAAGATCTCCACCGTCAAATATGTAGAACACTGAGTCACGAAGCTACCCTCCAAAAATCAGCCAGATCGGAGCTCGTTTAAATGTCCAAACGTGCAAAACACCAAACCCTAAAGATTCTGTTTTTCTCTTCTCCTCTAGATCCGAAAATCAACTCTCTCCTCTCTATTTTTTTTCTTATACCAATAATTAGTTTAAGAATGTTTATATAGTGTCTCATAACCTAAAATACAATATTAATCTCATGGACTAATATAATGGCCCAAGTCCAGGTTTGGTTAACCAAACCCAATTGGTTTCCCCACTAGGAGGAAAACCCAACATAAAGCACAATAAGCTAGGCGATACCACATTAAACTTGGTCACATTGTCATCCTTCTTGTGTCGTTTAACGAACAGTTTCTCGAGAACAGGACAGCTCGATAATAACTTAACAAGAGAATCATCGTCATTATAGACCACAGAGTGAAGCTTGAGAGTTGTGAGAGATGGAAGGGATGCGGAAGAAGGAACATCCATGAGAATCTTGTTGGAGAGAGTCAGTGTCATGAGAGATTGGCAAGAGTAAAGGGTCTTGGGCAAGCTGGCTGGATCTGCGGACCAGAGGAGTTTGAATTTCATCTCAAGCACCCAGCGATCAACAGCGTTTGCAACCAACTTCCCGACATCAGCATCGGTAGGACAATTTGGACCGAGTACAATACACAAGTTGGATATTACGGGTGCTTTGTGGAGTTGCAATGATTTTTCAAGAAACCACCAGACGCTCTTTTTGCTTTCATCCTCCACTTTCTGATCCTTATTCTCGTTCTCGTCATCACTGTCCACATGCTCATGCTCATCATCATCACTGTCCACATGCTCATGCTCATCATCATCACTGCCCACATGTTCATCAACATCATCNTCATCATCATCACTATTATCACCATCACTATCATCATCACTATCATTATCATTATCATTCTCACTATCCTCCTCCTCCTCCTCCTCCTCCTCCTCTTCGCTGTCTTTGTACTCAAGTCTCTGTTTCATCGTCCAAACAGAGAACCATCTTTTGGACAGAAACATGGTGGCCACTGCGTATTTTGTCGGAACAAGATCCAAGATCATTACGAGCAAATCCTCGGGTAATGCACTAATCCAGTCTTCACAAACAATTTCTTCGATTCGACTCACACCACAACAATTTGCGGTTTGTATCATCTTCACGAGGCAAAGCTCTAAGACCGTAGAGAGACTTGCGAAGTCTACACACTTTAGTCTCATCATCCAGATAATAACCAGGAGGTGGTTTCATATACACTTCCTCAGTAAGGTCACCATGCAAGAAAGCATTGTGCACATCCATCTGATGCACAGGCCAGTTGTTACCTGCAGCAACTTCCAAAAACAGACGTAACGTTTGCATTCGCGCCCCTGGTGCGAAAGTTTCACCGTAATCCTCACCTTCAACTTGTTTATTCCCAACAGCAACCAATCGTGCTTTGTACCGCTCGACAGTCCCATCGGAGTTGTGTTTTATCTTGTAAACCCATTTAGAGCCAATCGCCTTCTTGCCAGGAGGAAGATCCTCAATGGTCCATGTTTGATTTTCCTCAAGAGCACTGACCTCAGAGGTCATTGCCTTCGTCCAGACTATACTTTTTATGGCTTGTTTGTACGTCCGTGGCTCAATCGCACCAGTGATAGCAACCAAATAAGCACAATGAGTGGCAGAAAAACGAGTACACCCAACATAATTTCGAATTGGATAAGAGGATTTCGAAGTACCCAATAACTTTATTTGAGCCGTATTGACGACATAGTCGTGCAAGGTGACTGGTAACTGGCGTGGTCGAGCTCCACGACGAAGAGGTATCGGCTCCGCCGGTGGAACAGAAACCTCTTCTTCATCTGATTCAGATCGTTGCGGTGAAGAAGACGAAGAAGTCGACGAAGCGGGAGGAGTCGATTGTTGTGAAGACTGAGACAAAGTCGGCGAGGGTAACACAGGCGGCGAAGATGGTGAAGATGGGGAAGATCTCGGGGAGAGGTCAGAGTTGAATGTCGAGGAAGAAGGATCCGACACGCTTGTTGGACCCGAGGAAACAGGGGATGCTATTGGGCTTTTCATAACAGTTGGGCCATGGGATGAAATAATAGTGGAAGGCCCATTATCATCATCGTCTACAACACCACTCACAGGAGAGGCCCGTGAAACATTGGCGTCGTCATCGTCCGTCGAAGTAACAGCGGCTGAGAATGGAAATTCTGTCTCACAGAAGACGACATCCCGAGATACAAAAAATTCATGGGATTCAAGGTCATACAGTCTCCAGGCTTTCTTACCGTATGGATAACCAACAAAGATACTCCTTCGACCCCGAGGAGCAAACTTGTCCCCTTTGTGAGCCTGTGTATGAGCATAGCACAAACTCCCAAAGACCTTGACATGTGCATAATCAGGAACCTTACCATGTAACTTCTCATACGGGGTGATACCATTCAACAGAGAGCTTGGAGTTCGATTTATTAAGTACCCTGCCGTGAGAATACATTCTCCCCAAAAACGAATTGGTAAGTGCGATTGAAAACGCCAGGCACGAGCAACATTCAAGATGTGCCGATGCTTCCGTTCAACCCTGCCGTTCTGTTGTGGTGTGCCCACACATGATGTTTCATGAAGAATACCCTGACTCCGAAAGTAGGCTCCCATGCTTACAAACTCTTTTCCATTGTCACTCCTCACACGTTTGACTTGCACATGAAATTGTCTCTCCGCTAAAGAGATTAAATTTTTCAGATTTGTGGATGTTTCAGTCTTTTTATGTTGTAGAAAAATCCAGACACTTCTTGAGTAATCATCAACAACCGTTAAGAAATATCTAGCACCAGAGGAGGAAGGTGTGCGATATGGCCCCCAGAGGTCACAATGAAGAAGCTCAAAAATGGAGGAGGTTTTATTATTACTAATCGGAAAACAATAATGAGTTTTTTTGGCGCGAAAACAGACATCGCATGTTTTATTGGAAAACTGAGAAGCAACATGTAAAGAAACGTTTGGAAGTAAGCCAACAATGCGTGGAGATGGATGGCCTAGCCGGTTGTGCCAGTAGGATTTGTCATCATGAGTGGTTACCGACGCCACTGTCTCCATCCTGCAGAGACGGAAAGTGCCACCATCACGCATCCCCGCACCAATCGTCATCCTCGAAACACGGTCCTGAATGACAATGAATCGAGGTGTTAGTTGAGCAACACAACAATTCTCATCCATCAACTGACCCACTGAAATAAGATCAGACTGCAATGCTTCAAAGTAAAAAAACTGATTTCAGAACCAAATTAGGGCCAACAACAACAGTGCCTTCGATGTGAGATACCCGTTCCCGACCATCAGCCAAAATAACTAAGATAGGAGCCATTTGTCTAACATCTGTAAGAAGATCAGAATTTCCGGTGAGATGATGGGATGCCCCACTATCAAGTATCCAAGAGGGAGAAGAGTACTTACCAGAGAGTTTTTCGGTACTAGAACTTGCACCACCACCGGCGCCAGCATTGAGTAGCTTCACAAAGTTTTGCAACTGTAAGTCGGTGAAACCGCTGACTCCGTCACGATCTGCATCCGTCACAACGTGGTTTGCTTTTTCATGACTCATGACATTAGGAACATGAACCGCATTGGCATAGCTTAGGTTCCTTCCACGACCAGCCGTAGCACCTTGCGAAGCTTGCCCGCGACCTCTGCCTTGCATTGTGCGACTGCGTGGGCGGTCTCCCCACCATTCCGGATAACCAATAACAGCAAAACAGCTTCCGTACGGGTGACCTCTACGATGACAGTGTTTACACAAAGATCCCTCATCGTTGCCACGAACAGGAAGTGACCGTGATTTTTGATGGACAGCAAATGCAGTGACTCCACTAGCATCATCATTGTTGGAGACACCTTGACGCAAGTCCTCCTCTTGACGCACCACGTTATACACACCTCTTCCATTGGTTGAATTGGTGTACGAGAGACCAAGCTTGATCGAACCGTCTGGAAAGAATCATGAAGGCCGGACAAAAGATCATGGACTTTGTCTTCCTCACGATCTTGTTCTTGCAAGGAGGTGAGATTACACTCACATTTGCCACATTTTCAAACCGTAGAGGCCTGTGATTCGCCATGTTATCCCAGATTCGATTCAACTTGCCATAATAAGCTTCAATGGCAAGTCCTCGTTGCTTGCAACAAGCAAGTTCGGCCTTCAGTTGTTGAAGACAGGTCCATTGGTGACGGAGAAGCGCTTCTTCAGGTGATCCCAGAGATCCTTGGCAACGTCCCGATGAGAGATGTTGGAACGTAACGAAGGTTCAATCGTCATGCGGATCCACGAAACTAGCAACGACTGAATTGTCCACCAGTCGTCAAAGTCAGGAGATCCGTCAGCAGCTCGGGCAATGGATCCATCAAGAA
Organism: Camelina sativa; assembly: GCF_000633955.1. NCBI lineage: Eukaryota > Viridiplantae > Streptophyta > Magnoliopsida > Brassicales > Brassicaceae > Camelina > Camelina sativa. The sequence continues at coordinate 20,564,289 of NC_025692.1, read as the reverse complement.
ATCCAAATTTCTTCCTTGAGCAGAGAGCGGTTTTGAAACCAACTGCTCATTCTTCATAATTCATCCCCTTGAGCAGATGATGAGAGATCACAGCGCCGGGATTGTCAGCGGCGGTCAAGTCATAAGGTGAGATGGTGCGTTTCACTTCGAGAGTCGTCGTAGTCGGGGTCGGGGTCGAAGAGTCGGAGACTCCATTTTCATTGTTACGAGACATGGTGAACAAGAAAAAGAACAAGAAAGAAAAGAAAGGACAAAAAATTGATCGGATTTTCACGTTTCTGGTTCTGATACCATGTAGAATCAGATGAACAATGTTTCTGTATATTTTATTGTGAGAAGAGTACATGAATATATATTACAGAGATGAGATCACTCAGTCTTAATGACAGAGATTGCAGAGAATATACACTAGAGAGTAAGGAAACTATTTACTGTAATTGCTAAACATACGGGATATGATTTGTGTTAACTAATATATCCCAATAAAAACGACTCTCTGACGTGACCCCCTTCAATAGAGGAATCAACAAGTTCCTTTCGTCTTTTTTTCACACAAAGAGGTTTCGTTATGATTTTTTTTGGCAACGACCTGTGTCATCCTAATTTTATTTAGTGAAAATAGACCACATTGATACAATTTTGCAAAAATATTGCTAGATTGACACTTTTCTTTTGGGAAAAATTAAAATGACACAATTTAGTGTTTAAATTACCAAAAGCTCAATTAAAACTGTAATAGGAAATAAAAATTAAGTAATAAAAGAAAAAAAATCGATTAAATCAAAAACACCCCAAACCCGACATTTTTTTTTTAAACACTAGAAAACTTTGTGTCGTCCGCTGGCAAAGAACGAAGAAGAGGTTTTACAGTCCCCAAAAAAAACCCGATCTGTCGTCATCTTCCGCCGGCGATTAAGAGCTGTAATCACGGTGTTCACTGCTCCATCCAAATACAGACGCCGGCGTAGTTGGGTTAAAGAATTACGGCGGCAAAATAAGAATTTAGTGTCTTCGGTGGTTGGTGATTTGTAATCACCGGTGTTCACTGCTCCATCCAGTTACAGACGCCTGCGTAGTTGGGTTAAAGAATTACGGCGGCAAAATAAGAATTTAGTGTCTTCGGTGGTTGGTGATTTTCTCCGGCGGTGAGTTTTTAATTGGATTATTATAAGAATGAACAGAATTGTTAATTGCAATTGTAGATTAACCTTGTTTTTGTTTGGGTCTTGCTCTTGTGACAGATTCGGTGGGAAGGATTAGGCTTCTTGTTTTGGGTCTTGATCCTCAATAGCTTCATAATTCCGGTTAGGCTTTATGATATGATTTTTTTCTCCAATTATCCATGTCTACATTATGCAAGTTCTTTGATTTCCATTGAATTGTATGATGTTTGTATGATTTTAGAGTCCTAAGGAGGATTTGATATACAAGTGGCATTGGAGTTAACAGAAGATTAAATCAACCATTTGCAGATAATTGTGGAAACTAAAAGCAGGTATATCTTTTATCCTTCTTCACGGATGGGATTTTTGTTTTTCTGTTAGTAAATTTACAGGATTCGATCAACTATGGAAATGTTTATAATTTGCAGATTAAGATTATTGCTTTCGAGAGTTGAATGTTTGTTTTTTACATTGGTTCTTGATGTCTATACTGAAGCTAATAGTCTGAACAAACCTTTTTTCTTCTTTTCTTGGTGACTCTTGTTTGGTTTTAGTTATACTACATCTGAGTGTTGGTAGTGTGTGTCAGAATTCTAGAATATATAGTAACCAAATGGCCATGAATTGTTACGTAAGTAGTTCTCTTTTGAGATCATTGGATATCTAACATTTTTAAGTAATAGAGAAATGATTATANTTATACTACATCTGAGTGTTGGTAGTGCGTGTCGGAAATCTAGAATATATAGTAACCAAATGGCCATGAATTGTTACGTAAGTAGTTCTCTTTTGAGATCATTGGATATCTAACATTTTTAAGTAATAGAGAAATGATTATATTGTGTCACTGATCAAGTTTCAATTCCAACTGTTGTCCACAAGTCTCAATTGATGGTCATGAGCTTCACTTTTTATATATTTTGGGTCTTTAGTTATTGAAGAATTTGGTCTTGATTTTATATATTTTTCTGTGTCGATTTGTTGTTTTTTGATATAATTGTTTATCGGATTCTCTTTGACTTCTATTAATGAGAGATTTGATATATTGTTTAGGAATGACATCTTCAAGAATAGCATCAAATATCCTCCTCTACTGTATGAAGAAGGGAAATCGCCTCTCCAACGTAGGAGCATGAACCACAACTGTTTTGTGTCGAAAATTGGAATTTTGAGAGAAGGATTAGGGGTGGATGTGTGGGAGAAACTGAAGCAATCATCTCTTGGAGTGTTTATAAAGTTTGCTAAATTGGAATACACATGGGCGGCGCAGAGAGTTCATTTTCTACTAACACATCAGCTAAGAATCAACAACATTCATGAGGTTTGGTCTTTGATCGGTGATAGACCAATTAGATTTTCTTTAAATGAGTTTGCAGAGATAACAAGCTTAAATTGTGATGCATTTGACCCTTTAGACAACTTTGATGTTGATCACCATGATTTCTGGAAAGAAATGAAAATACCAACAACCCTTGATGGTCCTATGTGGAGTGAGTTGCTAAAGGTGATGGATTTTAGCAAAACATGGCATGTTGATAAGAGGATGATGGTTGGTAGGTTATGTCTATTGTCAGTATGCGTACATGGAATTCATCATACATCTAGAATCCCGATGGCGACCGCTGAGAGTTTTAGATCCAGTTACTTTTGAAAAACATCCATGGATCGGGTGACTTTTAGTAGTCTAGTGAATTCTGTTAACATTGTAGACTATGATAGAGATTCATACACATGGGTGTGTTCATGCTACACTATTTCCTTTTATCAATAGCGGAAAAAAAAAGTAAATTTGTTTCACGATCGAAAGAGGAATAATAGGTGAATTAAAGAAACACAACCGATTACTAAAATATTCCTTTCAGAATTTATAATGCAATATTTTTACAATCAGAAATAAAAAATCTCCTCCAATTACAAGTTGCATCGATAAATTTACATCCAAGCTGAAAAGAAAATAAAAAAACAAACGTTGATGGACCAAAAGACCCGTGACCACCTTGGTCATGCTAGTTTGATAGTTTTATTTAAAAGTAGTTTGACAAGTAATAAAATTATTATGTATGAGATTATTAAAATTAAGTAAATATGAATTTGATATAGTGTATATTATTTTGATATGAAAATTATAAGTCTTATCAATTGAGATTAAGTGCATATAATTTAAATTTTATTTATTTTTATGTAATATACAATTAAATTGTATTTCAAAATGGAGTGTGAATACTCTATATTAATTTTTTTGAGAGTATCTGGGAAGAAGATTATCAAGCAAAGTGGTTTCACATTTGTGAGAGGGGAACTTGGGTTTTAGAGAAGGCAAGCATGTTGTCTAAAAAAAAAAAAAAGAAGGCAAGCATGTTTATGATGCTTGCGGGCTTCAGCAGCTTGAAACTAAAAAAGAAATTATCCGCAACACTGTAAGAAATATAAATATGTTATCAAGCCAATCATCGCTAGCAAAATGAAATCAAGAAACAAGAATGTTGAGATTAATTCAGATTGATGTTGTGAAGCAATGAGTGAGTCTAAAGTGTTCTGGTGGGTTTTGAAGCCTTGAACTCAGAAAGTATGTGGTGCATCATTGACCACCAGGCTACTTGCATCACTAATAAGTAGGCATAAATTAGGGGGTATTGGTTTGGGATTTTAAGAGAATTTTAATAACTTTAAAAGTTATGTAAAATATGTTGTTATTCAATCAAGACGTTTTAAAACTCTTTTAAAATTTGGTGTTATTGGTTGTGGATTTATAAAAAGTTATCTAAAATCTTGATAAATCTAGTGTTATTGGATTAAGAGTTTTATAAAGTCATTAAAACTTTTATGTTATTCAAATAAAACAAATGAATCTTGGATTGTTAATGAATTCAAATTTTATGTTATTGGTTTAGGATTTTATATCATTTTCTTCATAACAAAAGTCATGAAAACTCTTTCATCAAATAGCTCTGTTCTAAAACGCGTTAGGCGGTCTCTAGGCGATAGACGAACGCCTAGCGCCTAGTTGTATATGCGGGTGTTTAGGCGGAGTCTAGGCGGATATTAATATATACTAAATAATTTTATATATATATATATATGATATATAGAAATTATAAAATAGTTATATTTTTAAACCAGTTATTTATGCAGATTCAGTCATAGTTCATAGCAGCTGAATTTTGATAATAATCCCCTCTAATTTTTACTGAAAAACAATACAAAAATATAAACAAAAATAATTAAATAATCAAATCATGACAACATAACATGATTGTTACTCCCACAATCGATGTTATATAAACACTTCACAAGGAATAGCCACGAACAATAAACCAAAGGTATCAGAGGCATCAACAAACTATTAGTAATATAACATAATATTAAATAATAAAGAAAGAACTGTACCGCAAAGACTGCGATACACGAAAGTGACCATGAAGCAGCTTACTTTGAGAAGAAGGTCAATCGGAGTAGAGAGATAAACCAAAGAGGAATACCGAATAACAGAGAAGAGCAATAGAATTTAACGAGCTATGAAAACGAGTTATAACCAGAGAGATATCAATATTAGTTGGGATTGTATTTAGGGTTTTTCATTAAGTATCAAGAAACTAGGTTTTTGTCCACTTAAGAACATGTAGGGACGACGTCTCGGCGGTGTTGTATACGCGGACTATGCGGTACCCAGGCGCCCGCTTTATAAGAAAACGCATAACAAGCCGTATAGGATGTATATGATACGTTACGACACCGAATAGAGAATAAGCGTCGCATATACAGGCAAAGCGCCCGCGTTTTAGAACACTGTCAAATAGAGAGATTGTGACATAGAGTCCATGACTTTTTTTTGTTGTTGTTGAAAATGAAAACGTGGGTTACTGGGATATATATTCATAACTTCTGTCCTCATCTCTTCATACTTCTCTCAGACTCAACAGCAAAACAGAACAAGACTTTTTGGGAGGCGGAGAAGAATCGCAAATTCCCAATCATCTTCCATCATATCTCCACCCATCTCAACCAAACTCATATACCCAGCATCTCAACCAATAGAAGATTGCGAGAGAGAGAGAGAGAGATAGAGCATGTGAATTGTGAAAGATATTATTAGCTACTAGCTAGGGGAGAAGACGAGGAGAGAGCAATGAAACAAAAAACAAAACAAAAACTTCTGAAAGAGAGAGAGGAGCATGTGCATCCTCGTGAAACAGAGAGGTCAATGTATAGTATATTCATCTCTTTCTCTCTTTCTCTTAACTTTCACTTCGAGTACCCTCTCTCTGATCTTCTTTCTTTATCTCTCTTTCTTCTTTGTGTGTGTGTGCATGTTTGTTTATGTAAGGATCATGACACCCTTATTGTATATATTAATGAGACACACAACGAGATCGCCACAATTTACGCAATTTATATAGATCAGAGAAGAAGAGAGCCTCCGTTCATGGCTACCACCACCGTGGTGTGCGGCGATGTTGAAGGTTGCGATGTCGAGAGAAGAACCGTGAGCACAAAGATTTTTTTTTTTTTTTTTCACAGAAGTGTTGAATCAAAAGAATATTGTGCAATATTTGTTGAGCAAGATTGTACAAGATTAGAAAACACAAATCAGCAAGATTTTAAAAAACTTTCTAAACAATCACTAAGAATTCTCAACTTTATACTTTCCATGATTTTATTTAAAGTCATTAAAACTTTCTTAAAATCTCAAATCAATACCCTCTAACTTTTTATATTTTTATATGGTGCACCTGCACCCCCTTCTAATGAACGTGGGTGCTCCCCTGTTTGTTGTAATGGTTTGTGTAAGTGTATAATGTAAATCACAGCTAAATTTATCAAATAAAATTGTTATAATACATATAAAATTTTCATTATTTTTTTAAAATATTTTTTTAGTAATCTATATATAATAGCAAACCCATTTTTTAGGGGATTTGCTGACGTCATCTTTAGATCTAACGGTTGAGGTTAGTTTTTTATTAATCTAAAGGCTGTGGTTTATTAAACCAAAGGATGTGTCTTTCAATTGCAACTTTTTATTCACGTACTTTTGTGAAGCATCACTTCTCCTTCGTCTCAACCTTTTGCTGTGCCCCTTCACTCCGCTTCCTTCAAGCATCACACTCCTTCAGTCGATCATCACACTCCTTCGCCCTCATATATAGAGATTCTTATTCCTTTAAAATCTCCCTTTTGCATTTACCCGGCCACTGATTGCTTTATCCTGCCTGTAGTTGTGATTTCCCCTTGGAGATGCCACCGTCACATTTGATATTTGAAGTCTTCTTTAGTCTCCAGGTAATATGTCGCTTGAAGTTTTCATAGTTCCCCTCCTTTAGTTATAAACGGAGATGATATGCAATAGATTCAATTCGTGCTTGATTCCAATTTGGAAAACCCAAACAAAAAAAATCGAAAACCCTGAAACTAATTTAGAAGACGGCCGTAGATTAACTCAGTCCATTGTTCTTGTTGTCTATCTCTAAAATATAGATAATTCGGATTTCTTTTTGTTACATGTCATCAAATAGTTAGTCTTGTAAATTTGGTCGATTCTATATATTCATATCTCATTGATTGATGAGCCGTTTGTGAAGCAGGTATATGAATGATCATTGAAGTTTTGGCAAAAAAATTGACGCTTATATCAGCAGATTGAAAATTTTCCTATCATTTTTAACTTTTTGTTCCTTAGAAATTTTCAATCCATTCTTCTTTTTTTTGTTTTTTCTGATTTTGTTCAGTTGAGAATAAGAAGATTCCCCATATTTCTGTGAGGTTGATTTTTCTACTCAATTGGTGTAGTCTATATGTAGATTTTTCTTTAAACTGTTGAAGGAGAAACTGATTATGTTGATGTTTAAACTGCTTATGTTCCTTAAAGTACTAATCTATGTTCTAGTTACTGCTAATAAAAGGGACAATTTGAACCCTCTAAGAGTATCCACATCAGCTTTTTTACATTTGTTCTCAAATTGCCACGTTAGCATGTCTCATTCCTACTCTAATTTGTTTCCAAATTACCACATCAACTTCCTTCCAGTGTATCTTAAATTAAAAAACGTGTTACAATCCCAGTTATAACGCCTCCCTCCATCTCTCCTCTGCTACATGAACCAGCACAATCGAATTTACACCAAAGGTGCATCAACGATTTATTCATCAATAGTGCATCTTTCTCTTTCATATGTTCTCGTGATCACCGACGTTGGTTTGCGGTTCTAGCTAGGTCGCCGATGTCGTTTGAAAATCTAACCTTTGGTGTAAGGTTAACTCTTTTCTATTTCTCTTGGTGATTTTCTTTGTTCGTATTGGCTAAAGAGCGAAGAAAATGTTAATATGTTTAGTGAAACGTCTATGGAAAAGCAATTAGGAACATTTATCACTCCCCCTTTTAACCTTAACTCATCTGTTTTGAGTTCCATTGGGTTTCTCAGACTCTCATAACATGTGATTCCAATTTCATCTCTTCTCCACACTTTTGGTTTCCTAAAACTCCATTGTTCTACAGGTATTATTGTCTTTGTATTGAACGCTATACAAATCTTCTAGGTTCTTTAATTTATGATATTCTGATGAATTATCTGTTCAACCATGTTATTTTCCTTTTTTTAAGGCAAAAGTCCAATCTATGGGTTCAGTGTGGTGGTGGAGCAGTCGAGAAGAACCCACGGGAGTCATCTGGTGAGTAGTATATAATAATTGGAGACGAACATTGGTGGCTTTTTGTTTTGTTTTTTTTTTTTTTTGACAAACGGTTTATTTGGTTTTCTACATTAAAAAACAATAGTGCTTTCAATCTTAACGTCCCAATTGTACCAAAGTATATATATGTTACATGGAATCATACAAGTTTAAGAATATACTACATGTATATTGTTTCAAAAAATCTGATAGTGGTAATTAACATTCCTTTTCATAAGTCGTCCGTGTGGGATATACTCATATACATAGAAGAAGAGTAAAACCGATGTGACCATGTTGTTAAGAAGGAATATTAAAAACTAACTAAAGCTATGATGCGTAATTGTTTTAAACATATATTTCCTAAATCATTTTAATTTTCAGATCATGAAAAAGTGGGTGACAGGGAAAAAATCTGTAGGTGGTTAAATTAAAAAAAAAGCAGCTTCATAATAATCATATAGTTCATGTTTGATGGTCATTTTAGCTTTGAAATCACGTTTTTCGTCAACTCTGATATGAAAATCTATTTAATGCAATACCACCAATGTGAAGAAGTGTAAAGGCTTACACAGCCGTTCTAAAAAAAAAAAGATATTCACTGTAAATCTTGGGTTTAAAACCATATGATTTACTCCTTTTTACTGTTTTGCAGGGAATGTCGTCTCATTGTTTAAAAAAGATGCAAGTATAGCTAAAGCAAGATAAGTATATGAGACTTGAGCAACTTTATTTTTGTTTCCTCGTATATCGAAATCTAATTTTGATGCAAACTTTATAGCTATTTAGACCTTATACTACTATGTTTCGAATGTCAATTAAATGTAAAATTTGAAAGTGTACAAACTATAATATAATCTCCATGTACGTATAGATACGTTGCAAATTTGAATTATTTGCTACATTCATTTTGTTACTTCACAATCTTTGTGATATATATCACATTCACCAAAGTTTTTAGCAAACAAATTCAGTGGTTGTTCATTCAAGCTACATATAACGTCCTTCCAACCGAAAAAATGAACAAAACCCGAGTACAGAGGTGTTTGAGGAAGAGAACTTTAAGACTGGTCAATGGGTATAAAGAAATTGGTTCTTTACGGTTTTGTTCAGTTCTTATCTCAAGTTCATATATAAAAAATGAACTTATATGAATATGTAAAAATATTTTGATGAATAATTGTAAAACACAAATACATATAAATCACAGAAAAACCAAGTACAAAAATTCAGGCTCCCATAGATTAATCCAGAATCCATCAAGTTTTTTACACCATTAGCCATTATACTCAAAATCCGATAGAATTTGGGTTTTAGTAAGCTAATTGAGTTCAAATTCAGGCTGAGCTTGGTTTACTTACCCACACACAACATCTCTATTTGTGGCCAGTTGACCGTATTGTCAATGTATGAATGATTTAGTATTACCTTAATTATTGTAAGAATGTTAAAAAACAACCCACGCGTAGCGTGGTCTAACCCCTAATATTTTTAATATGCTCATCATCATTGCTTTTAGCTTGATCATCCTTAAGAAAACAAAACAACAATAACGCATAAAGCGTAACGATTTATTTATATAAATATACATATCTTTGGATTAGTTGTAATTGATAAGTTTGTCCTCGTCCAAAGGCATACGCTTGAAACACTTCTATCAAATTCTCCCCTATATATTGCCAAAACATATTTACAAGATCGTCTAGTTTCTTAACTAAAATCTGATCCTTGGTAATATAAGTATATAACTCTCAAAGATAATAAATTTGATTTGCCTAACTATTTTTCTGGAAATTAGTTATGGAAGAATAAACTAGAAAAGTAAATATTTACGGGAAAGTAGGTAAGCAAAGAAAGAAAGAAAAAAAATAGTTATTTTCTGATTTAGGCTCTGTTTAGAAAAAGGTTTGAAAATAAATGAGCTCATTACACTATCAAACATTTTCTATATTATTAGTATTTCAATGTTTGTATTTTAGTGAAATTTAAATTAAATTGACATTCCTTTGATATTATGCTATGTATACTTTTATAAAATTCAACTAGATTAGGACCCGTGCTAGAGCACGGGTTGAAATTTTTTTATTTACATTATAATTTTAGAATAAAATATAATTTCTATTATTGTTTTTAAAAGTTTTTTTGGATAAAACATTATGTAATGAAATTATATGCTAAATATGATGGCTTGAAAAAAACACATATTATGTATGAGAGAAAAAGTTATGTTTGTTGTTTGTTTTTATTTTAATTTTTGAACATGTTTGGTGAAAGTTTTTTTTAATATGACCCGTGTTTAGATAAGATTTTATTTTCAACTACATAATAAGATCTTGGAAATCATGATTAAGTGTGATAAATTGCCAAAATTTTATTCTTTTATACGCCTAACAATATATGTTTATGTCTAACAGTATATATTTTGTAACAATACATGGAATACTAAAAATTTTATTTTGGAAATTGTATAAATCATTGGAATATTCTCTTTAAGAAGATTTTTTGGGATATTCTTAAGTGTATTCATATAGCCCACTAATTCACCAATTAATCTATAACATTTTTTTTGTAATCAACCTATATTTAATGTATAACATATTTTGTAACCAACTTATAAAAATTAGATATTTTACAAAAAAAAGTTGTGTACTTCCGTTTTATTATATAGGAGATAAAATGTTTTCTTTATATATGTGTTTGATATTATGTAACTAATCAAATCTCCCTTTTTTGTAATGGATTATACAATTAGAAGTTTCAAACCAACACAAAATTACCACGACAGAAATCGCCTGAGGAAGAGGCGAGGGCGGCGGGTTAATGGGTCAGATCTAACTAACTAAACGTTTTGTACAATGAAAACCCATTACGGATCGATCAAATGTGAACCGTTATTTACATTATACACTTAAACGATTACAACAAATCTATTGAGTTAGACCATCTTCTAATGTATATCTTTATTTTTTCCCTAAAATAGAGTAACTAAAAAATACAATATTGTTTTTCTCCAATGTACTATTTTATTTTTAACTCTAAAATAGAGTTAGTGTAAAAAATAGAGTTGCTCTATATATAGAGCAATCCTATTATTTTCTCTATTTTAGAGTAAAATATAAAGTAGGATTGGAACAAATATTACCCTATAATAAAAATTTGATTTTAAAATAGAGTAGGATTGGAGATACCTTGGTTCAATTACATAAGCGAGAGAGTCTTATAAAAAAGGAATATTTTATGGATGCAAAGAGGAGTTTTTTATTTGTAATTCCATTATAAAAAAGGAATATTTTAGTAATCGGTTGTATTTCTTTTGATTCTCCTATTATTCCCCTCCTCAAATTTTTTTTTTCCCTCTATTGATAAAAGGAAATATTGTAGTTATATAAACAAGTCGTTGCCCAAAAAAAAAATCTTAACAAAATCTCTGTGTAAAAAAAAAAAAAAAAGAAAGAAAAAACGAAAGGAACTTGTTAATTCCTCTATTGAAGTCACGTCAGGGAGTCGTTCTCTTAGAGATTTGCCTCGTGAAGATGATACAAACCGCAAATTGTTGTGGTGTGAGTCGAATCGAAGAAATAGTTTACCTAAACCAAATGGAGCTCGCTCTCGATGAACTCCGGAACAGAGGACCTACGGAAACAGAGGATAAGGCTCTCTGGAAGGGTAAACAAGACCGCTATAAAGACTCTTTCAACACTAACGAGACATGGGAAATCTTGCGTGTGCCACGAGGGAGGGTAAGTTGGTATAGAGGGGTTTGGTTTCCTAACGCCACACCGAAGTACTCGCTCCTTGTTTGGCTTGCAGCTCTAAACCGATTAACAACCGGCGATCGTTTTCTACAATGGGGTGGTGGGGCTCTCACTAACTGTGTCTTCTGCCACTTCCCCATTGAAACACGCGATCATCTTTTCTTCAGTTGCCCCTATAGCTGTCAAATGGTCCGTCCATGTACCATTTGGGCGAGTCCATCTGGACATTCTTTTGCATGGGCCAAATGGACAATGATCCACAAAGTGTCCATGTCCATTAAGACCATTTCCAAATGATCATGACCATGGACAGCCCATTTTTTTTTCTATTGTCATTCATTTATAAAATCTGAATTTTATTTTTGTTATTTTTTTTTCCTATTCACTTATAAAATCTGAGTTTTATTTTTGTTATTTTCTTTTATAAAATCTGAATTTATTTTTGTTGTTATTCACTTATAAAATCTGAGTATTATTTTTGTTATTTTCTTTTATAAAATCTGAATTTTATTTTGTTGTTTCTTTTATAAAATCTAATTTTTTTTTGTTATTTCTCTTCTAAAATTATAAGTTTGGTGGAAAATTACGTAATTACAGTTTCTCCTCGAAACCAAAATTAGAGAATCCACATTTTTTGCCAAAACCGTAAAACTGTGTTTTCCCGCCAAAACCGTAAAATTACGTTTTCCCACCAAAATCGTAACACTGTGTTTTCCCGCCAAAACCGTAAAATTACGTTTTCCCGTCAAAACCGTAAAATTATGTTTTTCCGCCAAAACCGTAAAATTACGTTTTCCCGCCAAAACTGTAAAATTGTGTTTTTCCGCCAAAACCGTAAAACTGTGTTTTCCCGCCAAAACCGTAAAATTACGTTTTCCCGCCAAAATCGTAAAATTGTGTTTTCCCGCCAAAATCGTAAAATTGTGTTTTCTCGCCAAACCCGTAAAATTACGTTTTCCCGCCAAAACCGTAAAACTGTGTCTTCTCGCCAAAACCGTAAAATTACGTTTTCCTGCCAAAACCGTAAAACTGTGTTTTCCCGCTAAAATCGTAAAATCACTTTTCCGCAAATACAATAATTTATCTGTTTTATGAAAAAAAAATTATAAATGTATTTTATGAAAATAAAAATTTATAAATATAAAATATAATAATTTAAAATTATTTAGTTGTAAATGGAATTTCTCATTTTGGTAAGTGGGCAACCCATTGTCCATTTGGTTAAGCTCATATGGTCAATGGACAAAAATGGTCAAATGCCCAAATAAACCATTTATTTTTTGGTCTGACCATGGTCAGCCCATATGTATATGGACATGGGCATGTCCATGGGCGGGCCCGCCCAATTGACAGCTATAATTGCCCCTACTCAACTGCGATTTGGACAGACCTCATGTCAAGGCTTCTCGGTCAAAACTTCTCCACGATTTGGTCAAATAATGTCACCCTCTTAACAGATGCAACTCTAGGGAGGGATAAACTCTTCCTAATGAGATACGCCTTCCAAGCCACAGTTCACTCTCTCTGGACAGAAAGAAACAGACGCGGCACGGGGAATCACCAACACCAGCAACTCTCTTCATCAAGACTCTAGACAGGACTGTCCGAAATCGACTACTCTCCATTGATCAGGGGAATGGTTTTTACGCGATTTGCATGCTTCTCTGGTTAGGCTCGAGATTTTCCTAAGTTACTAAAAGTTTGTATTTCTTTAAATTAAACAGCTATAGCTCTTAACAAAGCTCAGAATCAAACGCTTATGTAAACAGTATTTTGTTTGAATAAATTTTACATTTTATTCACAAAAAAAAAAAAGATAATGATAGTGATGATGATAGTGATGGTGATAATAGTGATAATGATAGTGATGGTGATAATAGTGATGATGATGATGATGATGATGATGATGATGATGATGATGAACATGTGGGCAGTGATGATGAAGAGCATGAGCATGTGGACAGTTATGATGATGAGCATGAGCATGTGGACAGTGATGACGAGAACGAGAATGAGGATCAGAAAGTGGAGGATGAAAGCAAAAAGAGCGTCTGATGGTTTCTTCAAAAATCATTGCAACTCCACAGAGCACCCGTAATATCCAACTTGTGTATTATACTTGATCCAAGTTGTCCTCCGATGCTGATGTCGGGAAGTTGGTTGCAAACGCTGTTGATCGTTGGGTGCTTGAGATGAAATTCAAACTCCTCTGGTCCGCAGATCCAGCCAGCTTGCCTAAGACCCTTTACTCTTGCCAATCTCTCATGACACTGACTCTCTCCAACAAGATTCTCGTGGATGGTCCTTCTTCCGCATCCCTCCCATATCTCACAACTCTCAAGCTTCACTCTGTGGTCTATAATGACGATGATTCTCTTGTTAAGTTATTATCGAGCTGTCCTGTTCTCGAGAAACTGTTCGTTAAACGAAACAAGAAGGATGACAATGTGACCAAGTTTACTGTGGTATCGCCTAGCTTATTGTGCTTTACGTATGATAACCATAGGCGCTGGCCAAAAGACAGCGATGGTGGAGATAGTGGTAGGTGCTTGGTCGTAATACTCCAGCATTATCATACTTTAAAACATATGATACCACGGGAGACTCTTGCTCCATCGAGATGCCTTGTCTTGATACTGCTATAATCGACACAAATTCTTGCCCTGATGACCAGTTTCTAAGATCTCTTTCATCTGTCTCGTATCTTTGTCTCTATTTAACTGATGAAGCGGTAGCTCTCTCCCTCCCTCTCTTTGCTTGTGATCTCATTGTTGCACCTGGCTTATTTACTCATGTGTTTCATCGCAGGTTGTGTGGTGTAGATAGTGTACGATATCTCCAGAAGAATCAGATTGGATGGAACCGACTATAATTTTACATGAAAATGCCCCGGAACTAAAACATCTTATTGTTGATTATGTACGTATCCTCCCTCCTGAAGAATAAGCTCAGAGCCTCTTTTAGGTAAAGAACATTTCTCTCTTTTATTCACCTTAAAGATTTCATTACATTGTTTGGCCTTTTATAGTAGATACAATTTTAGGGTTTTTCACCCTGACAGCTCATACCAATGATTAGGTGTCTAGTGTGTCAAGACACTCAAATATGTTCCTTAGGTCGATTGGATCCGTACCTGCCATCTCTGTCTTCACTCTGATTTTTGTTCTTTTGTGCAGAAGAAGCTTTTGTCTCATTGTTGGGCTTTATGGAAGTGTTATTCTTGTTGGGCTTCATTGAAGTGTTAATGGGCTTCTGCTGTTTTGACACATTAACGGGCCTTGGTGATTTGGTGTCCACCAATGTCTCTATCACTTCAGTCAAAGCAATCTGTTCAGCTTCTTCTTCTTTCAAAGCTTCTCTCGATCGGATCTGGGAGGCTTGAGATTGAGTCTGAGACGATCGATTTATGTTCTCGACCAAAGCTGGTGGAACACTGCTGATACTCGCCCGTAAACTCTGTGTGGGAGGAAGGATCACACCGAGTTTGTATCATAGAGAGAAGAACGGTCTTTCAGGGAAAGACTTCCGTGAAGATATCTGCTATCTGCTGAATCCGAGGTATGTGATGCACAACGATAGTTCCAAGAGCAACCTTTTCCCTGACGTAGTGATAGTGATTTTTGAAGTGCTTACTTTTTTTGTGGAACGCAGGATTAGTAGTGAGATATACAGCGGAAAGTTTGTCGCAATATAACTCAGGAGGCTTGTACTGTGGAACTCCAAGTTCCTTGAGAATGTTGCAGATCCAAGTGATCTCTGCTGCGACATCAGACATGGCTCTGTATTCGGCTTCAGTAGAGCTTTGAGAGACAGAGTCTTGTTTCTGGGATGACCAAGAGATAAGGTTCGTTCCAAGGTATGTGCAATAACCTCTTGTTGATCGACTTATTTCTGCACAACCACCGTAGTCACTATCACTATAGACTTGTAAAGTGTTACTTTTCCTTCTGTCAAAGTTGAGACCCATTGTTAATGTGCCTTTGATGTAGCGAAGGATCCGCTTGAGGAGGAGGAAGTCAGCAAATGTCAGAGCATGCATTTTCTAACAAACGAAGTTGACCGCAAATTGGATGTGTGGTCTGGTAAGTGTCAAGTATTGAAGTTTTCCAGCCAAGCTTCGAAAATATGTTGGATTTGTGAAAGGATTCTGATTCTTTGCTCTTGCTCTTGCTGTTTCCAGCTTTTGCGGTAGAGGTGTCGAGACTGAGGTACACTCACTCATTCCTGCTACAATCAACAGATCCTCTACATATCTTTGCTGAGAGAGGAACAAGCCAGAAGAGTGAAAGTGAGTCTGTATTCCCAAGAAGTAATGCATCTGTCCAAGATCCTTCATTCAGAATTCAGTGTTGAGAGCAGCAAGAAACGATGTCATCGCAGCAGAGCTGTTGCCAGTGATGAGCATGTCATCAACGTAGAGAAGAAGAATGATGATTGCTCCATCTTTTCTGTAAACAAATAAGGAGGGATCGGGAATGCTACAGGTAAAGCCAAATTCTAGTAAATAATTGCTTAACCTGTCAAACCAAGCTCTTGGAGCCTGTTTTAACCCATATAACGATTTGTGCAGATGGCAGACCCAATCAGGTTTATCAGGATCCACAAAGCCAGCTGGTTGCTTCATGTAAACTGTTTCTGTAAGATCCCCATGAAGAAAGGCGTTTTGAACGTCCATCTGCTTAATATCCCACTGCATCTTGGCTGCCAAATCAAGGACAGCTCAAACCGTAGCTGTTCGCACAACAGGACTATAAGTCTCCAGGTAATCAATCCCTTCTTCTTGATTAAATCCCTGTGCTACTAATCGAGCTTTAAGCTTTTGTAAAGAACCATCAGCATTAAGCTTAGGTCTAAACACCCATTTACTACCTAACACATTCATGTCAGGTGTAGGAGGAGTCAAAGACCAGGTGTTGGCAGCTTTGCAGTTTGTTATTTCTTCTCCCATTGCACCAGTCCAGCCTGGATGTTTAAGTGCCTCTGCAACGGTCTTGGGTTCCGGGTAAGCAACTTTGTGAGATAGAAAAGCATATCGTGGATTCGGTTTACGAATTCCATCCTTTAACCGAGTTACCATTTTATGACTAGGTTGAACTTCAGGAGCAGGGTCTGCTTGAGTTATGTCTACTAAACCTGAAGAACCCGGGAGTGAAGCAGTAACAGATTTCTGATCTGACAAAGTTGGAGATGCAACAGATGAAGCATGTGACGATGTCAGAGGGGTATTATCACTTTGAACAGTTGTAGGCCATATAGGGATTTGAACAGGAGTTTGAGTAGGCGTATTGACACTGGATTCAATTACAGGTGTAACCGAAGGTGTTGGAGTCGGTGTTGGAGCCACTGACACATCAGAGTTTGAAGGCAGCGCAGGAGTAACTATCGAAGTAACTAGATCATCGCAAGGTGAAGGCTGCTCAGGAGTATCCATCCTGATAGGAGAAGAAGGAATGTTGTTGCCTATAAAAGCAGGATCACAGCCTGTCGTACACCCAGGACTTTCCTCCTCTCTCTCAGTAGACACTCCCAGAGGCTGACTTCTCTGAGAACTTGTTGTTGGTAAGGATGGAAAATCTTGAGGTGTGAACAAAGGTGTGATAGTAGATTCATCAGTACTCTTACTATTTGATTCCTCTGTCTGATCTGATCGTGGTTCAGGAAAACTTTTATACCAAGCAGCCATTAGAGGCGTACACTGACGTTGATTACCAGAAGAGAAGCTTGAAAAAGGAAATGCTTCCTCATCAAAGATAACATGCCGACTGATGTAAACTCTTCCCGTAGATGGAAGTAAGCAATCTGTTCAGCTTCTTCTTCTTTCAAAGCTTCTCTCGATCGGATATGGGAGGCTTGAGATTGAGTCTGAGACGATCGATTTATGTTCTCGACCAAAGCTGGTGGAACACTGCTGATACCTCCTTCCTCTAAACAATTTGACGGGATAAAAAAAATGTTGTGTTTGATATATATATATATATATATAGATAGATAGATAGATATCTAATGTAGTGATCGTTGCTTCTCAGATATGCACAAATCAACCTGAGGATCTGCCCCTTTCATGGAACCAACCGAGCTTTGTTCCCAGATGCTTGTCGTCACAGCTCGAGACTTTTGAGTGGAAGGCATATGGAGGAAGAGAAGAAGAGGAACATTTCTTGGCATACGTCCAAGCCAACTCCAATTTTTTAAAGTCTGCAACAATCTCCATCGGATGCTCATTCAGTCTTGAAGAGAAAAATATGATGATAGAGGGCTTGAAAGACATCCCCAAGGAGTCAACAGAAGCCAAGCTTGTATTCAATATTTGAACATGGTTATGTAATGAATAACTACTTATATATATATATATATATATATATATATATCTATGTTTTATTCATAATGATGGAGATGCAATAATTAGAAACATCAAAAAAAAAATTATGAATAAAAGAGCTAGAGGAGTTTGAATATCACTCGTCAGATCAGGCGTTTTCCTCAATCTTGCTAAACGGCCGGAGATGGTTCCCATGAGCCTCTGAACATGCTAGAAGGAACTGTGGTGACATGGTATATGACAAAGAATTGAAAAAATGCTTTAAATCCACTTGTACACACGAGTAATATTTGCATTTTATCTTGACTACGCTAGGCTCAACTCTTGTGACAATCAAAATGTTCAGCGCTAAATGAATCTATAAAAACTGTCAAGACCAAAGTCCCACCGATAAGAACTTTGAGTTCAATTGCTAAATTTAAGGATGATCAAGCTAATCTCCCGAGTAAATTAGTTTCATGTATCTCCCGAGTAAATTAGTGAACCTGGCTCAAGGGAAGAAATGTTGATATCATACAACAACATTATGGAATGATTTTTGAGTTTTATACATTAGAATTATGTTGAAAGAAAACTAATTAACTCAATTCAATAAATTTTTATGCTAGAAGCTGTTGCTTATAACTAGTCAGTACTAGTCCAATCTGTGAGGATATCTCTCAGGAACACAAAGTATAATTTTAACTTATTTGTCTTAGCCAGAAAATACAACAATAGAATGAACCAAAACATTGATCTTGTATCTTCTCTGGATAACAAGAAACCTCTTCTCTGCACAAAGAAACTCGTAAATTGTACCCCGAAAGCTCTTTTACGGCCTACTACTAGTGGTGCCAACCAAATTAGCTTCACTGAATCAATTAGCTCATTACATTCATTTAACAGTTTTGGCCTTTGTCTAGGTACGTAGGTCTTCATAGTGTAAGCTTACAAACTTGAGTCTCATAACTCTCTCCATTCAAGTAAGCAAATCTTCCTTACAAAACCATTGCTATACCAGACTGATGCCTTTGATGAGAATCAGACGCATGAATGTTCTGAGAGGTCTTAGCAAGCCCTAGAATCAGACAAAAGTAAACAATCGACAACACTCTAGAGTTAAAAGAGACAAAAAAAAAGTTGAAAGGAAGATTTGACCTGTCAGACATCGATGCGACCAACCGGGTGGCGAATCGTCTACAGCGCAGAGAATCCCGAAGGAGACACAGCTGTCAATCACATTCAAGTCGCACCGGCTAAATGTAATCATCCAGGTTAAACGGTCTCTCTCCTCAGAAACCAAGGACACAGAGGAACGAGCATATAGTTAGGTCGTGACCATGAATGATCTCTAGCGATATATAAACAACAAAACTTAACCCTCACGTTGTCGATGTGGGACAAAGAAACGAGTCAAACCTTTTCTAAACAGAGCCTAAATCAGAAAATAACAATGTTTTGAAACCCAGACCGGTTTAACCGCGAACCGGTTGATATCCCAGTCTGGGTTACCTCTAAAAACCGGACAGACTAACCAAGAAAACCCACTAAAAACCCGCGAACCGGTGGGTTGGGTCAAGTCACTTAACCAATTCAGTCTTTAATGGCCAAACTAATTTACTAATTTAGTGACAAATGTTACGATTTAATCTAATCTACTTAATACTCGATGTGGGACAAGGACAACATAAATTATATCAACGTGGCTTTTTTTTTTTTTTTTTT